>NC_030685.2:69426547-69766547 GCF_000004195.4 Xenopus tropicalis | reverse complement strand
ATAATAAAACAGTACCCTGATGAGTGATAATGACTAAATACAGTGCACCTGTGTGTAATCTAATGTCAGTACAAATACAGCTGCTCTGTGACGGCCTCAGAGGTTGTCTAAGAGAAGATTGGGAGCAACAACACCATGAAGTCCAAAGAACACACCAGACAGGTCAGGGATAAAGTTATTGAGAAATTTAAAGCCGGCTTAGGCTACAAAAAGATTTCCAAAGCTTTGAACATCCCACGGAGCACTGTTCAAGCGATCATTCAGAAATGGAAGGAGTATGGCACAACTGTAAACCTACCAAGACAAGGCCGTCCACCTAAACTCACAGGCCGAACAAGGAGAGCGCTGATCAGAAATGCAGCCAAGAGGCCCATGGTGACTCTGGACGAGCTGCAGAGATCTACAGCTCAGGTGGGGGACAACTATTAGTCGTGCACTGCACAAAGTTGGCCTTTATGGAAGAGTGGCAAGAAGAAAGCCAATGTTAACAGAAAACCATAAGAAGTCCCGTTTGCAGTTTGCCACAAGCCATGTGGGGGACACAGCAAACATGTGGAAGAAGGTGCTCTGGTCAGACGAGACCAAAATGGAAGATGGATGGAACCAAATACAGGGCAATCTTGGAAGAAAACCTCTTGGAGTCTGCAAAAGACTTGAGACTGGGGCGGAGGTTCACCTTCCAGCAGGACAACGACCCTAAACATAAAGCCAGGGCAACAATGGAATGGTTTAAAACAAAACATATCCATGTGTTAGAATGGCCCAGTCAAAGTCCAGATCTAAATCCAATGGAGAATCTGTGGCAAGATCTGAAAACTGCTGTTCCCAAACGCTGTCCATCTAATCTGTCTGAGCTGGAGCTGTTTTGCAAAGAAGAATGGGCAAGGATTTCAGTCTCTAGATGTGCAAAGCTGGTAGAGACATACCCTAAAAGCCTGGCAGCTGTAATTGCAGCAAAAAGGTGGTTCTACAAAGTATAGACTCAGGGGGATGAATAATTACACACACCCCACTTTGCACTTATTTATTTGTAAAAAATGTTTGGATTCATGTATGATTTCCGTTCCACTTCTCACGTGTACACCACTTTGTATTGGTCTTTCACGTGGAATTCCAATAAAATTGATTCATGTTTGTGGCTGTAATGTGACAAAATGTGGAAAAGTTCAAGGGGGCCGAATACTTTTGCAAGCCACTGTATATTGACTGTTGCTATCTACATCTGGCTAGAGTAACAAATAAGGTTGTGATATGCACAGGAGAAAATGACAACCAAAGCCATAGCTATTATACTGAAGCAGTGGTTTCCAACTGGTGGAGTGCTGCCCCATGGGTTGCTCAAAACACTGGGCTCATCCTGAAGAAAATTAAGGACAGATTTGGGGAAAATGCTGATTTAGTCTCTTAAATACTCCTAGAAGCCCAATTCAAAGGTCAGTTAGGTTGAGAACTGGGATGAGCACTGGTTTGCTGTCCTAGTTTTTCTCTGAACAATTTCTAAATGGTTGATACAGCAATGTCTTCATATTTCACTAATGTTGTTTTCAGACAAAGGAGGGAAGGGCAAACTTAAATTTGGACTTTGAAAAAGGGGCTTAAGCAAAAAAGTCTGAAAACCACTGTACTAAAGCAACAATCAATGTCATTAGACAGTTGTGGTGTTGCAATGGACAAATAAATATTTAATAAAGGCCTGATATGCAGAAGGCTTGCGGTATATAAAGAAACGTGAGCTGATGTGCATGGGAGAGCAGGTTGGGTGAAAGCTGAGAAGCTAAAGTGAAGGCTTTGTTAGCTATACAATGCTTAAGGGCTTAACAAGAGATTGATATGAGCGGAATATGAGTAGATAAAGTGAGTAGCTTAAGTGCATTAGAATTTGCCTATATGGGGTGCAGAGAAAATAACCAGCTTGTGTTACCTTACCTCTGTATCCAAACCATAATATCTGCCTGTACTATGTGCTGCTAGGGCTATTACATCATACAGCAGTAGTCTCATTAGCAACATAATCAGGCCCAGACTGGGATTCAAAATAGGCCCTGGCATTACAAGTACACAGAGGCCCAAACAGCCCCCCAGCAGCCCAATAAATAGTGACTGTCTATGGCATCTTACAACAGCCCCTCTGGCGTTTGCCAGAACCCACAGATTGCCAGTCTCGCATTGAACGTAATTACAAAATGTTTGCTCAGCTGCTTCCCCTGATGGGGTACGGAGATCAGTTGATTACCTAGGATTTTCTCTTGGGCTATGTATCTTTTTATAAAATTTGGTTGTGATTAAAACCCCAGAGAGATTGTTTCCTTATATTTTTCTAATTTTAGCCTCTGTGTAATAAAGCATCAGACCTACAGCACGTCCAGTGAAAGACATGATGTCTCTGCACTAACAGCAATTTAAGGATGTGCCTCCATCTACTGTTTTAGTCCCTCTTGGGACAGTTACAGAACCACTGCTTTATTATAAATATAATATCTTGGTTTGTCATGCTCTCCTATGCATATCACAACTTAGATGGTTGCTCTAGTTTAAAAGCAACTGTCAATGCAACTCATTTGGCAGAATTACACCTGAACTCCTTTGCAGCAATTACAGAAATAAGATACTAAAAATGTCTAAAATGTGCTTAGGTCATCGCCATAATGCCACAACTATGTTACATAGTTACATAGGGTTGAAAAAAGACCATCAAGTTCAACCCTTCCAAGTAAACCCAGCACACACAACCTATACTTACCAATCTATACACTCACATACATAAACTATATATACAACCACTAACACTAAGGGGCACTTTTACTAACCCACGAACGGGCCGAATGCGTCCGATTGCGTTTTTTTCGTAATGATCGGTATTTTGCGATTTTTCGGAAAATTGTTGCGACTTTTTCGTAGCCATTCCGAAAGTTGCGCAAAATCTGGCGATTTTTTCGTAGCGTTAAAACTTGCACGAAAAGTCGCGCCTTTTTCGTAGCCATTCCGAAAGTTGCGCAAAATGTTGCCATTTTTTCGTAGCGTTAAAACTTGCGCGAAAAGTCGCGCCTTTTAAGTTTTTATGCTACGAAAAAAATCGCCAGATTTTGCGCAACTTTCGTAATGGCTACGAAAAAGTCACGTTTTTTTGCGCAAGTCGTAATGGCTACGAAAAACTCGCGTTTTTTCGCGCAAATCGTATTGGTAACGAAAAAGTCTCGACAATTTCCGAAAAGTCGTAAAAAAATCACAAAAAATACGAAAAAGTCGCAAAATGTTCGTTTTCCAATCGGAATTTTTCCAATTCGGATTCGTGGGTTAGTAAATGTGCCCCTAACTGTAGATATTAGTATCACAATAGCCTTGGATACTATGCTTGTTCAAGAACTCATCCAGGCCCCTCTTATAGGCATTAACAGAATCTGCCATTACCACGTTACTAGGAAGAGCAAATGGTGCAAATATAGCAGCTGGCTCAAAATCTGAATATATATAATCCCCACTGACACCAGTGGTTGACCCAGTTGTGGGTATTACTTTGCCAAATTTCCTGGTGCACTATTTTTTTGCATATTATTTAATCTTGACCTGCTCTTGTACCTCTTATACCTTTAACCTGGTCTTGATGACCTTGTAGCTCTAACACACTGGGGACTATATAGCACTGAGCGAAGGAATTACTCTGGCAGAAATATGAATGCAATAAATATTGTCTTTTGCCTTTGTGAAGCACGTGTTTCTCACTATCTCTCCACTGTAATTTCAAAAATTGTATCTCAGCCAGATTCTAATAAACATATGAATAATTCAGTTCTGAATACATTGTTTTAATGGTCTTTTGATCATCTAGATGGATATAACTGAAATGTAGTTGGAAATTACACTAATTTTTCATGTGTGAATTTAAATAAATGATTGCGTAAGTACAATTACACTGAATTGGAATCCATAAAACATTTGGTCTGCCTAGAGAAATCATGTAATAGCAGTGCCCCAAGCTGACCGAGTGCCCTAGGCTTGCCCCGCCCCAGGAGATCTTCCTACTTACAGGCTGGACAGTAATGGAGTAGGAACTGCTCAGAGGAGAAAAAATGGTAAAATCACTGAGGGGGGCTAAAATGTTAGGTACCCCCCCCCCCCCCCAGTGATTATAATCACTTACCTTATACTCCGGGCTGATTCTCCTATTAGGAGAAAACCATACTAGCCTGGGGTAGCTGTGACAAGCGATCGTCTTTCTTCTCTTGTATATCTTTGGAATTCCAGCGCAAATATAGAAGAAGGAAGGACTACAAATCCCAGAATAATGTAACATAAAATTAAGGGTGAGGCATGCTGGGAGCTGTAGTCCAGCAACATTCTTAAAGCAATATTGCCCAATAAAACTTTTCAGGCTCTCCAGTGCCTGCGGCAGCATTGAAATGCAAAAAAATCCTCCACTGAGATTCCGAGCTGATCTATGTAAATCTGGCTCCATGTTCTCTGTTCCAGCAATTGGAGTTGGGAGCATTAAGCACAGTTTCCCAGCACTGAACAAGTCTGTCCTTTATCCCCATGTCTGATTCCTGTGTCATATAATGAAGGGGAAAAATTACATAATTATCTCTATATGTAAGATAACAGCAAGATGCCTGACACAGTGCTGGGTTGGTGAATTGGTTTCCGTGTGTAATTATGTTTTTCATCAACTTCTATAGAAAACTAGGGGACGGTTGGATTTAGTGTCCCTTTAAGCATTATGCATATGTGTGTTGTGAATATAAAATTTTTATCTGAATATGATATGGTGGGGACAACCTGTGATCAACATAGATACAGCAATGATGAACTGCTATCATAAGAGAGGGCACAAGAGCAAGGGATGTAATAAAAAAAGCATAAATATGTCAAGGGCATAATTAATTGCAATGGCGTGAGAATATGCAACCGCATTGAAAGTGTCAAAGAGGTCGAACAAAGAGAAGACAGAGAAATATCCTCTGCGTTTATCAGTATGAAAATGAGTATTTTATTAATTCCAGGTCCATTCAGTTATGAATTCAGGACAAAGATCAAGATCAGATAAAGTCCCATGGGGTTCTCTGAATCAACTTGGTGATCACAAAAGAGAATAATATTATAGTGAAGTGAAAACAAGAACAATAAAGAACAGTGTTGATATCTGGGGAGGTCTAGATATCTTGTAATTATTTCTACTTTAACGAGTTGAATTTATCACATTATGGGCCAGATTCACTAAAGTCTGAAATAAGGAGTGCTATTTATAGCATGCGTTAAAAATCTTATCACTTCTTATTTTTCGCTCGATTCGCTAAATATATTGCTTGAAAATATGTCGTCGCAAGATAAATAACGCCAAGAACATCGCTTCTTAATTATGACAAGTGTCCTTTTAGTGAATCGAGTGAAAAATAAGAAGTGATAAGATTTTTAACGCATGCTATAAATAGCACTCCTTATTTCGGACTTTAGTGAATCGGGCCCGATGTGCTCTATATAGTATCACCTATTACTGGGTGAAGGCCTCCCTGTAGCCACTGAGAATGTATTTCCCTGGTTTCTCTTAGGTAAAAATATAATAGTTATAGAAAGTTCACACAGATTTTTATTTAAGGGGCACCCTGGCACCTTGGAGGTTTCCTTGCTCCCTTGTTACACCATAAGCATAGCATTTTGGTATCTTATTATAGAAGCATTTTGTTCTGCTGAGCATTATTAACCCATCATTAACCCCAGTTCCTGCAGTCGGTTTCTCTTGTTTGCACACAGTATCTAGTAGAATTAAGTCTAAAACAACTGGACTTTTTCTGAGTTTTTCTTGAAAACGTTTCACCACTCATCCGAGTGGCTTCTTCAGTTCAAATGACTGGTAGGGAATTCCCCGGTATTTAAACTCTTGATGGTAGTAGAGTCACAGACATCCAATCACTGAAGAAGCCACTCGGATGAGTGGTGAAACGTTTTCAAGAAAAACTCAGAAAAAGTCCAGTTGTTTTAGACTTAATTCTACTAGATACTGTATATCATGACCTGGATGAATGAGAATCTTCATAGACATCTTGTTTGCACAGTAAGGCATCACAATTGTTAAATACAGTGAAGTAATGAGCAGTGGGATCATAGGGTCTATGAACCTTACATTACATTATAGGTGGCCGATATTTATCAATTATTAAGTTATTACTAGTGATGAGCGAATCTGTCCCGTTTCACTTCACCGAAACGTGTAAAAAAATTTGTTGCCCACAACTATTCTTTTGACGCGTGACTATTTATTTAGACGCCGCGACTATTTATTTTAACACCGCAACTACTTATTTTGACGCCGCGACTATTTTTTGATGCCCCCGACTATTTTTTTGACGCGCGACTATTTATTTTGACGCCACAACTATTTATTTTGATGCCGCGACTATTCTTTTGATGCCCGCGATTATTTTTTTGACGCTGCGAATATTTATTTTGACGCGTGACTATTCTTTTGACAACTATTTATTTTGAAGCGCGCGTGACATGGCAAATTTTTCCGCGCCAAATTTTTTCATCCATTTTGCGAAACAATCCGCCAATGGTGAAACGCGGAAATTTGCTGCGAATCCATGCCTGCCGAAACATTTCGCCTATCACTAGTTACTTATACATAAATAAAATACGAACGTTGATAAATAACCCCTGTAGTGACAAGTGAAAGAGTTGTGTTTTGCTTCACAAAATTCACATTTGAACAAAATCCGTTGGAATCAATGGGTGTGTTTTCTTATTTTTTTCTTTATTTTTTCATGTTGTTTTAAAATTGCACACATTTTAAAGGGACACTAAACCCTGCTGCGCTGCACTGCTCAACCAAAACTTTACTCAGCTGTTGCTGGACTACAGATCCCAGAATAATGTAACATATAATGAAGGGTGAGGCATGCTGGGAGCTGTAGTCCAACAACATCAGGGTTGTATTCTTAAAGCAATATTGCACAATAAAACTTTTCCAAAACTTTCCCCCCAATCTCCAGTGCCAGCGGCTGCTTTAAAATGCAAAAAATCCTCCAATGAGAATCCCAGCTGATCTGTGTAAATCTGCCTACTTGTTCTTTGTTGCAATTGGAGTTGGGAGCGTTAAAGAACAAGGAAAGGTGAAAACTAAATAAGCTTTATCAGAAAGGTCTTCGTAAATACAGCCATAAGCACTCACAGAAACGCTGAGGTCCTGTATTTCATTGTTGGTTCCCAAATAACTTCAGCAGAGCCGCAAAAATTATTGCATCAGAGAGGGAAATTTTATTGGTTAAGAACAGAAGTATTTTTTTCAACTATCTATCTATCTATCATCTATCTATCTATCTATCTATCTATCTATCTATCTATCTATCTATCATCTACCTATCATCTATCTATCTATCTATCATCTATCTATCTATCTATCTATCTATCATCTATCTATCTATCATCTATCATCTATCTATCTATCTATCTATCATCTATCTATCTATCTATCATCTATCTATCTATCTATCTATCTATCTATCATCTATCTATCTATCTATCTATCTATCTATCTATCTATCATCTATCTATCTATCTATCATCTATCATCTATCTATCTATCATCTATCTATCTATCTATCTATCTATCTATCATCTATCTATCTATCATCTATCTATCTATTTCATATCAAATGTATGTATCTTAAACTTATTGGAAATTAATCTCTTAGTCATAATGGTTATGAAAAATAGTCTCTAGGCAAATTTTATTCTAAGCAATAGTAGTTTCTCAACTTTGTTTGTATCAAGCATCAGTTTCTTAATGTCTGCACATAGCCAAACCGCATATTTCATCAAGCAATATTTGTTCCTCCTTATGCTTATACCGTCACATATCTATCTAAAATAATTGAGCTGTTAATATCTGTTACCTAAGATAACAGTTCCTAAGATACCTGACACAGTGCTGGGAATCAGCATTCCCATTGGCGGATTCTTTTGCATTTATAATGATTTTTTTTGACCAGTGGAATTCTCATTGGTGACTATTCTTGCATTTATAATTAAAATTTCCTACAACTTCTATAGCAAAACTAGGGGGCCCAGTGGGACATAGTTGGGTTTACAAGCCCTGAAACTTACCAATCTAGCACTACAAAGCGATGATAGATAACACAAAACCACATTTTTCCAGTCATTACATTTCCCTTTCTTATAAACTGAGACTGAAGTGTCAGGACTGAATTCTAAGAGGATATGTGGATGCAATATAATCATATAGATCTTGTTTAATGCTACTGTGAAGTGTTGAATCTTCCAATGTAGTTTCTTTTGTTTCCCTGGAGCATTGCCAAAGTATTGCATGGTTCATCACCCAGAGATTGGAATCCGCAAATCCTTCATGTTCATTCTCTTAGTTTGCTTGCAAGACGCTGTCATACTACATGGATTCGTCTTTAAAAAAAGGATAATAGCAGTCTGTTGAACATCATTGTGAGTCATACTGGGCCTTTGTTTGCAAAGTGGCTAAAAAGGTTATTTCACTGCTGCATTTTCTCATTTCATAAATGTCCTATGAAAGAACTCCCACACAGACATGTACAACGGGCAATGCAATAAATGTTACAATTACAATGAGAGCGTTAGATTTTGCACTTAAATTTACCATCTGTCCCTGTTTTATGTGGACAGCACATTTTGCAAACGTTTATCCTAACCCAAATATATGTTTCCATTGGACCAATGAATACCTGCGGTGCTATTACTAACAGTGAAAGGCAACTACATGAACCCCTACTTCAGCCAATCATGGAAATACACAATGCAAAGTAACATACTTGCTGAGAGGATGGTGAAACGGGTAAGGCAGATATTTATACTTTATATTGCTGTGCAGTTTAAGAGTGAACTCCGTGGGCAGGAGTTTTTTACTTTGAAAATTCCAGACAGACATCTTTATTAGTTCCATTAGTAATAAGGACATTGCAGTACTGAATGTCATCATCTGCTGTTGGCCTTAGCCGTGAACTCATCAGAAGAAACAAATACAGTAACGTTAATAAGTAAAGTAAATGATGGGAGCAGCTCTAGTAGGAATTTCTAATAAAAAAGTCTTAAACACTGCTGTTAATCATAGGCCAATCATAATTGAGCTGACATCCTAGCTTAGATTCCAGCCAGGGCACCTGCAAAGTTTTATTATGTTCTCCCTCTGATTCCATGGGTTTCCTTTGGGTAATACAGTTTTCTCCCAACTACAAAAACATACATGCAGGTTAACTGGCGTCTGATGAAACTGAACATAGTGTGAATAAGATAGGGACTTACCTGTAAATTGTAAGCTCCATTGTGAAAGGGACTTCATTGTTAGCATTGCATTCTTGTGACCTAACGAATAATAAAATAATAATGGCAAGAGCTGTACCCCCTGCCCTTCAAGACAAAGACTGGTACCTAGATAAGGTGAGAATGGTAGCAAGTAGAGCCATAATTGGTGGGAAGAGGGGGAAGTGGGGAAGCGCCAACATATTCTGCAGCGCTGTACAATAAGTGGGTTTCATACATTGGACATACAGAGTAACATATAAAGCAATCAATAACCAATACAAGAGGAGATCAACGTATAAAAGAAAAGGTGGAAAGGAAATATGGCAAATTACTGGGAAGGAACAAGGGAGAGAGAATGGCAGATAAAAAAAAGAGATGAGTATAATAAATAATGGAGGAAAGAAGAAAAGTGTGAGAAGAATGGTGGAGAATGGATAGACGGAAAGTATGGTGTTGAAAGAAATGGCATACTATGATGGAGAAATTAGAGAATTACTCACCAAAAGGACAAAACAGGAGAAAGAAGATTATAGCAGAGAACACAAGCTGAAAGTAAATGGGACTTAAGTTCTATTTATTTAAGTAGTGGAAGAATGAGGAAAGAAAGAAAGAAAGAAAGAAAGAAAGAAAGAAAGAAAGAAAGAAAGAAAGAAAGAAAGAAAGAAAGAAAGAAAGAAAGAAAGGAGAGAGAGAGAAGTGAATAGCAGATAAATGAATACAAGGAAAGACAAATATATTTAATTTTACAGATTAAGATAAAGTATCATGGTCCAGGGTTAGATTATAAAGTAGATTTTTATTGCATTACAGCATATAAACCATTTGGAAATAAAATGAAGTATGATATGAAATATTTAGTTTCTTACCACTTCAGTATGTTTGGTAGAACATGATGCCACTACCTACTAACTTCAGGCATGTCAAGTATTATTAAATACGACAGTGCAGCGAGTAGGTGGTTTATCTTGTTTTCAAAATGTAAAATCTACTTTTTATGACTGTCTTCTAAATCTGCTTCCGCTAATGGCAATTCCATCAAGGCTGTGACACTGAGCCCCAAGGAATCAAACTGTGTCCGAGTATGTAATGTTGAATCAAAAGTGAAGGTTATTTTTCAAAAATGTGAATGCATTGAAATTACAAAGCTGAATATAAAGTTATGTACTGAAAAGGATCTGGTGACCAATACAGAATCAGAAGCTTCCTGGCATAAATAGGTTACTTTATCATGCTTTCTTTATATTGAATACACATTTAGTGCAGTGCTTTAAAAGATACTACATCACAAACAATCTAAGACCCTATCACATATTCCCTATCATATTCATAAGGAGCCAATTAACCTTCCTTCTTATTTATGAAGTGTGGGAGCAGGGCGATTTTAGGGCCTTGGTGGGCCCAGTATATGCCAGTATAATTACTACAGAAAATTAATAATGACCATATTGACCATACGTGCCAATATAATCACTAAGTAAAATGGATAACAGCCATATTAACTTGAGACGTGCCTGTATAATTACTCCAAAAAATAAATAATCAGCATATTAACCCCAGCTGTGTCAGTATAATCACTGTAGAAATGGCCAATGAGCACTCCATTAATCTCAGGTATGTCAGTAGGATCATTAAAAAATGTCCAATGAGTACTTCATTAACTCCACACATGCCAGGAAGACCAGTGGAATGCACGGCCATCTTCTCCAAACAGAAAAGGTAGCTGGAAGCGGGAGAGAGGGGTGGGAAGGTGTGCAGGTAGTGATGAGTGAATCTGTCCCGTTTCACTGTAAAATTTGCGAAACAACGAAAAATCCGCGTGACTTTTTTTGATGCCCCCATCTTTTTTTACCATGACTGCGCCCATTTTGGCAGCACCACGGACAATTTGACGAGCCACAATTCACCATGGTGAAATGCGGAAATTCGCTGCAAATCTATGCCTGGCAAAAAAATGTGCTCATCACTATGTGCGGGTAACGGCGGAGAGGGGCATGGAGGTGGCAGGGATTGGCAATGATGTGGTGGGGAGCAGTGAGTGGGTGGCAGGAAAAAAATAAATTACAAAAGAAAGAAATATTGGCACACTGGGCCCCCTAAATTAGTGGGCCTGGAAAAGATGCCCCTTTTTCCCACCTTTGAGGTGGTGGGAGAATATAGATTACACTTAGGCCCTATTTACTAATGAGTGTATTTTTTTTTTTTTCATTTCCCCGAATCATACTTTTTAGCACTAAAATCTTCAATTACACTAGTCAAAAACATGAAAAATTAATAAACTATTAAATGTAAAAATGACAAAAAAACAGAAACTTCCCCATCTAGAACCTGTAGAAGTCAATGGTGGGAGTCCTTTGCAAATAGTAATACTCTTTAATTCATGGTTTTGAGAGGTTTTTGTGATTTGTTTTTTGTTTGTTAGTGCATGAAAATTCTTACGGAAACGAGGATTTCAAGGTTTTCAGATTCTTAAAACACATAAAAATAGAGATGCACTCCCATAGTGTAAAATCAAAAGTAAATGGTTTAATACATAAAAGTTGCACTTACAATTGTTGCAGTACAATAAGCGTATCAATCAATGTGGCCACAATTATAAGTGCAACTTTTATGTATTAAACCATTTACTATCGGTAGATATCGCTAGATTGATTTGCTAGGCGAGGTGACTGCACTGACTATGCACCTGGAAAGCTGTATATATTTTCTGAGAACTCTCATTACTACGTTTATTCAGACTGCGTATTGGTTCAAGAACACTGACTCTCTATTTTCACTTTTTGCTAACTATATTTGCTTTTTGGCTTTTATATATTTTTTGCTCTTTACATAGTGCCCCTTTTTTCTACTTTTAATGTGGTTTTCAGATTCTTGTTCAGATTTAGCTTAGGGACACTAAACCCTGCTGCACCTACTCAACCAAAACTTTGCTCAGTTGTTGCTGGACTAAAAATCCCAGAATAATGTAACATATAATAAGGTTGAGGCAATAAAACTTTTCCAAAACGTTCCCAAAAATCTCCAGTGCCCGTGGTTGCATTAAAATACAAAAAATGCTCCAATGAGAATCCCAGCTGATCTGTGTAAATCCGGCTCCCTGTTCTCTGTTCCAGCAATTGGAGTTGGGAGCATTAAGCACAGTTTCCCAGCACTGAACAAGTCTGTCCTTTATCCCCATGTCTGATTCCTGTGTCATATAATGAAGGAAGAATAATGACATAATTATCTCTATATGTAAGATACCAGCAAGATGCCTGACACAGTGCTGGGAATCAGTATTCACATTGGATTATTTTGCATTTATAATATTTTTTTTTGATCAGTAGAATTCTCATGGGTACATTTTCTTGTATCCATAATTAGATTTTCCAGTAGCAAACTACAGGGCACAGTGGGGCAGTGTTATAGTTGGGTTTACAACCCTTAAATGTCTGTACAAATAGCACCAGTTGATAGCACCAACTATTCATTTTTATTATTTTTATGATCATTCACCTGGATGGCCAGGTCAGATGATTCCCATCCCAGCAACCCATAGGCCAGATGGTTGGATAATTCGACCATGACTGGGCTTTTTAGCTGGACTAAAAGCAAGATCTTCCCCAAATGTATAGCTATAATTTGTTTTTTTAAAACTTTTCAACTTTTTTCACATTTTTTGATGATTCAAGTACAGCTTCAAAGTTCAGGATTGCTTTGGAAAACTTCACAGCTGAATGGATTTTCTGCTAAATTGGCTTTTAATGACTGCAGGTAATGTAGGTAGTTTTCTTTTTGATGGATTTTTCTGGATCTCTAAGGGCCAAGTTTTAAACTAAAGTTGTAGTAAAGTGGTGGGAAAAGGAGCAGATATGATGGCTATCATTTTTACACCGTAATTTTGTGCTGTTATTCTCCCATAAATCATTACTCCTTGTGGAAATACCTTTCAGGTTAAATATGATGCCTTCTAAAGTCTAGGATGAAAAGCCTTGGCTAGTGCTTCAAAGCATTTTTATTCCCCTTTGTGGTTGTTATGAAATACATCAAAAACTTGCAAGTTTAATTACTGCACATTTGTTTCATTCAGAGAAAAGAAAAATTGAAATAAAACATTCTTGTTTTCTCTAGTGACCCCAATGAAATGCTGAACTATGTGAGCCAAATAATGTTCTAAGGATTGATTGATTTGTGCAGCAAGTGGTTTTAAAGTTTAAGTTTTTTTTTATTTAATTTTTAGTTTGAAAATTGCAAATGTCGCCCATTTTTGAACTGTTCAAATTTAATATTATGACATACGGTTTGATGTACAGTGTGTTACAAATGTATAATGCTATATATAAAGATGTTTCAAATAGTTCCAAACAAGGTATTTAGCAGCACAGACAGACTGTATTCATTTATTGGAGGAAAAGATTGATGGAAGAAACAGAAAATAGCAGTAGTGATGGGTGAAAAAATTCGCTAGGTATGGATTTGCAGAAAATGTACACGTTTCGCCATTGGCGGATTTTTTCGCGAAACTGAAAAATTCGGCGTGTGTCCAAAAATTGTCTTGCGCATCAAAAGAATTGTCATGCGTCAAAAAAGAATTGTCTCGCTCGTCAAAAGAATTGTTGCATGTCAAACGTATTATCGCACGCATCAATATTTTTTGACATGCATCATTTTCCCTGTTTCTTTTTTGGCCAATCGATACGGGACAGATTCACTAAATAGCAGTATTATCCCAAAATAATGTAACATATAATAAAGGTTGAGGCATTCTGGGAGCTGTTTTCCAGCATCATCAGGGTTGTATTCTTAAAGCAATATTGCACAGATTTCCCCGAAATCTCCATTAAAATGCAAGAAATCGACCAATGAAAATCCCAGCTGATGTCTGATTCCTGTGTCATATAATGAATGGAAGAAATAGCATAATTATTAGTGATGAGCAAATCTGTTCCGTTTCGCGAAAAGATTTGTGAAACGGTGTAAAAATTTGTGAAATGGCACAAAATTTGGGAACTATGGCTACTGCACATGTTTTCCACGTGTATGACTTTTTTGACGTGCCCATGGCTTTTTGGACTAGACCGAACTGTATTTGACTTGACCGCGACTTTTTTTTCACAACTGCAATGTATTAGATGCGACTCTTTTTGTGCCGAATTTTCATTGGAGGATTATTCTGCATATTAATGCAGCTGCTGGCCCTGGAGAGCTGGGTCTTTCTTACACACATGCGAGCAAATAAGGGCACAAAGTATCATTTGCATGTTAGTCACAACATGGCTGCCTGCACTGGGAGCTCTCACCTGGTGCCCATAAGAAGCATTTTTTGCACAAAATGGTATTGTTTCCCTCAACCAAAGTATGGGGTCTATTAACCTGCATTTCCAGTTGGGGACGCTATTTTCCACCTACAGCTGCCCTAAAATAGATTTTGTTTAACTTAAAAAGTTTGTAGTGTAAGTATTAGAAAAATCTACTCCTTTGGCCGAGAAGGGGCCATTCTTCATTCTCTGTATGTGCCGTATTATGACATTCTCTATATCAGTGCTTCACAGGTTTCATTATGACAACTAAGGCAATAATTAAAAAGTGAGATGCCCTTTTCTAGGTGATTTCTTTTTCTAACTTAATCAGAGTTGTCCCAGGTGTTTGACCTTTACTAGTCCGCTGGCCATGACCACCTACTACCTATCACATTGGCACTTAATTGAACATATTACCAAATCAGTGTGACATTTAGGCAGTTCATTTTCTATAAAGATTTCGGTTATCATTGATGTGGGTGGGATATAAGTGATTTATATGCATATTTATACTTTTGTTACACTGGACAAATTTGGAGGGAAAAAACAGGGGTGGAGCTATGTAAAAGTGTCTAACTTGGCTACATGCTACCAAATCCTTTACATTTAGGCTAATGCCACACCATGCTGAAAAATGCTTGCCGAAAATAAGCGCTATATGCTCCTACCTGTGCCTGCACCAGAATGAATGGAATACGCTCGGGTGCAGACACATGTAGCCCATATCCGCATAAAAATGCGGAGGCTTTGCACTCTCTCACATTTTTATGTGGATTTCGGCTAGTGCCTGCACCCTAGCATATTCCATTCATTAGGGTGCAGGCACAGGTAGGAGCATATGGCGTGTATGGAGCGTATTTTTCAGCTTGCCGGGCATGTACGCCATACACATGGGGGCACATTTACTAATCCACGAATCCGAATCACGAATGGGAAAAAATCGTATTGGAAACGAAAATTTTGTTAGATCGTAAATATCACGAAAATGCTTATGAAAAAATCGTATTAGTCATGATAATATCGTATTGGCGATCCGAAAGTCACGAAATTTTCGTAACGAACAATTGTAAACAGCGGTAAAACCTTTCCGATTTTTTCGTGCACACGTCCAAAAAAGTCGTGCGCTGTACGAAAAAGTCGTGCGCCGTACGAAAAAGTCGTGCGGACGCCCGAAAAAATCGGCGAAAATATGCTCGGAGCGTTCGCATGAACGCTCGAGCGTTCGTGCTTTTGTAAATGTGCCCCATGGTGTGGCATTAGCCTAACTGAATGCTTGTAGGTACATTTTCAATTTCTTAATTTCAATTTTATATCAGAAAATCTATTAACATATTTGATTATGATCAGATTTATACTTATTTTTGAGTGAAGATCCTACTAGCAAGAGATAGACAGTTCATAGTCAAGCACAGGGATAGCTTGGTAATAATTTTATAGTCAATTGAAGATTTATTTTTAAATGATTCAAGTCTGAAATAAAACCATGGTGTAGGCCAGAAAGCTTATTCCAAAACACCATTAATTAATGATATATATTTATTGATGAGCAAATTTTTTCGGTAGGCATGAATTCGCAGTGAAATTTCACCTTTCACCAATGACAAATTGTTTCATGAAACTCCCGCAAAGGATTTGTGGTCGCGTCAAAAAAGGCGCGGTCAAATAAAAAAAGGGTGCAGTTGCATCAAGAAGGGCGCAGTCGCGTAAAAAGGCATGGTCCCGTAAAAAACAGGTGCAGGAAAGTTTTGGAAAAGTTTTATTGTGCAATATTGCATTAAGAATACAACCCTGATGTTGCTGGACTACAGCTCCCAGCATTTTACATTACATTAACATTTATTTATAAAACGCCAACATATTCCGCAGCGCTGTACAATAAGTGGGTTACATACATTGGACATACAGAGTAACATATAAAGCAATCAATAACCGATACAAGAGGTGAAGAGGGCCCTGCCCAAAAGAGCTTACAATCTACAGCATGCCTCAACTTTCATTATATGTTACATAGTCCAGCAACATCCGAGTAAAGTTTGGTTGAGCAGCGCAGCGCAGCAGGGTTTAGTACCCCTTTAATGGTGCAGCCATGGGTACTGCCATCTTGGATTAAAAGCAGAGCCCTCCTGACAATCCTAGTGGTTGCTGACATGGAAAAAAGAACATTTTATCATACTTACTGTGAATTACCTTTTCAGGACAACTCCATGCCAGTGGATAGTTTTCTAGAAGCTTTTCGCTAAACATCGGATCTCAGGTGTCGGGTAAATCAGCTCTCAACCGCCGTTCTAATTATCTCTTTGGCCTCACTAAACTTTATTCTGGTGGTATCAGCAGAGCTGCCTGCAGCAGATCGACATAAACCTAAATTAGACTGCATATAGGGAGTTCTCATCTGCCTGTATTAATCACAGCTTGTCAAGTGAATGTACTCGATATGATATTTACATGGACACAAACTATTCAAACTATTCAGCATTTTTCCCCCCCAACTTGCCCATCAAAAAGCGAAATAATAGGCCTGTACTTAATGGTCAGCAGAAATAAAAATAAATAACAAATCGTTATTTCTTTGCAGGAATTTCTGCAGACTGGACACTTTTGCACAATCAAGCGTAAAACAGACATCAGTAATCACTTTTGAGTGAAGAGAAATGTTGTTAGAAAATATATAGACAGTGAAAAATCCCAATTGCTATAATCTAACGGCTAGGCTTCATAATCCAAAAATTGTTTATAGTTTGCAGAGTGGGAGAAAATCTATAATTGGTTTCAGTCTATCAGCAGCTAATGCTGAGTGTGGAAATATAGAGGTCTTAATTATTTTCTATGCATGCATGAAAACTGCAGTGTGTATGGGCATAATGGCAACATATTCTTTAGTCTAAGCTAAGTGGAGCATTTACTAACTCCTTTTATTTTTTTTTCATGATTTGCGCTCAAAAAATACACATTTTTTACGTTTTTTTCGCCATTTATTATCCATAAAAATTTAGAAAAAGCCAAATCTAAAACCACACCATCTAAAACCTGTCGAAGTCATGTAGAAGTCAATCAGCAGCTGTCCTGTTCCCAACTGGAAGATCTTCTTTTGCTTTGTGATTATTAGAGGTAGTGATGAGCGAATCTGTCCCAGTTCGCTTTGCCATAAAATTCACGAAACCGCAAGAAAATTCACGAAACGGTGAAAGATTCGCAAAACTAATTTTTTCTTGTCGCCTGCGTCTATTTTTTGTCGCCTTTGTCAATTTTTTTGTCGCCTGTGTCTATTTTTTGTCACCCGCGTTTATTTTTTTGTCGCCCGTGGCCAAATTTTCACGGAATTTTCATGAAACAATTCACCAATGGCAAAATGCAAAAATTCACTGCAAACCCATGCCTGGCGAAAAAATTCACTCATCAATAATTAGAGGTTTTTAGGATTTTCCGAATGCTCCATTATTCGTTGAAAAACAGGAAAAATGTGTGTTTTTTTGCGGGTTTTTTTTTGTTCATATTTTTTTAAAAGGTTGTTTTAATTAATCACTTGGTATTCGTGTTTTTAGAGAAAGTGAGTTTAATCGTGGTTTAACAAAATAGTGATGAGCGAATCTGACCCGTTTCGCTTCGGCAAAAAGTGTGCAAAACTACAGAAAAATTTGCGAAATGCAGGTGTCGTGTGACCATTTTGTCGAGCTCAACTTTTTTTTACGTGACCGCACCCATTTTGATGCAGCCGCATTATTATTATTATTGGGCCCATTTTTATAGGTCTGCACCTATTTTGACCTGAGCGTGATTTTTTTGGACGTGTGCCATATTTGTGCATGCCAAATTTTTTAGTAAGTTTCATAAAACAGTTCACAAATAGCAAAATGCGGAAATTAGCTGTGAATCCATGCCTGACGAAAGAATTCGCTCATGACTAAATAAAATAACACCAAAACCACAAAAATGAGAATGTTCCGCGGGTCTCCAAATGCCAAATCTTTCTGGTTGAGAATGGCCCCGGGGGGGGGGGGGTGCAGGGGTGCAAGTTCCACATGGTTATCTGTTGGTTATGGTATCAGTGTTAGGGGACTGGAATCACAGTGACACATAGATACGAGGGTCACAAGAGTGGTAGAGATGAGATTTGTTCCATAAGGTTACTGTAGATGTAGTTAATTGCCCATGTAGTACAACTGCAACTTTATAATTTCACTTACTAAAATTTGGCTGCCTTGATTGTTATAAAGCACTATGAGTACCAAGGTATATTTCAGTGATATCAAACCAGTCGCTCATAAGCAACTTGTTGCTCACCACCCCATCTTAAGTTTGCTCCTATTGCCCTCAAAGTAGGTGCCCATTTTTACATTTCTGGCTTGGAGACAAGTTTTGGAAGCACAAAGACAGTTTTACTCCAAACAGAGCCTCCTGCAGGCCAGCATCCCACATGGAGCTACCAAATAGCCAATCACAGTCCTTATTTGGCACCCCCAAAGAAATGTTTTCATGATTCAACAACACTTTTTACATCTGAGTGTGGCTCATTAGTAAAAAATGTTGGGAACCATTGGTATATTGGGTCTTGCTCTACCAACAGCTCGAAACTGCCTTCTGTGTTGTTACTTTGCCATCTAGGAAAGGCACATTTCCCTTTAAAGACAGAAAAAAACTCTCTGCCCTATGACTGAAGCAAAAGGAGAGCATATCAAAAGTAAATATTGCCATGGCAGTGAGGGAGATAAGATAAGAGAATAGCTTATTAATGATGTCAATGGAAGCCTATGCTCCCAAGAGATGACTGTCCTGTCTTCCTGACAAAATGTCAAAGAAGATTATGTGTAACCAAAGAAAACAGAAAATGTCAAACCGGTACATTTATTTTTCCTTAAACCTGCTTCGCCACCTCAGAAAACTCATTTTCCTCTTTAAAGTGGTAACCTTTCTATAGTTGATACACTGGTTGCTGCTTCAAGTGGCCACTAAAGAGACACTTCTACCCCAATGGGAACACAAAGTGACCACAATAAGAGACCTGGCAACCTAAACCCTTGTTAAATCCTGTTGTCACATTTTCTATTGACCTCACAAACATTTTATAGGTACCCGTGTAGCTGGAGTGGTTTGAATAAATCCCATATGTCCTATTTTTGCATCTGTCTTGCAACTCTAATCCGATCAAACTCTATCACACCGTGTAAAACTGCAACTCTATAAACATATTAGTCATCAACTAAATATACATTTTGATGACTCAGATGAATGACATAAACATGAAAAGGCTAATTTTACTTATGTCCAATTACATAAGAGAGAGGAGTAGGGAAGTAACAGTCAGAAATTGAGGCTGTGTAGCTCTCCAGAGAGGACAATGGTCTAGATTGAGGGGAAAGACCATAGAATGTGCAGAAAGTTCACATTACAGGCATCTATGCATACACAATGGGGCTGATTCACTATTATTATTATTATTATTAACATTTATTTATAAAGCGCCAACATATTCCGCAGCGCTGTACAATAAGTGGGTTTCATACATTGGACATACAGAGTAACATATAAAGCAATCAATAACCGATACAAGAGGTGAAGAGGGCCCTGCCCAAAAGAGCTTACAATCTACAAGGAGAAAGGGTTGAGACACTACTAATGTGCGTTAATTCATAACGCATGTTTTTTTGCGGTAAAATAGACGCGGTAATTAAGTACTGATTCATGAACGAATTTTCGCAAGCGTTAAGTCGCATATCGTATGCGCTAAATAACGAATCATTGCAATGCGTTCTTTTTATCGCATTTCGGAAATTAACCAATAGAAATAATACGAACGCATGATTCACAAACGAGTATGAAGCGATAAGCGCGCAAAATATCGCAACAATCTGTGCGAATATTAACATCTAATTGGGGGAGGCGTTAGTCACAGTACATTGCACATTGGGAGTGTTTGTGAAGGCACGATGGAGTTTGAAATGGGATTTTTGTTGGATTTGGAGGAGGATCAGCAAGTATGTGAACATCCTAGAGTGATGCATCCTAGAGTTTTCAGGGAAATAACAGTTTGCAAACAAATGTACAGTGAGGAAGTAGAATGAAACAATAGAAACATATCTCTCCCTCAGCACATCAAGAAAACCTGGACATTTTTTTATATCACACGCAACGAAAATTAACACAGGAAATGAAAATTAACACACGAAACGAACATTAACACAGTAAACGAAAAGTAATGCACGAAATGAACATTAAGGCACCAAATCGCTCATCGCCAGATAAATAACGAACAGAACATCGCTTCCTAATTATGACGCGTGTCCTTTTCGTGAATCGATCGTTAAGTCCCAAAAAATAAGAAGCAATAACATTTTTAACGCATGCTATAAATAGCCCTCGTTTTAACGCACTTTAGTGAATCGACCCCAATATTTCTTCTTTTACCCCTATACATTGTCTGTTGCCTGGATGTCTTCATCAACTGAAACCCAATTGTAACCCCATCCCTTTCCATTTGAGATGCAAGTTTCAAAATATGTAACTGCATTCTAGGAAATCTATTGCTGCATTCCACCCGCTTTCGGCACTTAGATGTGCCTGTGTCAGTACGGGCACATTAGAAAGAGTAAATTGCGTTTTATGCTGCACTTTCCTATGGTGGAATACAGGTGCACTCAACTGCAGGGAAACCTAAGGGCAAAACACCTGAGAGTAAGAGCCCTTAAGTGGAAGAACACTGGGTTTTGTTGCATTGTTTCAAGACACTGCCTTTAGTTACTACTGAACATTTGTACATACTGAATGTTGAAAGTTGCTTTCAAAACTTTTTTTCATTATAGAAAAAAATTGGGTGGAATTTCCCCATCCAGACTGGCTTTAAGTCAAACAAACCTCACCCCTAATTAAACAGCTATAACAGGAGAAATTCAAATGATATCAGCTGATGAGGGGGAAAAACACATACTGATTACTGGATCTCACAATTACCTAATTGAATTAAGCTCCTAAATTTCTCGGTATACAGCAGAGTTTTATGCCTTTAAACTGATTAAGTCCTATATTAAATGGCAACGATATAACTGAATTAGAAGCTGCCGAGCAGATGCTTAATGTTTGCAGCCGCCCTCAGCTGTCAGAACCCAACGTGTATTTGCACTCCTGTAAACGCTTGTGTTGGCGCCATCTGCTCCGGATGTACTTGAGATGCTCAGAGATTTGTAGCGTTCATATCCAAGCACCCCTGATGTTTGCTGCCTGTAACCTGCACCACCTTTCCACATGGGCAGCTATAAAGGCCATTAAAAGAGAAGAAAAGGTCCAATCACTGGGGGGGTACTAAATGTTAGAATTGCTTGTATGTACCCTGGGTCAGTGCAGTTTTCAGAAGCACCGGCCTGGGGTATCAGGTAAATGAATACAACCACTGGGGGCTGGCTAATATTTGTGATTGGACCCAGCGCCGGAATTATCTTCCGGGCGCCCCTAGGTGGCCCCTTTTGATCACCCCCATTGATCGCCCCATTGAACTCCCCCCGAATGCACATGTGCGAACTTGCGAGTATCCATCCCCCCCCCCCCATGTAGCCACGAGTGCGTATGTGCATACAGTACATGTAAAGTCCCATATGGAGCAGTGGGGAGAGGTCCCCATTGCTCCGTATAGGAGCAAAATTTTAAAATATTGTTGTGGCAGGGTGGCATGCCGCCCCTATATTAATGCTGCCCTAGGCCCGGGCCTTTTGGCCTCTCCACAAATCCAGGCCTGATTGGACCTCGTTTAAGGGAATATTCACCTTCAGACAACAGTTCCAATTAGAACAGCCCCTGTTAGAAAAAAACATTTTTCTAAATCATCTTTAAATTTAAATTGTTTGGTTTTGAAGCTACAGACCAGGATCAGCACTGCTGAAACACTCACCAATCTGCTCTCTGCTCTCTCTTCTGTAGGGAACTTGGAAGGCAGCCAAATAAGAAAATTTCACATTGAACTTGTTACTGCACATGCTTTCCTTCATCTGCTTTATTTAAATATCTTTGATACTATTGGCTGGCAAGATTTAGCCAATTGAATCAATGAAATGCAAGTTGGTGTTGGGGATCCCTTCCAAAGAAAAAGCAGAGAGCAGAAGAGAGAGAATTGTTGCAGTACAGATCCTGATCTGTAGCTTTAAAACAAAACATTTTAAATAATGAAGATGAATTACAAAAATGTTTTTTTTCTGAGGGGATCTTTAAATTCAGACTGTTGTGTGAAAGTGAACATTTAACCATTGTAGCCAATCAGATCTTTGATCTCATGTTCTAGCTTGCAGCAGACTGATTGTCACTCTTAATATGGTTATAGTTTCAATTTTATGTAACGAAATAACAGGCTCCCTGCATTCAAAAGTACACAAAATGCGCTTCCTGGTGCCAGCCAAGGACACTAGAAAATTGCATGGTGGCTATGAGTTATGGAATAGCTTTATCCAGTCCTGCAATGTCTGTATGAACAAGATTTACTGCTCCAGTAGGAGATTTACCATCCAGCATTCAGGTATCTTATGGGAGTGTGATTTGCATTATTGAGACAAACACATAGCAGAAGATGAAACCAAAGATGCATCTCTGCACATTCAGTATAAACACATGAGGATACAAACAGGAGGAGAGGGGCTTTCATACCCATATATACAGTGTGGCAAAAAATAACTCATGCACTTCTGGGCAAAGCTCAAGGAAAGGAAGGCCCTGGAGCTATGAGCGCAGGGGCTGTGTGACAAGTGATCCAAATGACCAGCAGCCAGATTATACTGCTTTATGTTTAGAGATTGGCAGAATCAGGTGCAACTGTGATTAAGTGTGAAGGAAAGATTAAAGGGAGGAGAAAGAGAGGGATGTGATGTCTGGGGAATGAAGCACTCACTTCCTTAACTTCTGAGCAGGTAGAAACTTCAGATCTCCAAGCAATTGGTACTGCCTTAAGGCTTGGTCTTTTTTTGCCTGCCTCTGGATCAAAACAGTGGATATATGATAATGTATTTTTAGTTTTATTGTTTTATTTGTCACAGAAGCAGTAAGAACTTGCCAGAGTACTGCACAGGTAATTTTAGCAAAGGGAGAAAGGAGGCTCTCTCCTGTGACTGCACGGTGGATTAATTGATACAGATGCTGCTACTGCTTGTGCTAGGTGACAGCCTGCTTGGATTTCCTATCATCGAGACACTGCAGATCCAGGACCGGCAGCTGAATCTCTCTCATGATTAGGGATGGTGCTCCTGCTGGTAGCAGGGTTTGGGGCCATCCTCTCTGTAAGTAGAGGCAGTCTAATACTTGGTGGCAGATATAATGACATAGTGTTGATCTCAAATGGAAGTAAAAAAAAGTCTTCAGTGAGGAACAGCGGAGCATAGTATCAATCTCTTATGCAATTCTGGCTTTAGAATACTGCATTGGGTTGGACTGGCAAGGTCCTATTTATTTGATAAAATGTGAATAAATGCTGTGGCCATATACACCCCATCTCAGTTTCCTGTTGTTTCATTAAAGTATGTAACAAGGGTGGTCAGTGGGTTGGATCAAGGTGAAGGTTCAGTTGAGAAGTCTCCATGTCAAGGCTGGGCTGGGGTCTAGAATACAAGGAGAATGAGTACAGGTCTACGATTGGCTGAGCCTTCTATGAAGAAATGATGCAAATGAACAAAAAGTAAAATAACAGCTTCACTACTGAAAAATAAATGATTTCAGCCCCAGTTTTAACCCACAGCATTTCATATTCCCTGAAAGAAGAAATGAGCTAATCGAACGGAATATTGATTGGGAATGAATCAGATGGGGCAATGTAATCAATGGAATCAGTCGTTAATGAAACAAAATATGCACAGTGCAGTACCTGTAAATGTATTTAGTGACCCACTGACTAATTGAAATAAGAGAATGCTCGTTTTTCTTCCTACTGAAAAAAGTACTGTATTTTTCGCTGTATAAGACGCACTTTTTCTTCCCCAAAACTTGGGAGGAAAAGTTTGTGCGTCTTATACGGCGAATGCTCCTTCCTCTATGTGCCGCGGCTCTCTGCCGCATACTCGCTTTTATAAGGTTGCGCCCGTGCGTACTGACGTCACACTCACAGGGCGCAACCTTATAAAAGCACAGAAGCCGCTGGGAGCCGCGGCACAGAGGAAGACATCACAGGAGCCGGAGGCCGCTGGGGGGAAATGGAAGGTGCTTGGGGGCCCGGGGGGGAAGCTGAAGTATGCTGTGGGTGCCATGGGGGAGCTGGAGGATGCTTGGAGGCCCTGGGGGACGCTGAAGGATACTTGGGGGGGGGGCCCTGGGGGAAGCTGAAGGATACTTGGGGGGGCCCTGGGGGAAGCTGAAGGATACTTGGGGGGGCCTGGGGGAAGCTGAAGGATACTTGGGGGGGCCCTGGGGGAAGCTGAAGGATACTTGGGGGGGCCTGGGGGAAGCTGAAGGATACTTGGGGGGGGGCCTGGAGGAAGCTGAAGGATGCTTGGGGGGGCCCTTGGGGAAGCTGAAGGATACTTGGGGGGGGCCTGGGGGAAGCTGAAGGATACTTGGGGGGGGGGCCTGGGGGAAGCTGAAGGATACTTGGGGGGGCCCTTGGGGAAGCTGAAGGATACTTGGGGGGGGCCTGGGGGAAGCTGAAGGATACTTGGGGGGGCCTGGGGGAAACTGAAGGATACTGGGGGGGGGGCCTGGGGGAAGCTGAAGGATACTTGGGGGGGGGCCTGGGGGAAGCTGAAGGATACTTGGGGGGGGCCTGGGGGAAGCTGAAGGATACTTGGGGGGGGCCTGGGGGAAGCTGAAGGATACTTGGGGGGACCTGGGGAAAGCTGAAGGATGCTTGGGGGGGGCCCTGGGGGAAGCTGAAGGATACTTGGGGGGGGCCTGGGGGAAGCTGAAGGATACTTGGGGGGGGGCCTGGGGGAAGCTGAAGGATGCTTGGGGGGGGCCTGGGGGAAGCTGAAGGATACTTGGGGGGGGCCCTGGGGGAAGCTGAAGGATGCTTGGGGGGGGCCCTGGGGGAAGCCTCATTATGTGCGAGCCCAGAGACATTTAACTTTATACAGTTGATATAAAATATTTTACTACAGTATTTGCTTCAGAATCTTTTTTTTCTAGATTTTCCTCATTTAAAATTGGGTGCGTCTTATATTCCGGAGCGTCTTAAAGGGCGAAAAATATGGTAATTAAATTGGTGGCAAAAAAAATTCTGATAAGCAGATCTTGATGAGCTATGCACAATTAAATGGACACTAAACCCAACTGTACTGCACTCCTGCACTTTATTCAGTTGTTGCTGGACTACAAATCCCAGTATACTTTAACATATCATGAAGATTAAGGAATGCTGGGAGCTGTAGTCCAACTACCTGGAGGAAGCCCACACAGACGCTCAGGGCCAGTTTTATTAACATTTCCATTTTTTTTATTACACTGAATTGTACTTTTTAGTGCTAAAAACACTTTTTTTTTATTTATCAAGAGTAAAAACCACGAAAAACACTAATTACTTCATGTAGAAGTCAATGGGAGCTGTCCTTTGCAAATTTTGAAATCTTTATTTAATTTGTGGTTTTTGAGGTTATTTTTTTTTTCATTTGAAAACCCATGAAAATTCTTACGAAAAAATTAGGTTTTTGTGTTCTTTTTCGTATTTGTTGCACAACTGGGCTTTTTATAATTGTATTTTTTAAAAACTGCTGATATAGTAATGCTTTTTTTAAAAAAATGTGAGTTTAGTTGCGGTAGAAAAAAATACAAAAATTACACAAATATGAATTTAGATAAACCTGCTTCCCTGAGAAAATACAAATTGCTCGTGGACCTGAATAGTCTCAAAACACATGTTGGCAAATGCATTGATAAAAAGGGTTATTTACTATGACCTGTGACACAAAAGTAAAAAAGAAACTTAGGGGGCAGGAAGGGAAATGCCTACGCAGGCAGTGCTGTAGTTGTTGGGTGAGTGCAGCACCTCGTTTTGGAATGAAGAGATATCCGGCAGTTCTTCAAAGTACACACAAATGCACAATAAAACTTTTCAAAAACTTTCCCCAAAATCTCCAGGGCCTGTGGCCAGGGTCGGACTGGGGGGTGCAGGGCCCACCGGGGCTCCCGCCCCAGGAGCCCTGCAGGTGCCCCAGCCAGCCGTGTCCCCTACCCCCACCAGGGGCCCCCCTAACCCCCCCCCGCAGGGCCCCCACCCAACTTACTCCCCGAGCGCGTATAAATTGAACACGTCAGGGGAGTAACAGTCAGTAGGGGTAGTAACGGCAAAGGTCGGACTGGGCCGCCGGGGCCCACTAGGGCCGGGGCCCACCGGGATTTTTCCCGGTGTCCCGGTGGCCCAGTCCGACCCAATGAGAATCCCAGCTGATGGGTATAAATCTGGCTCCATGTTCTCTGTTCCAGCAATTGGATTTGGGAGCATTAAGCACAGTTTCCCAGCACTGAACAAGTCTGTCCTTTATCCCCATGTCTCATTCCTGTGTCATATAATGAAGCCAAACTGACAGTGATCTCCGTATGTAAGATAACAGCATGATGTTAAGAATTAACATTCTCATTGGTGAATTCTCTTGAATTTACAAAGATAGTTTTGAGTCAGTTGAATTCTCATTGGTTAATTGTTTTCCATGTGTAACTACATTTCTTATTGACTTCTATTGAAAACTTTAGGGGTGTTGTGGAATAGTTTTATGGTTGGGTTTAGTGTCTCTTTTAAATACAGAAGCCAGTAGGAATATAAGGAAAATAAGCTTTTTCCCCTATTCCATTGATTAGACAGTAGCATATAAATCACAAAGCAATCTAATGTTAAGTTGTTATATAATATTAGTCTGCAGAGTTGAAGAGGGTAATTTTAAATTCTGATCTTTGAAATGCCATCTAGATTACATCTCTTGTTCTCTTAATCATCTCATCATATGGTAGGGTTTTGAACCTAGGGGAGACTGAGAACTCTGCCGAATTGTAAGTGGGAAGTAAAATAAAAATAATGGAAGATTTCAAAGGAAAGAAAATTCTTAAAACAACTTTGTTTTAGGATCAGTTAGCCCAAGAAGATCTTCCAAAGAAAAGCTTCTGCCTGCTCTCAATATAACAGGTTCCCTCTTCTTCAACCTTTGGCATATTCAGCAAGTCTTTGCAAATGGTCCTGTTGGAGGTAACAGGGTTAGATTGGCTCATTGGGATACCGGGAAAAATTCTGTTGGGCCCTGCCACCTGTCCACAAGCCAAGCAAAGTGAAAGCAGGTCATGTGATCCACTAAGGAATGCAGGTCCATCTTTAATTTTTCCCCTGGAGGTGTGGCCTATTTGACAGCAAAGTATGTAACTACGCAGTGGTTGACACAGGATATGGTGATTAAAGGGTTACACAAGATAAATGTAAACACGGCACCTGGGCCAGATGGAATACACCCTCAGGTACTGAGAGAGCTAGGGGCAGAATTACAGTGGCCTTTGTTTCTGATATTCTCAGACTCGCTTACATCAGGTATGGTACCTAGGGATTGGAAGAAGGCGAATGTCATTCCCATATTTAAAAAACGGAGTAAGATCTCAGCCTGGCAATTATAGGCCTGTAAGTTTGACATCCGTGGTGGGCAAGTTATTTGAAAGCTTGTTAAGGGATCACATACAAAATTATGTACTGGAGAATGCCATTATGAGCAGTAATCAGCATGGCTTTATGAAGGACAGGTCATGTCAGACCAGTTTAATTGCTTTTTATGATGAGGTGTGTAAGAAGCTGGACAGTGGGGATGCAGTAGATATAATTTATTTGGATTTTGCCAAAGCATTTGATACCGTTCCCCACAAACGACTGCTTTCTAAACTAAGGTCTATTGGTCTTAGTGAAGTCGTTTGCCCATGGATAAAAAAACTGGCTACAGGATCGGGTACAGAGGGTGGTTGTTAATGGCACATTCTCTACTTGGAGTAAGGTTCTCAGTGGGTCCCTCAGGGTTCTGTACTGGGTCCACTTTTGTTTAATTTGTTCATAAATTACTTAGGGGAGGGTATTACAAGCAATTTATCAGTGTTTGCAGATGACACAAAACTCTGCAGACCAGTCAATTCTATCCAGTATGTGAAATACCTGCAGCAGGATTTTGACCAACTGGCAATCTGGGCGGCTAAGTGGCAGATGAGATTTAATGTGGATAAATGTAAGGTCATGCACCTGGGATGTAAAAATATGCAAGCCCCGTATACCCTTAATGGAGAAGGACCTTGGAGTCCTTGTAGATAATAAACTTGGCAAGCAATGCCAGGAAGCAGCTGCAAGGGCAAACAAGGTTTTTAGCATCCCCTTTACAGAGCGCTGGTAAGGCCCCATCTAGAATATGCTGTTCAGTTTTGGTCTCCAGTGCTCAAACGGGACATTATTGAGTTAGAGAGGGTCCAGAGAAGGGCAACTAAGCTGGTAAAGGGTATGGAAAGTCTCAGTTATGAAGAAAGACTGGCCAAGTTGGGTCTGTTTACACTGGAGAAGAGGCGCTTAAGAGGTGACATGATAACTATGTATAAATATATAAGGGGATCATATAATAACCTTTCTAATGTTTTATTTACCAGTAGGCCCTTCCAACGGACACGAGGGCACCCACTCCTTTAGAAGAAGGGAGGTTCCGTTTAAATATTCGGAAAGGATTTTTACTGTGAGAGCTGTGAAGTTGTGGAATTCCCTCCCCAAGTCGTGCTGGCTGATACATTATATAGCTTTAAGAAGGGGCTGGATGGATTCTTAGCAAGTGAGGGAATACAGGGTTATGGGAGATAGCTCTTAGTACAACTTGGTATAGTGATAAGACAAAACAGAGGCGCCAAAAGGATAAAATTAGCTAAAAACACTTAAAAACCCAATGGGTAATTCAGAGGAGGTAGTACAAATACATACAAATAATACAAAGACACTGTTGTTTTTTTTGCGCCTATTCTACATTGCCTGATGAAGCAGGAAATGCCTGCGAAATGCGTTAACGCAATATTGTTGTGAATAAACTATTACTGAAAATTACCACTTTTGTTGGTGTCTGCCTGGAGGAGGTAAGTTCACTACTACCTCCTCTGAATTACCCATTGGGTTTTTAAGTGTTTTTAGCTAATTTTATCCTTTTGGCGCCTCTGTTTTGTCTTATCATTATACCGAGTCCACCCCGAGTGGAGGGGTGTTATCCCCATTTTTCTTCCTTCTACAGAGAGCGACTTCTTATTCCTGAGTGGGGTCAGGATAATCTCCCCACCTGCCTATACAGTGGTTGCCTATTGGTAACCCTGGCTTGTGAGTATTAATTTGTTTATTCTACCATTACTCCTTGTAAAAACATATTACACTATTGGGGCTCTTGGTGTTCCTTTTTGTCTTCATTTAGTACAACTTGGAGTCAGGAAGGAATTTTTTCCCCTCTGCGGCAAATTAGAGAGGCTTCAGATGGGGTTTTTTGCCTTCCTCTGGATCAACTAGAAGTTAGGCAGGTTATATATAGGCATTATGGTTGAACCACTATATGGTTAAGTACAGCATTAACATGATGGCAGGTCTCAAGATATCTGGTGTATAGTAAGCAGCAAATTTGTTTCACTTTGCCGAAAAAGTTGCAATACATACCTTACTTTTTCTTTTTTTAAAAAGCCATTGAAGGGCAAAACCTGGCAAAAATATTGATTTTATTATTACATGAGATTTTCTTGGAGATTTTAAACCAGTTTGTATAATAGTTGGAGCTATTTGTGCAGATACATTGATGTGTCTCAGCCAGAATGAAAACCTTCTATGACACAGCTGCGCTATGGATTACCAAAGACTGCCTGCTTCATTTACAAATTGGCTCTCCATTCTTTGTTTTATAAGATCACTGCCATATGAAATAAATAAATAAACATGTTCTAGACCTAAACAGCATTATATTCACCCAGAAATAACACCTTAAACTTAGTATATTGAATAACTGTCAGATGATTGATGTTAAGCTGGCAAAGAAGATTCCCATTGGAGAATTCTCTTGCATCTGAAATAAAGCTTATGACGTCAACTTGGAGAGCTAGGGGGAGTAAAGCAGTCAGTTTACATCCCAACTTACTGTAATTATAAATGTAAAGCAAAGAAGTACAGGACGTGCCTTAGAGCTTCCCAGAGTATAACAGGGACATTTTCATTAGGCTCACGTGTAACTCGTGTCTCTTTAGAGAAAAAACGAATGAGATTTTGCTGCGCCTGAATACTAACTTATGATGGTGCCGTAATTGCAATGCAACAATGATGCACTGACAAGCTTGTAGGCTGCATAATATCTCGTAATCATTAGATCATTTGCAATTCTCCGCGAAGGACTTAATTTGTTTACAATAGAATTTTATTACAATTGCGCGTAATAGAAAACTAATGATACAGAAGAGTTATGAGACTGTGCGTTTGAATAGAGAGAAAGTTTCTTCTTGATTTTTCTGTTTTGGGGAAAAAATATGTAGACAATTTTTTCTCTTTTGTTTCTGAGGATCAAGAAGTCAGCACTGTTGAGTCAGATAGACCTGGTTCCATCATAGGACTACTGAACTGCCAGATGGTTTGTTCATTGGAAGCTACAACCAAAGCCCTAGGGCAAAGAGAGAAGAGCAAATCAAGCATAATACATATATTTTATATTTGATCCATCCATACTGTGCCTTGTGTGTGTGTGTGTGTGTGTACATAAGTCCTGGAAATATGTCTTCTTTATGAACCCATCTTTGGTTTGAGGTTTTTTTTTAATTAATCTTTAAATGCCATGAAACACAGAGGCCTCCTTTACAAACTATATCTCGAAGAAGACATTGTGCAGACATCTATGTTTCTGTAGACTGTTTGATCCATGGTATGTGTTTATATGCAGGGTAGGGTTGGCAACTGGCCAGTATATGACCAGCCTAGCCAGTAAGACAGCAGCTAGGGCTGGCACCAGTATTCCAAACTGGCCAACAATGTACTTGCTGGTAATTGCGCAATGCCCTATAAATCCTTCCCTTCCCTGACCCTCTCTGCTGTCAATCACATTTATAACCACGGGCTAATATCTGCTCCACCTATAACCCCCCATTTTCATACCTATTTCCTGACCCCATCCACCTTTTCCCGATCCCAATTTTCTTGCATCCATAATTAAGTTTTTGCAACTTCTACAACAAAACTAGGGGGTGCAGTGGGACAGCGTTATAGTAGGGTCTACAACCCCTTGAATTGTTAACAACAACGGAAGTGGCACAGCAGAGCAGGAGCAGCAGTAGCTAGAGATGTAGTGGGAGCGATGGGGGCTGGGTGGTGGGCCCTTGAGTCAGGTACCTGGTGAGCCTAGAGTGGAGTAGGAGCGGTGGGTGGTGGTTGGGTGGTGGACCCTTGAGTCAGGTACCTGGTGAGCCCCGAGTGGAGATGGAGTAGGAGCAGTGAGCGGTGGGTGGTGGTGGCGGGCCCTTGAGTCAAGTACCTGGTGAGCCCCGAGTGGAGATGAAGTAGGAGCGGTGGTGGCTGAGTGGTGGGCCCTTGAGTCAGGTACCTGGTGAGCCCTGAGTGGAGATGAAGTAGAAGTGGTGGTGGCTGGGTGGTAGGCCCTTGAGTCAGGTGCCTGGTGAGCCCAGAGTGGAGGTGGAGTGGGAGCGGTGAATGGTGGGAGGTGATGGCTGGGTGGTGGGCCCTTGAGTCAGGTATCTGGTGAGCTCAGAGTGGAGATGAAGTAGGAGCGGTGGTGGTGGGCCCTTGAGTCAGGTACCTGGTGAGCCCTGAGTGGAGATGAAGTAGGAGCAGCGGTGGTGGGCCCTTGAGTCAGGTACCTGGTGAGCCTAGAGTGGAGTTGGAGCGGTGGGTGGTGGTTGGGTGGTGGACCCTTGAGTCAGGTACCTGGTGAGCCCCGAGTGGAGATGGAGTAGGAGCAGTGAGCGGTTGGTGGTGGTGGCGGGCCCTTGAGTCAGGTACCTGGTGAGCCCCGAGTGGAGATGAAGTAGGAGCGGTGGTGGCTGAGTGGTGGGCCCTTGAGTCAGGTACCTGGTGAGCCCTGAGTGGAGATGAAGTAGAAGTGGTGGTGGCTGGGTGGTAGGCCCTTGAGTCAGGTACCTGGTGAGCCCAGAGTGGAGGTGGAGTGGGAGCGGTGAATGGTGGGAGGTGATGGCTGGGTGGTGGGCCCTTGAGTCAGGTATCTGGTGAGCTCAGAGTGGAGATGAAGTAGGAGCGGTGGTGGCTGGGCCCTTGAGTCAGGTACCTGGTGAGCCCTGAGTGGAGTTTCAACTATTTATATGCCAACAGTACAGATTAAAGAAGAACTAGCCATTGGCACTGAAAAGGGTTAAAATAAGCAGCAGAAATGTGAACTGAAACAAAAAGACAGCAAGTCCTCCCTTGTTAATTTGTGAAATTGCTATTGCTGCATTAAGTCTCACTTCAGATCCAGTCAAATTTGTGCATTGTTAGTTAGGCGCAAGGCAGAGGCGGAATACAACCTATTAGATTTATTTCGGTGACAGTTCCACAAATAAGTGAATATTACTGCTGGGAATTTGGGGGAGAGGAATGGAGAGCGCTATAACACCGTGTCAAATCCATTCAGTCGGCACATTCGGAGCACGGAAGAAAAAGAACTGGAAAGGTAAAATCAGATTATGGATGATAAGTAACTCAATGGGCTTCCATGAAGATTTATCCGTTAGTCATGGCATCCAGACAGCTCCTGCTGCTTAAGGACCATTCAAGTATATCATTAAAATGCTGAGTCATCAAGCTCACAACCTCCCCTTGATGAACGTAATGTTATTTAGAGCAAGAAAACATTAACTGGAACTACACAGAGAGAGAAGGGGCTCCCAAACTCATTTACTGTGTACCTGTGCCGCTCTGAGCCCTCACTATAAAGGCAAAGAAAAGCCTTTCTCTCTGAAATTGTATTGCACATTCCATTGTCTTGAAAGATTGTTTTGACATATCAGTAGAACTGTTGAATAATAGTGACATGTTAGAGACAGCAAACATTTATCTTATTTCAGAGCAAAATTCTGATTTCTGAATTCAACTTTAGAGATCTTAGTACAGGTATAGGACCCGTTATCCAGAATGCTCGGGACCTGGGGTTTTCCGGATAAGGGGTCTTTACATAATTTGTATCTCCTACCTTAAATCTGCTAAAAAAAATATTTAAACAGTAAATAAACCCATTAGGATTGTTGTGGCTCCACTAAGGATTACATATATCTTAGTTGGGATCAAGTACAGGTACTGTTTTATTATGACAGAGAAAAGGGAATCATTTAACCATTAAATAAACCCAATAGGGCTGTTCTGCCCCCAATAAGGGGTAATTATATCTTAGTTGGGATTAAGTACAGGTACAGTTTTATTATTACAGAGAAAAAGGAAATCATTTTTAAAAATGTGAATTATTTGATTAAAATAGAGTCTATGAGAGATGGCCTTTCCGTAATTCTGAACTTTTTGGATAATAGGTTTCTGGATAAGTGGTTCAGTACCTGTAGTAGCAGTGGCTTTAAAGGGCACCTATCGGTGGAAGATTGTTTACCCCCACTGAAAGTGTGGGTTAATAGAGCTCACATTCTGGATGGGAAAAACAATACTATTTTGTGCAAAAAATGCTCTAATGGGAACTATGCCACCAGCAACAGGAGGGAGCTCCCAGTGTAGGCGGCCATGATATGATGCGAACATGTAAATGTTACTTGTGCCCCAGTTTGTTATAGGCACTCATGTGAGAAAGACCCAGCTCTCCAGGGCCAGCAGCTGCATTAAAGGGACACTAAACCCTGCTGCACAGCACTGCTCAACCAAACTTTACTCAGCTGTTGCTGGACTACAAATCCCAGAATAATGTAACATATAATGAAGGGTGAGGCATTCTGGGAGCTGTAGTCCAGGAACATCAGGGTTGTAGTCTTAAAGCAATATTGCACAATAAAACTTTTCAAAACTTTCCCGAAATGTCCAGGGCCAGCGGCTGCTTTTAAATGCACAAAATCCTCCAATGAGAATCCCAGCTGATCTGTGTAAATCTGGCTCCCTGTTCTCTGTTCCAGCAATTGGAGTTGGGAGCATTAAGCACAGTTTCCCAGCACTGAACAAGTCTGTCCTTTATCCCCATGTCTCATTCCTGTGTCATATAATGAAGCCTCACCTCTGTATGTTTGATAACAAATTAGAGAGGCTTCAGATGGGGTTTTTGCCTTCCTCTGGATCAACTAGTAGTTAGGCAGATTATATATAGGCAGGTTATATATAGGCATTATGGTTGAACGTGATGGACGTATGTCTTTTCAACCCAACTTACTATGTTACTATGTTACTATGTGATAGCTGCCAAAGTACTGGGAATCTGGATTCTCATTGGTCAGTTCTCTTGCATCTGTAATTAATATTTTGGACAGTAGGAATCTTATTGGTGAATAGATTTCCATGTGCTGGGAGGAAGATTTATACAGATCACCATGGAGGATTTTTCACATTTTAAAGCAGTCGCTGGCCCTGGAGATTTAGGGAAAAGTTTAGAAAAAGTTTTATTGTGCAATATTGCGTTAAGAATACAACCCGGATGTTGCTGGACTACAGCTCCCAGCATGCATCTGCCTTCATTATATATATATATTACATTATTCTGGGATTTGTAGTCCAGTAACAATGAGTAAAGTTTGGTTGAGCAGCACTGTGCAGTAGGGTTTACATCCCCTTTAAATACTTCCCCTAGTTGGAGATTCTATGTTCCCTACGACCATCATGCTGTATTAGGATAATATATCGAATACTTTTGGGAAGAGGCTAATTTCACTTCTGCACCTCGAATACTGGAGCTAAATACTGCTAAGACAGAAGATGAACTGCTCAGTAGCGTCAACATTATTTGAAATTAAAATGTCCTTTTAGATCTTCGAATAGAAAAAGGCTTTTCAACTTCAAGGGAAGAGTAAAGACAATGGCAGCTTTCTGTGGCTGGCAAAGGTGATGATTTAAAGGATCAATTACTTTCAGTTATGTCACGTTAATTACATTATCCTGAACTGGGGCTAAGCAAAACAATTCATTCCCATTGTGGTTTGCTGGTTATTAGCCAGGACATTAAGACGCCATCGTTTACAAGCAAACACCCGTGCTCTTTGCCCTGAGCTATTCTACAGCCCTGGCTCCTGGCTAGGCATCATTAACAAAACACTAACAGGGTGCTTGGCTCTATATATATAGGATGAAACAAAGGCATTATTAGCTAAAGTGCATAGAAACGTTAAATGTTGTTTATCACAGCTAGAATATAAAGAAATAATAGCCATATAATATATTTACATGAAATACATAAAATCCAACCTTGCAAATCTACTCCCTAATCAACTTCCCAATAAAACTGGTTATAAATTAAACTAGTATTGGCACCGGCACTCATAAATATAACTGTATGGAATGAAAGGTAGTTACCCTTTATTAAGGTAGTCCCCTAAGATTCTGGCCAACTAAAGGTGGTCCTAGTTTACAATGGGGAGAGAAAATATTCTCCTATTGTAGGTTAAAGTATTTTCCTGGCACTTCAGTAAATGACCAGGAGATGCCAGTGTTCTAGTTTTTAAACAGGGGAAGCCAACATATGCTTGGCCTCTTTGGATCCCAATGGAGGAGGTTGGTTCAGTAAATGAAGAAAATGTCAGGATAGTTTTGCAATAGCTCACTCCAGGAGTGAAAATTAGGATCAGGTTAGCTAGCAAGTAGCCTGCAGAGCCACCAAAGAAAATTAGAAGGATTAGCAGTCCTAGGTGCACCACCCGCATTGTAGGGACTTAAGTGTATAGACCTAGGGGTAGATATGCTTCCACCTAGGTTCCACTTGGAGGGCCTTTACTTGTTATTGGACACATTTCCAAGTTGACTCATCCCACACATTGATTACTGACCCCTGATGGGTAAATGCTGAAAGCTTTGTATCTGAATAAATGCTGAAAAACTGTACTACATCTGTGACTGTCCTCAAAGTGATTGTTTTATGTTCCTGTAAACGGAGTTATCATTTGTTTTAAAGAACCAGTGGTGCCAAATTGATTGTAGTTCTCCACTAAGTCCATGAGGAGTCTTCCAAGAAATTAAGAGTCACATTTTTATTTATTTGTATGGTGAGCAAAGAGTTTTCTGAAGCACACCGCGCCCTTATTTAACGATAGGCTTACAACAGTATTCCATGTATTTAGTCATTTACTATGCAACTCTTCTGAGCAGTCTGAGAGCTTGGTTTTCAACATAAGGCTACAGTATAATGTATAACAGTGTATAATAAAGTATAACAGTGCTCTAAGATGGACACAATGGAGAGTACATGTTCATGCAATTAGTGATGGTGGGTTTTGCTTTGCAGAAAAATTCACAAAGCAGCAAAACTTAGCCAAAATGTTCAATGAGAAGGTAAAATGACATTGTGATTTAGGGTTTTAGCTCTGCAATAGCATATACATTGCCTGACCTTGTAGGTTTGCAAACATTTTTGCCACAGTTTTAGCCGCAAAATTGCCCCGTGTAAAAAAGTTTGCTTGTTTGATTAATCCTATCGGTTGGCCTGCAGAGGGCCTTCAGCAAGGGAATTACAGTGATGGGAATAGGACACATCTGTCAGAGTGAGGACCGCATACGTGAGCATATGTGGTCCCCGATCCAATGGGAAAAATCAGGGAAAATCATGATACAAAAATTGCACTTTGCCTTCTTCACTTGCTTTCACAAATGACCCCTAAGAGGTCACTCTTGGCCCTTCTAGTTTAGTAGCCAATTTGTAAATGTCCTACTTTTGTCAGTGGCAAAACATTTTTTTCCACAAGCTTTTTGCCTTTACTTGTACCTTTATGCAGTTCAGTTTTTCAGTTTTTTTTTTTAATATTTCTCTTTTATGATAGTCTATCATATTAGAAACTTAAATCAGAACCAACCATTTAGTGGCAAAGACAACCAGGTGGGGATCAGTGCAAGTAGTCTATCATCAAAACCCTCTACTGAGACAGGGGGTTTGATGATTCCAGGTTAAAGATATTTGAATCCTGATATGAAAGAGAATCAGTACAAGAAGCAAGTAATGAGGATAGTATGGAATAATAGCATCCATAATAACTAAAAGACTAGAGTCTGCATTTACTGACTTGTGGCATAGTTAACGTTCCTGTTAAATATTCAAAAAACAATTTCTAAAAGGTTTGCACCACTATATAAAGCCAAGAAGAAAGGCCACCATATAAAGCAAATATCTACATTACTGTCAGGTGGACCTATGCAAACTTGCTTGTATTATCTGATCTGCTGTACTTGAGACAGTAACCAAAAAGGAAAGTTCATCTTCCCACCTCAAGCTTCTAATGCCAACAGTGTTGGACTGAATTGTCCAGGCCCACTGAGGACCACCACCCTTAGGGCTAACCAGGTATGGAGACTTTTCATCCTAGCCATGGAGGGACCCATCACATACTTCTTCCTCCTTGCCCCTGGAGATGTGTTGCTGCTGCAGATATCAGACAGACAGCAGGCTTAAGGGTGACAGGGCTCAATGGGTTTTGGTGTGCAGCCCAGTCTGACCCTTAGGGTTGTCACCTATTTGGTCATTCACCGGTCTAGCCAGCAAATTACCAACTAGAGCTAGTAATTTGTATGCCCCTGATCTGCCAATACCCCTCCTCTGTGCAGTCACTTCCAGCCTCCTTGGACCGCAGGCCGGTTAAACCTGGATGCCATGGCTCAGCTCAGCAGACCATGTATAATACTGCACCCTTCATTGCGCTGCAGTCATAGCTGCGTGGATGTCTTACATGATTTTATTTTTCAAATAATATTATTTACCAGTTTTTCAGTTCCAATCATGAACCATGAAACTGCCTAGTAAAGGCAAGTCTTCAATGAAGAAACAGATAATCATTATTCTATAATTCATGTAATTTCAGTATTTGCCAAATACTCAATGTATAAGTAAATTACATAACCTTATAAGTAGAACAACCCCTATTTATACATTTATAGTCAACTGGGGGCCAATACATCTAAAGCCGAGTTCAACCCTGGCGAATACAGGAAATCCTTTTTGGAACTGACCTTTGCAACTGCCAATGCCTTTGCAGTGCTGATTACTTGAAAATTATTCATTTCTTTAAATGACTCTAGTGCTGGTAATCTGTCAAGCTCGACAACCTTGGTAATAGACTGTAGATCATGATCAAATAACCAATTTTTAATTTGTAGCAGAGCAGTAATTGTCATTCCATTAGAATACGAGTATTCTTTAACATTACCAGCAGCTTATATAAACACGCTCAGTCTGTATAAAGCCACCAAGATATTTATATTAAAATAACAGACGATTAGGCATACATTTGGGGTATCCATTTTAACAAAAATAATGCCAAATGTATCCATTCCTGCACATTGTACAATGGGCACTGTGCATTTATATACACTGTACAGAATTTTCATCACAAGATGCGAAAGGGAGCCTTGTAATTGGGGAATTTTTGCCTTGTTCTGGTAGTTCCATACATACATAGACATGTTCAAGAATGGGTTGGTGGGTTGGATGAAGATTTAGTAGGGCTACCTTCAACACCCCCCCCCCCGCCCCCGTTTTCTGATTCAAATAAACTTGCATATTAAAAAAACTCAAATGCTTGCTTATTCATTAATATGGAAAACTGGTCCGATTAAAAAAAAACTCATATATCTCGAATTTGTGAGTTCACAAACTCGTAAAACTCCATTGCTGAGGACAACTCCCATTGACTACTGCATAATCTCGCTAGCTTTTAGATGCCAATGTTTTACATTCATGTTATTGTGGATTTTGTACTTAATAAATATGGGGCATTTGAGTTTTTGAACCATAATTCAAATTTTGGCAGCTGTAGCACAAAAAAATTTTAATTGCAGAAAAAGTCGAATTTGAACATTGTTAAATTTATTGTTTGAGATCAAACATGAATATTTCATACACAAATATTCATGAAATGCTGAAAAATCACAAAATGCAGGCACCGCACAACTTTTGTTGATGTGCATGACTTCTCTTTGGAGAGAAGTAGTCAGCACCTAGCCTTGTGATTAGTTAGAAGTAGTGCAGGTTCCCCAATGGCCACTTTCCATCGGCATATCCTGGTACAGAAGAACAGGAACAGCACCTCTTGTCTTTGTAGATTAAAATGCCTTTATTGCAAAGTTTTTTGGGGCAAACAACAACAGCAGCAACGTTTCAGGTCACATAAGACCTTTTTTAGCTGTTCCTGTTCTTCTGTACCAGTGCATGACTTCTCTGACATGGCCACGCCTTTTTTATGTGGCCACTCCCTTTTTTGACACAACTCTGCCTTTTTTGTTGACATGCAATTATGGGACAAAATAAGGCACGGCTTTCTAAAAAAAAAAGGTGCTTTTTTACGCGAGCGTGCCTTTTTTTTATCCCATAATTATTCAAATGTTATGCCCTTTCTATATTCTGTTTTTAAAGAGCACCTATCAGTGGAAAATTGTTTACCCCACTGGAGGCATGAGTGAATAGAGTCAGCACTCCATTTTGTGCAAAAAATGCTCCTAATGGGCACTATGCCACCAACAACAGGAGGGCACTCCCAATGCAGGTGGCCAAAGGGTTGTAAACCCTACCATAACACTGTCCCACTGCGCCCCCTAGTTTTGCTATAGAAGTCACCAAAAACCGTAATTATAGATATAAGAAAATTCACCAATGAGAATTCTACAGATCAAAAACTTCATTATAAATGCACAATAACTGACTAGTGATGGGCGAAATGTTTCGCCAGGCATGGATTCGCAGCGAATTTCCGCGTTTAGCCATTGGCGGATTGTTTCGCAAAACGGATGAAAAAAATTACCGCGGAAAAATTCGCCGCACGTCCAAAAATTGTCGCCGGTGTCAAAAAAGAAAAGTCGTGGGTGTCAAAAGAATAGCCACGTGACTAAATATTAGCCACGGGGGACAAAAGAATAGCCGTGGGTGACGAAATAATAGCCGCGGGCAACAAAATAATAGCCACGGGCGACAAAACAATAGCCGTACGACAAAAGAATAACCACGGGCGACAATTTTTTTTGCCGCATGACATTTTCGCCGTTTCGCGGATCTTTTGAAAGATTTGCAAATGTTTCGGCGAAGCGAAACGGAACAGATTTGCTCATCATTATAACTGACCAATAAGAATGCTGATTCCCAGCACTGTGTCAGGCATCTTGCTGGTATCTTACATATAGAGATAATTATGTCATTTTCCCTTCATTATATGACACAGGAATCAGACATGGGGATAAAGGACAGACTTGTTCAGTACTGGGAAACTGTGCTTTATGCTCCCAACTCCAATTGCTGGAACAGAGAACAGGGAGCCAGATTTACACAGATCAGCTGGGATTCTCATTGGAGGATTTCTTGCATTTTACAGTAATACAGCCACAAGTTCTATTGTGCAATATTGCTTTAAGAATACAACCCTGATGTTGCTGCACTACAGCTCCCAGCATGCCTCACCCTTCATCAAAATGCCTTTGATTTATAAGCCGGAGCGACATCCATGGCAATATTCGCACCATGCATAATTTGTATGCCTCTGTACAGAACAACATGAAATCAGTTCAGATGGAGAAATAAAGGCTCACGGACCATTAAAACAAACTACAGACTTTTTTCTTTGTGCAGCGTCTTCATTTATATTCAGTCGTTCCGCTTTCCCCAGCATTTTAATAGGCTGATATTTTTCCCTTCATAACGCAGTAGATAATGGTGCAAAAATAGATTTCTTTAAATGGAAAAATCTGATATATTATTAATTTAATATCCATCAGCCAGTTAAATGTGTCTTCAATAATTGGACATTCTCCATAATCACGGAAAAGCAGATTTTTTAAAACATAATATATGTTGAAGTAATAAAGGAGCATAATTAAAAGTGATTGAGTGTAAATCATTAAACCGCAACTAAATTGTTCCCAGACAAAGGGAAAAAGTAAGGTAGCTCTCTTTATCTAGCACAGCAGACTTGACTTTAAACTTGTTTACTCTCTTCATTTATAGCATTTAAATTGGGATTTTTTAAATAAATCAGAATTATGCTATGTCTAATTTTTGTTAAAGCGTAGGAACTGTAAGATAATTTGTTTTTTATTATTTGGATCCCTAAATCCAGCCTTCAGGGAAGCCAGTCGCTGTAGAAATATGCATGATATTTTGTTACTGAATCCATGAAAGGCGGGGTATAGACTGATAGGTTAATTGGTTCTGATAAGATTCACCCTAGTGTGTGTGTGCGTGCATGTGTGTGAGTGTGGGTGTGTTTGTGTGTGTGGGTGCGTGTGTGTTTGTGGGTGGGTGTGGGTGTATTTGTGTGTGTGTGTTTGTGTGGGTGTGTGTGTTTGTGTGTGTGGGTGTGTTTGTGTATGTGTGTGGGTGTGTTTGTGTGTGTGGGTGCATTTGTGTGGGTGTGTTTGTGTGTGTGGGTGCATTTGTGTGGGTGCGTTTGTGTGTGTGTTTGTGGGTGTGTGGGTGGTATTGTGGGTGTGTTTGTGTTTGTGTGTGTGGGCGTGTTTGTGGGTGTGTGTGTTTGTGCGTGTGTTTGTGGGTGTGTTTGTGTGTGTGGGTGTGTTTGTGGGTGTGTGTGTGTTTGTGGGTGGGTGTTTGTGCGTGTGGGTGTGTTTGTGTGTGGGGGTGTGTGTGTGGGCGTGTTTGTGGGTGTGTGTGGGTGTGTTTGTGGGTGTGTGTTTGTGCGTGTGGGTGTGTGTGTGTGTGGGTGTGTGGGTGTGTTTGTGGGCAGGAATGGATATAAATTTTTTAATATTTTTTTATCAATATTTTTTCTATAGTCTTGAAAATATTAATGGGGTTATGTAAGGCTACATAACTTGCTGGCATTATATAAATAAATTAGATTATTTTTAGTGCCAACATATTCTGCAGAGCCTCACAGAATATACATTATTATCATTAGTTCCTGCCCTGGGGCTCACAATCTAAATTCCCTATCACATGCACACAGTATGGTTTTTGGCAAAAACCTGTTAATCTGCCAGTAGATTTTTGGGGTATGGGATGGAAACGGAGTACCCAGTAGAAATCCTTGCAGACATTGTGCCCTGGCTGGATTTGACACCAGGACGTCAGTGCTGCAGGATAGCAGCCCTTACCACTGCACTGCTGTGTTTGCTCCCACTCCATTGTCAAAAAGGCTGGCTGAACTGTGCTGTGTAACCTTCAGCAGATATAACAAAGGAATTAATGGTGGAGACGATCTAGAGTGGCCTCCAACTCCTTATAGGATGAAAATTTGTGAATGTAATAATAAGGAGAGTGCTATTCTAAACACAAAGCAAAAATCGTTTTTTTTTTTTTATATTCCAAGATATGAAGGCAAATATATACTCTTAATATGAATACATTTTGTAACAGCGCCGCCTGCTGGTCAGTTTTCAACCGTGATCCAGTCTAGGAGAAAAGAGGTCCGGTTTGATGTTCTTCTGTTGTGAGAAAAGTTATCTGAGGTTTCTAATGTTTTTCCTAAGCAGAAGAACATCAGACCAGCCCTTCTTTCTTTCTCTTGAAGAGATCCTCATCTTGATCACAGTCAGAAACTGACCTTTAATTTAGATTAACATTATATATTTCCATTAATATCCCTATACCTTGAAAAACATGTGAGTGCAAATTGCAAAAGTGCTTAGAATTGCTCTCTTATGGATCATACATTCACTTATTTTAAAGGTTTACTTTAAAGAAAGACAATATCAGGTCAAGAATGGTCTGGGCAAATGGCAGGTGAAAACCAGGGAGTCAGAACGGGGACTCAGGAGGTCTGGTCACAGCCAAGAGCTCAATGATCAAGCTCAGGGTATAGGAGGAGGCAGGAAGCCCCTTTGCTCAGTTAAGCTTCCCCCATCTCTCCTGGACCATTGGGTGCATTATAATACAAAATAGTCCTCCAAAATGACTTCATAATCTCTGTAGGATAACGGAAAGATGCCTGACATAGTGCTGGGACTCAGCATTCTCATTAGTGAAGTCTCTTGCATTCATAATGAAGTTTTTGGTCAGTCTTCTTGCATCTACAATTAAAGGAGAGGGAAAGTCATTTTGGCATTTTACTGCCAATGGATCCGCCACATTAGTGTCACCTAGAACGCTATATTTATTCTGCAGAAAGCTTTACTATACCTGAGTAAAGAGTCCTAGAAGCTCCCTCTGATAGCAGCTGCCATTTTAGCTTGGTCTTGGTAGCTTCCTGCTGCAGTTATAGACGCTGGAAGCTCAGATCACACAATCCTAAGGGTGGGGGAAGTGAGTTCTTATGCATTCTTATGGAAGGGGGGAGCAAGAGAAGGGAGGGAGAGAGAGGACAGAACTGAGCAGACTCAAGCCCCAAACCTGAAGGAGCCCTAAAATAGAGTAAGTCTGATACTGAAGAACATGTTCCCAAAAATGGAGACAAGAAATCCTGTGTTTCTTTTGATAGTGGACTCTCTATAAACAGCGTTTCTGTGAGTGCTTATGGCTGTATTTACATAGACCTTTCTGATAAAGCTTGCGTAGATTTTACCTTTCCTTCTCTTTTAAGCAGTTTTTTAACTTTAACAGAAAGCTAGGGTCTCAGTGAGACCACCCCTTTAAAGATACTCACATCCAAAAAAGATCCTTGCACTTCATGCACCAAGCACCAGTGGTATAATGCAAAGTCATTGGCCCCCTTGCAAGAATGTTTTGAAGGGCCCAGTGTGCATCTACTTAAGTCCCCAGCAATTATGAGGTCTGCTTTATGGTAGTTACACCACTGCCAAGTGCCATTGCTTCTGTCCTGCCAATCATCGGCAAGTGCTCCTTTTGATGCTGGGGATCCATAGATCTAGGACCACCCTAAACATGATGGTAATTCCAGAGCAGGCCTGGACTGGGACTCAAAATAGGCCCTGGCATTTCAAGTATACTAAGGCCAAACAGCCCCCACAGGCCCAATAAATAGTGACTGTCTATGGCATCTTACAGCAGCCCCTCTGGCATTTGCCAGAATTCACTACGTTTATAAATTACCGGTATATTGCCCCTTAAGATTTTTCAAAGATATTCAAAACAGTTGATACAAAGGAAAATTTGCTTGTGTTGTGCATCTTTTTCCACTGATGACAATCTATTACATTCCCCCATTAAGACTGATAGCAGGAGCAGGAGAAATAATTAGATTGAGGGATTTCCCAATTAGTGATTATCCTCATTAAACAAACCAGTTCCAGCAGGAATTAGCAGTTTAGAATGCCCAAGTGTAACACAGCACGACTGAGCTATTCATAGCAGCTAAAAAATAAAGTGATATCCATTTAACATCTGATGGGAAAGGAAGCATTACATTACTGTTATGCTATGGTTACTAGGAAGGAGGATGGGTACTTCGGCAGTGAGAGAGTCGGGTTTAATAGATATGGTAACATTAACTAAAGTTTTAGCCAGGAAATGGGACTCCCCTTCACTGATGACACTCAAGTGTATCTCTCCTCTACTAATCTTAACCCAGACCTCATCTTGTTTCTCAAACATTTCTACTTGGATATGCTAGTATCCAAGCAACACCTATAAGATCCCATTAATCTCTGATACAATCTCTGTCCTCACTCAGCATATCCACTCAATATCTAAATCATATCATATTCACCAATGAAATATTTATTAAATGTAACTGTTCATTACATAAGATGCCACTCACATCATGACCACAGAAGTTCAATGTTAAGTGGCCCACCCCTCCAAAGGCAGCGACCACTGTAGTCCATAATAGATTTAGCTGCTAGGCTCACATACACCTCACCAACTTCTCCTCCTCCTTTGTGCCCCTCTGCCAATCCTCACAGTGGTTTCTACTACCTTTTAGAATAAAATTGAAGTGACAGTTACTGACCTTACAATCAAAATACTGAATGTTCTGTCCCACCTTATGTTTCTGAATTTATCACAAAATATGCAATATACGCTCTTCTGTTGATCAAATCCAAAGGATGGATTAACCTTCCCTAGGGAAGGCCCACCCATGCTCCTCCTCTGGTCAATCCATGCTCCTCCCCTGGTCCACCCATGCTCCTCCCCTGGTCCATCCATGCTCCTCCCCTGGTCCACCCATGCTCCTCCCCTGGTCCACCCATGCTTCTCCCCTGGTCCATCCATGCTCCTCCCCTGGTCCACCCATGCTCTTCTCCTGGTCCACCCAGGCCTCTTCCCCTTTCACAGATTCTGAATGGCCTTAAAGCTACAACAGCCCAGATATGACACACTTGATAAAGGGCGTCACATTGCCCGAAACATGTTGTGTATTTTGGTCTGAAATAAATAGCATTTTAGCAGAATTCTGCTTTATGGTGCTCTCCTCTATATTTGGATAGCCCAGATATGCCCTTTAGATACCCACTGCTATTCTATTCCTCAACACTAGTGATGAGTGAATCTGTCCCGTTTCGCTTCGCCGAAAAATTCGCGAATTGGTGAAAATGACGCGCGTCAAAAAAAATTGTCGCCCGGCGAATTTTTTCGCGCCAAATTTTTTCATCCGTTTCGCAAAACAATCCGCCAATGGTGAAACGCGGAAATTCGCCGCGAATCCATGCCTGGCGAAACATCTCGCCCATCACTACTCAACACCTTACTTATTACATCTTCAAATTCACAGGTTCAAGACCTTGCTAGAGTGTACCCTGAGATTATCTTCCATGTTCCATCAAGTTGTTTAGCCTTTAAAGGCATTCTAAACTGTGCTGCACTGGAAAACTTTTATTGTGCAATATTGCTATAAGAATATGATCCTGGTGTTGCTGGACTACAGCTCCCAGCATGCCTCAGCCTTCATTATATGTTACATTATTCTGGGATTTGTAGTCCAGCAACAAGTGAATACATTTTGGCTGAGCAGGGTGCAGCAGGGTTTACATCCCCTTTAAAACACATTTCCATTGAGAAGATCACACTCATCTAGCCTAGCTTGCCTACATATTACATTATAAGCCACTGCCCCCTGTTGTATCATTCAGTATGTGTATTAAATTCATATTAATGATATATAAACCTTTCTATTGTAAAGCACTGCAGAAAACTGTATGTTATTATTAGAATTTGTTTTTTTATGTATACAAGTATTATTACTATTTCTACCGTTGTATAACTCTTTAAAATAGCTTTGGTTTACACCCTGGATATTTTATGGTAATTATTTAACAAATAAAAGCAAAAAAAGCTTTATAAATGCTTTAACCCTTTCTGTACCATTGGTTTACATTTTGGACTATGCTGCACATTACCATGGAAACATTGGCCCAAAGGGAGTAATATAATAAGGATTAGTATAGCAACAGGCAGCAACCAGTCAGATCCCTTCAAACTGCTAACCAGTAGTAATAAGCTAATCTGTCCCACGTGGAAAAATACGTGAAACGGCAAAAATGTAGCATGTCCCAAAAAATTGTCACGCGGGTCTTTTTCCTTATGTGCATAAAAAAAGACGTGTTCGCCAATTTTTTTTGGCCGCGTGTCATTTTTTGAATGTGTGCAAAATTTTTTTTTGACGCAGATGGCAAATTTTTATGTGCCGAATTGTGTCAAAAATAATCCGCCAATGGTGAGACATGTAAATTCGCCACAAATCCATGCCTGGCGAATTATTTTGCCAATCACTACTGACCAGTACATTGTGCTGATTGCTATGTGTTATTGGACCTGTACAAACCTTTGTTTCTTCTATTTCATTACATTGTAAATATTAATGACCACATTTTTCCACCAAGTGTGGATCCACTGTGAAACTCTGCATTTTGCCATTGGCAATTTTTTTGGCAAAAAAAAAAGGAAAAAGTTTCGCCCCATGCAAAATTGCAGTTTTCTTCTGCTGAAAAATTTATATCTTGAAAACATTGTATTAGATGTTGACTATATATATATATATATATATATAGTATATCTTTATATATATAAAGATCTATATATATTTATATCTTTTTTTTTCTAGTTGTGTAAGATAAAACATGTCATATTTCTTTCTCCCAGGCATGGCATTCAAGCTGTTTGTATAGCAGAAAATTAGGAATGATCAGTGGACATTATATAAATTACCAATGATTGTATTAATGCCTGGAATTGTAAAAGAAAAACACTATAATTACTGTATATGCATTTGTTTATTTTCTTATCTCCTTTACTTCAAACCATCAGTTTGCAGGCTAATGATACAAGAGAACAAAGGCATTCAATACCACTAAAGAACAGGGGCCTTTTTATAAAATAAAAGAAATAGAGAGAAAAATGGCCATTTTTGGTCATTGAGTCATTACTTATAATGTGCTGAAAGTAATAAGAGTTTATTTTTCATATTCTACGATGCAGATAATGTATGTGTTACTTTTGTCACCAAGATTATGTAGGTTTTACTTCTCACTGGGCAAATTACCTAATGCAATTCCCCTTAGGTTTTTATGTTTTGTTTTTTTTTCCAATTCTTTATTTTTCAAAGTATTTTTTATAGGGAGGGGATACAGAAAGGAAAGGGGTATGGGTAAGGGGGTGGGGAACATTGCATTTACAGTTTTTTCACAAATAACATAGTGATATTTTAGGAGACAACATTCAGCAAGTCATGTCTAGATTTCAGCTAGTAGATAGGGTCCATATAGACCAGGGATCCCCAACCTTTTATACCCGTGAGCCACATTTGAATGGAAAAAGTGTTGGGGAGCAACACAAGAATGAAGAAGGTTCCAGAGGGTGCCAAGAAGAGCTTTAATTGGCTACTTAATAGCCCCCATGTTGACTGGCAGCCTACAGAAGGTTCTGTTTGGCACTCACACTGGGTTTTTATGAACCAAAACTTGCCTCCTAACCAGAATTTCAAAAATAAGATCCTGCTTTGAAGCCATTGGGAGCAACATCCAAGGGGTTGGTGAGCAACATGTTGCCCCTGAGCCACTGGTTGGGGATCACTGATATAGACAATATTCTACCTTTAAAGATGCTAGCCTGAATGGCAGAGATTGGTTTTGGGATTATAACGTTTTTATGTAGTTAAGCCAGGGTGTCCAGAAATTCGAGTAATACATGCTTTTGTTATGGATCATAAATGTAATTTCTTCTAATTGCCTAATTTTGTTTGTGTTGTTTAACCATTCTATGAATGTGGGGGTATCTGTGGTTTTCCACTTTCTAGGTATGAGAGATTTTACTGATTGCAATAAGTGGAGGGTAAGGGGGTCTGATATAGTGACATTTTTTACTGGGTATACTGTATGTTCAGTAAAGGTTTTTATGTTTAGGCATACTACTGTTCCTATGGGATTTTCCCTAGATGTGGGCAGTCAGTAACAGTGTATGTTAAGTCTGCTAAAAAATAATTTAAACATTAAATAAATCCAATAGAATTGTTTTGCCTCCAATAAGAATTCCTTATAATTGGGATCACGTACAAGGTACAGGTATAGGACCTGTTATCCAGAATGCTCCGGACCAAGGGTATTTCGGATAAGGGGTCTTTCCGTAATTTGGATCACCATACCTTAAGTCTACTAAAAAATCAATAGACCATTAATTAAACCAATAGGATTGTTTTGCACCCAATAAGGATTATTTATTTCTTAGTTGGGATCAAGTACAGGTACTGTTTTATTATTACAGAGAAAAGGGAATCATTTAACCATTAAATAAACCCAATAGGGCTGTTCTGCCCCCAATAAGGGGTAATTATATCTTAGTTGGGATCAAGTACAGGTACTGTTTTATTATTACAGAGAAAAGGGAATTATTTAACCATGAAATAAACCCAATAGGACTGTTCTGCCCCAATAAGGGGTAATTATATCTTAGTTGGGATCAAGTACAGGTACTGTTTTATTATTACAGAGAAAAGGGAATCATTTAACCATTAAATAAACCCAATAGGGCTGTTCTGCCCCCAATAAGGGGTAATTATATCTTAGTTGGGATCAAGTACAGGTACTGTTTTATTATTACAGAGAAAAGGGAATTATTTAACCATGAAATAAACCCAATAGGACTGTTCTGCCCCAATAAGGGGTAATTATATCTTAGTTGGGATCAAGTACAGGTACTGTTTTATTATTACAGAGAAAAAGGAAATCAGTTTTAAAATTTTGCATTATTTGATTAAAATGAAGTTTATGGGAGACAGGCTTTCCGGAATTCGGAGCTCTCTGGATAATGGGTTTCCGGATAAGGGATCCCATACCTGTACTGTTTTATAATTTCAGAGAAAAAGAAAATTATTTTTCAAAGTTTCAATTATTTGATTAAAATGGAGTCTATCGGACATGGCCTTCTGTAATTTGAAGCTTTCTGGATAATGGGTTTCTGGATAAGGGATCCCATACCTGTACTGTTTTATTATTTCAGAGAAAAAGGAAATTATTTTTGAAAGTCTCAATTATTTGATTAAAATGGAGTCTATCAGAGAAGGCCTTCTGTAATTTGAAGCTTTCTGGATAATGGGTTTCCATGCTTCTTGCTGTTGGTTACTAGACTTATAGTAACTTCAACATCTTTTATTTTATTACCCTAATAGAGTTTAAAACAGATACTGAAGTGTATACTCTTCATAGCCCTACAGTAGAAATCAGGAAAGCAGTTCTTAATATACTGTTTAAGATTAGTATAACGTATAGGCAGGGTATCTTTAGATTCTAGCACAAATGGCCTTTTCCAATGGCTTTCCTGAAATTAAAAACAAAACAAAACATTCTTTTCATCTCTGCTTAGTAATAGAACTGGTCACATTATGTGGTTTGTTCTTTTGCGGGGAATATCAGTATTCCCTATTTCATCTCGGTGTTTTGGAATTTGTATTCGTGTTTGCACCTGTAATACAAGGCAAGAGATATTTCCCCAACCTCCTGCTCATTTCTCTGCTCGAATCAATATAAGCTCTGGCAAAGAAATAATCGCCTGCTGACCTTTTTCTTCCTGTGGAACCAGGTAAAGGATTATTTCTACGTAAGGAAATATTGATATATACATTGTGTTTATAGAAATAAATCCATGTGTGAACCTGTTTTTACAGCATTTTACAGAAAAAGGATATAGAAATATGGAGGTAAACTGAAACAGGAACGAGCCTTCCCCAAATGAAGCACAAACTTGTCAACAATGTCATTGTATGATATAGTGGCATCTTTGTAGGCCATGACGTGTGGCTTCAATAGCCAATTCCAATAATTAGAAGAGGTGTTCACATACTTTTGTCTGTATTAAAGCTTCACAACTCTGGTAATATGGATCCCAACACACTAAAAATGATAGAACATATGCTAATGTGGTATTCCTTATAAAACCTTTTTTATGGTAAGGATTTTCTAGAACAACAACACTAAATGGAATATACTGTAAACCTTTTTTAATAGCCAACTCGAATGTTTCTGGACTACAGTTTCAAGACATATTATCAATAAGGTGCTAATAAAAAATTCTGCCTACCAGCCCAAAACTAGCCCCCCTGGTTATAATCTAATTCCTGTGATTTCAACTACAGTGAAAACAATGCAAGTCCATAGCTCTAGCTTGACATCTTCATACACATATATCATCCACATAATCCATAAATACACTATGTAGAACTTGCATATAAAGATGAAGAACAGACATCCAATTAGAACTAATACAGATTATAAATAGTACTCACATGTGAGACATTATATTAGCTATACATATCCTGAGACTGACTGATTGTCCTTAAACATGGTTCTGGAGTATAAATTTCTCAAAAGAGACATTCTGGGCATCACATGTATGGGCCGTGGTTTGGTACCTACATGCCCCTCAACAGTGTGTGAGATTGGAGCCCTATACTTTATGCCTGGTCTCAGGGCACCCTTGCTCCTCTGGTCTTTAGGGTGAACCTCTTCTGTAACTGGGGAAAGCCTCATAATTAGTGATGGGCGAAATGTTTCGCCAGGCATGGATTCGTGGCGAATTTCCGCGTTTCGTCATTGGCGGATTGTTTTGCGAAACGGATGAAAAAATTTGATGAGGAAAAATTCGCTGCACGTTCAAAAATTGTTGCCCGCGTCAAAATAATAGTAGCGGCGACAAAACAATAGCCGCGCGATGAAACAATAGCCGCGCGACGAAACAATAGCCGTGCGCGACGAAACAATAGCCGCGGGTGACGAAATAATAGCCGCGCGACAAAATAATAGCCGCGGGCGACGAAATAATAGACGTGCGACAAAATAATAGCTGCGGGCGACAAAAGAATAGCCGCACGACGAAAGATTAGCCGTGGGCGACATTTTTGCCGTTTTGCGAATTTTCCGCCGTTTCGCGAATCTTTTGAAAGATTCGCAAATTTTTTGGCGAAGCGAAACGGGACAGATTCGCTCATCACTACTCATAATTCAACTAGTTAAATATTTTTTAAAAAATTAGTGGTACACTAGCTATGGGTGGAAGTTTAGCAACCTTGAACCTAACATACTAGTACCCGGGTCTTTTATTTTGACTTTAATAAAGAATGTAGCAGGGATGCTAGCTTGTGAAGAAATAACTGCTAAATTAGAGTTTGCTTAAAACATCATAAAGAAGAAGGGCTTTAGCCTAATTCCATGCTGTATATGTCACAGGAATTAGAATTCGAGGATGAGAAAATAAAGCTTTAGCCAAAGCCCACAGAAAGCCGGCAAGATATTGCCCTGGATAAGATTTATGAAATTCCCTTTATTCAAACACCAAATAGAAAGGGCTTCAAATCATGAGCTTAAAAGATAATTGTGTGTTTATGGACAACCCCAGCTAGTAAAATAATTAGGCTTCGTGAAATTATCGAAATGCTGATTATTAATAGGATGTATTATGTCTGTTGGCAAAATACCCCGAGCCTGAACAAGACTCCTGCAGCAGCTCACCTGGGTGCAGTGTGCCTCTCTGTGTCAAGTGCCATCCAGTTACTGTTAAATGCCAGTGGAAATTGATCATCCAATCACACTAATTAACTTGCTAGTGCGTCGGAGAACTATCGTTGCCTGGATTCCACTTTTATCATCCATCAGCTCATCCCCCGAGCTCATCTATTTTCTTCAGCATAGAGAAAAATTAAATCAGATGTAGCTTCGCTTTCCTATATGCTTTATAAACCACACGCAATGTTGCTCATAAAAGAGTTAAGCGCAAATGGTCTCCTGCTTCTTGGTAGAAGATCATCATTGTTTATTTATATAGGCTATTATAGTTCAGAAAGTCACTATCTGGAATCAATGTAAAGCCTGCTGCAACTTGTCAGCCATATGGCCTTTTATACACATGTGATACTTTGAGACGCAAGTCTGAGTACACCAAACGCTTAAAGGAATACTGTCACGGGAAAACATGTTTTTTTCAAAATGCATCAGTTAATGGAGCTTCTCCAGCAGAATTCTGCATTGTAATCTGTTTTTTTTTTTTTTAAATTATAGCAGTTTTTTTTTATATTTAATTTTCAAATTTCACATGAGGCTAGCCGTATTCTTAATTTCCCATGGTCCTACAGCCATGTGACTTGTGCTCTGATAAACTTCAGTCACTCTTTACTCTTTACCCCCCTCCCAGCAGCCGATCAGCAGAACAATGGGAAGGGAGCAAGATAGCAGCTCCCAGTAGGTATCAGAATAGCATTTAATAGTAAGAAATCCAAGTCCGGCTTGGGACTCCTCCAGTTACATGGGAGAAGGAGAAACAATAGGTTAGCTGAAAGCAGTTCTAATGTGTAGCGCCGGCTCCTTCTGAAAGCTCAGACTCAGGCACAATGCACTGAGATGGCGCCTACACACCAATATTAAATTCAAATGGCAGAGGGAATTATAATATATGTAAATATTGCAATTTAGAAATAAAATGTGCACCATAAAAATCATGACAGTATCCCTTTAAGTTGATTGATTTCTTTTGTTTCATTAGATCAGTGATCCCCAACCAGTGGCTCGGGGGCAACCTCCTGTAAGCTGATAGTGTGCATAGAGGCTGACTAATAGCCAATCACAGCCCTTATTTGGCACCTACATGAACTTTTATGATGTGTGTGTTGCTCTCCAAGTCTTTTTACATTTGACTGAGGCATATGAGTAAGAAAGGTTGGGGATCCCTGCATTAGATGCCCAGGGAACCTAAATGGCCCTAAATAAGATAAGGCATAAAATGTAATACATAGACTAATGGAGCAAGTTACAGCAATTACGAGTGCTGGGGCAAGTCAGGAAAATTCCCAAGACCAGAAGCTCTCAATCACCCCTCCCCCCATAGATGAGCTCTACAAGGATCTTCCAGTTGATTCATTCCCTCACCCCACCCCCACACTGATGCACCCTAGGCACATACCATTTCTGCCTAACCCTAGTTCTGTGCTTCCTTAACCTAACCTCATTATAGCATTGCCTACTGCTGACTCAACAGGAATAAGCCAATTAGATCAAGTGAAATCTGTATGACTCCCAGCACTCACTGGAAGATGGTAACAGTTTTGTGTGATGCTAATGGAACTGTAATAATCACCTTGGTTGAGTCTCAATATTATCTTTTAGTTAGGGAGAATTATTCAGCAGGGTTCATGCCAATTCTGAAGACTTGACAAATAAAAGTGTTGAAGCTATTCCGTTTAGAGGTTACTTCCAGTCCATATTCACTCAATGTCCGTGTCAAACCTCAGTTCTTCAGGTAACCAGGACTAAGGCTCATTTACTGAAAAATCACTAGATATATGTGAACCTTGGCAGTAACCAAGCAAACTTCTAATTGATTGCTATAAGTAATTGCTTAGGAACAAATATGCCCATTGCTGGTAAATGAAGCTAACATGTCTGCTTGTGAAGCTTGAAAGGAAGAATACACACAAAGACGCACAGGGAGCTGTATTTCACCACCATAAAAAATACTTTAAAAAATAGTGATCAATTTATTGAGAAAAATATTACTTGTGAACAAGTCATATTTGACATGGACCAATAGACACAAAGAAAATAAACAAAGCCCAAGGTTCTCTAAACTAAATATTGGCTCTGGGGCCCAGCAGATCAGTAATAGCACAGCTTCTGGACATTATGGGGGCATTTACTAACGTTCAGAATATTTTTTTCAGATTTCATGGAAAAAAAGTTATAACTTTTTTGAGATTTCCTATGCGGCTAAAAATACGAATCAGCCAATTCGCCAGCCAAAACTTCTATGTCATTTATAAGCCAATGGCAGATGTCCCTTTCCTTTCCTGGAAGATCCTGCTTTTGCTTCAAAACTTTCAGATTTTTGATGCTGGCTATTTGTGCGACAATTCAAAAAAGTTGCAATTCTCATGGGACAAAAAATGTGGGATCTTTGCGACTTTTCAGGGACTTTTTCAATGCTGACTCAGTTCAGACTTTTTAGTAAATGCATTTGTGAAAATGAGTTTCTCGATTTTTTAAAAATTAGAAATGTTAGAGTTTTAATAAATCTGCCCCTATGTCATAGTCAGATTCTGTTAATGTTTTTTTGATGTCGTACTATGACTTGATTTGATATTGTGTACATATTTACCATTTAAAAAGATATTTGTCGCCATTTAGAAATATTAGTTTGGGCAGGACCACAGTTATTTATTATTCCTGTTTATATGGTGCTGACACATTTCTGCAGTGCTTTACAGAGATAATTCACATCAGCCCCTGCTCCAGAGGAGCTTACAATCTAAGGTCCCTATCACACATACTATGGTCAATTTTCTGAGGAGCCAATGAACCTTTGTGTTATGTTTTTGAAATATGGGAGGAAAGTGGAGGAAACCCACACAGACATAGGGAGAACATACAAACTCCTTGTAGATAGTGCCCTGGGGGTTTTTGAACTCAGGACTAGAGATGTAGCGAACTGTTCACCGGCGAACTAATTCGCACGAACATCGGGTGTTCGCAAGTTCGGAGGTTCGCGAACTTTTCGCGCATGTTCGCAATTTGGGTTCGCCGCGGTTTTTTTTCCGCTGCGTTTTTTCTCGGCCTAAAAACGCTGCACAAGCCACACATGGCGTTTTTCAGCCTAGTACTGGTGTAAGCAAATCCCGTTTCCATGGTGCTAATAGTGCGAAATAGCAAAAAACGCTGCGTATTTCCACTAGGTCTGCCAGCTGCCTTTGCGGTTTTACGCAACGCTGTGTCAGTATTTTTCAGAGAAATTTTTGCCCTTGATCCCCCTCTTGCATGCCCCTGTCCAGGTCGTGGCACCCTTTAAACAACTTTAAAATCAGTTTTCTGGCCAGAAATGGCTTTTCTAGGTTTTAAAGTTCGCCTTCACATTGAAGTCTATGGGGTTCGCAAAGTTCGCGAATATTAGCGCTTATTCGCCTTCACATTGAAGTCTATGGGGTTCGCAAAGTTCGCGAATATTAGCGCTTTTTGGCGTAAGTTTGCGAAGTTTGCGAAGTTTTTGAGGTTCGCTACATCCCTACTCAGGACCCAAGTGATGCAAGTGCCACCATGCAGCCACAGTTTAGTACAAAATCCGCTTAGTTCTTGCCTACTCTTAAGGGCTGTGGTAGATGGGCAGATTAGTCGCCCGCGACAAATCTGCCTCGTTGCGGGTGAATAATCTCCCGATATGCCATCCCACCAGCTTATTGGGGAGATTAGTCCCCGTCTACCACTGCCCTAACAGGCACAGGGAGAAGGTACCTTTGTTGCCATCTCAATTGCAAAGACGTCAAATGTACCTGAAGAAAAGGAACATTTCTTATGATATTTTATCCAGAAATAAATCAGATTGGTTAGATTAAAATTATGACTTGTTTGGTTAAGGCTGTATAAACTCAACTGTGCTTTATATTCTTGTGCTTTATATTTGGATAAATATTGTCATACACAAAAATAATGCATCCTGTTCTTTTGATCAACCAACATATGTTGAGACAGGGTTATTTTAATCATGAACAAAAGTTTCCAGACCTTCAGTGTGAAAATCACTTTATTCAACTCAGATATTGCTATGGAGAACACACAGCATGGGACAGAGGTGTGAAGAGCCTGTGAAATGCACCCTGGGACTGCTACTGAATGAGTGAATAGGGCAATATGGCCCATTAATTATATCATGGAAGCCACACTTTTTCTTGCCTTGATTTCCCCATAGGAGGGAGAGTTGATTATATTATTGTACAGACATTTGGCATTTCTAATCATGAGACATTTTCACCAATGAAAAGTGGCACACATTTTAATCATAAACAATATATATATTACAAAAAGAAAGTTAATGTGTAGTATGTAGAAAGGTGATGCCTCATTAATACGGTACTTATGGAATATTTAACATTGGAGCGTTAGCCATTAGCACCATATAGAATGGAATTGTTTTAGGGCAACCCCTAACCATAAATGTCAGCATCTGATAGGGCAACAAAGCATTTATCAACTTCTTCCAGAGCTTTATGTTGGTACAGAGACCAGTTACCAGTGTAAAAGTATGGGGTTTTTTTGGTACAAAAGAACAGTTGAAGGTCTGAAATAAGCAAAAAGAACATGGTGAAACATGGAAATTTCCACCAGTATAATTTTCCGGTGGAGGTCAGGCAAGTGAGGAATGATGAAGACTATGAAGTTAATAGAATGTTTAAAGGGATACTGTCGTGATTTTTATGGTGTAGTTTTTCATTCTTAATTACACTGTTTACATAGCAAATAATTTAGTCGACTATTTAAAATTTTGTTCTTGAACCAACAAATGTATTTTTTTTAGCTGTAATATTGGTGTGTAGGCGCCATCTCAGTGCATTGTGCCTGAGTCTGAGCTTTCAGAAGGAGCCAGCGCTATACATTAGAACTGCTTTCAGGTAACCTATTGTTTCTCCTACTCCCATGTAACTAGAGGAGTCCCATGCCGGACTTGGATTTATTACTATTGAGTGCTATTCTGATATCTATTGGGAGCTGCTATCTTGCTTCCTTCCCATTGTTCTGCTGATTGGCTGCTGGGAGGGGGTGGTATCACTCCAACGTGCAGCGCAGCAGTAAAGTGTGACTGAAGTCAGAGCACAGGTCACATGGTTGTGGCACCCTGGGAAATGAAGAATATGGCTAGCCCCATGGGAAATTTCAAAATTAAATATAAATAATCTGTTTGTGTTGTTGAAAAACAGATTACAATGCAGGAGTCTGCTGGAGAACTGGTGCTTAGCGAAATGGTGAAAATGGCACACGTTAAAAAATTTGTTGCACACGGAAATTTTTTTGATGCACACAACAAATTTTTGACTTGGACAACAATTTTCTGACGCGGGAGAAAATTATTTGTCGCGCAGGAAATTTTTCTGCGGCAAATTTTGTTTCTCATTTTGCAAAAAAATCCAACAATGGCGAAATGCAGCAATTTGCAGCGAATCCATGCCTGGCAAATTATTTGACTAATAGTAACCCATAGCAACCAATCCGCAAGTAACATATACTGGTCAGCTGCCTGGTTATGTGTCTGAAAACAAGCATCTGATTGGTTGCCATGGGTTAAATAACCTTTATTACATTCCTCTACAGTATTTGTTTCCAGATTTAAACAAATACTGTAAGAGGCAGGAGCTTCTTAAAGGAACAGTAACACCAAAAAATGAAAGAGCTTTAAAGTAATAAAAATATAATGCACTGTTGCCCTGCACTGGTAAAATTGGTGTGTTTGCTACAGTAACACTACTATAATTTATATAATAAGCTGCTGTGTAGCCCCGGGGGCAGCCATTCAAGCTGGAAAAAGGAGAAAAGGCACAGGTTAAATAGCAGATAACAGATAAGTTCTGTAGAATACAATAGTGTTTTATCTGTTATCTGCTATGTGCCTGTGCCTTTTCTCCTTTGAATGGCTGCCTCCATGGCTACATAGCAGCTTATTTATATAAATTATAGTAGACTTTCTGAAGTAAACACACAACTTTTACCAGTGCAGGGCAGCAGCACATTATATTTTAGTTACTTTTATACACTTTCATTTTTTGGTGTTACTGTTCCTTTAATATATCCCACTATGGTTTTCTCTTTCTGAAACCTCTGTGTACACACTGCTGTATTTCTATCTCTCCTCTTCTGATCCCCCAGCTTGTTCCTGTAGCCGCCGAGGCATGCTTTATGGCCGGGATTCTAACTATCTGTGTAACAGGGCATGAGTCACGGTAAAATCAATGATTTGAATGATCTCAGCAAATGTTGTTTTAGTGCCACTGTAAACTGTGAATCCCAAATGTATTTAAGTGCAAGAGTGAAGAGATGGCAAAGCTCAATATACGCAGTTTAAACTGAGTATTTTGTATGAACAAAAATGACATTACCTTTCTAGGGAATATCAGAATATTTCAAAATATCAGAATTGCTCTTTTTCACCTTATATTCTCTTGATTTGACAGTAAAATATACAAACACAAGGCTTATTCTACATTGCCCTAGGTGTACCAGGTGCCCATGAATTTGTCTAGGAATCATTGTCTAAGACCCTAAAGTATTGAGCATAAGATATTGCATATATAGACCTAGATGGGTTTGTAGGTAAAACCAAACTGGTCCAGACAGGGCTGTGTAGGCAGAAGAGGTTCTATTATAAAGAGGCTGGTAAATGTGTAGTAAAGGAGCCAATGTGCTGTATAATCACGACTACACTTGACACATACTGTGTGTTTCAACATAAGGTTTACAAAAAAAAAAAAAAAAAACACACCGCAGAAGTGAGAATATGGAGCAGACGAGTACTTCCGAGCACCAGCAAAGAGTCAGGGCAGGCTGCAATCAAACAGGACTGAAGGTCAAGTGCAGGCATCAGACAAACAGGGGTCCAGATAAGGGGCCATGGTCAAAACCAGGAAGTCAGATCAAAGGGAACAAGGGCAGTATCAGGAATTACAGGACAGGATTCTCAGGACAGGATCTCAGGATCAGGAACATGAGACTCAGACAAGGCAAAATAAGCAACAGGCTTTTGTAAAAGTAGAGTAGAATTGTAGTACCTACAAATTACAACCCACATTATAGTGGGTACAGTAGGTCATGTCAAAGGTCTGGCTCACCCTAACCTGTCTGTTATTAAATTAAAGCCCACATTGAAAAACTTCATATGTAACATCATCTTTTCAATTGAGAAATAGAGACCAAGTTCCTGAATAGTTTAACGACCAATGATTTGTCAGACAGACCCCCAAACACAAATTAAGTTTACAATTAAGGAAGCCCACATAGCACAATTCAATAATGCAAAATATATACCTAGGAGCAATGTGAATGTGAGTTCCCATTGTGTGCTCAGTAACCTATTGAATCACTAAGCAAGACCATTATATACAACTATATACACACCTACCCTTAAACTAAGTCATGTCACATATATCTGTTGTTATTGGAAATATAACATGGTGGCAGGTTGTGTGGATCGGTGGTCTGCCCGACCACCTTAACTCTGCACAAACAGTGAAGAGGGGGGGGGACAACTTTACATCTTCTTAATATCTTCTTAGGGCCAAGATACACAGAGCTACTAGTAGCAGCTACATATTAATGGCTACTAAACTCCAGAAAATACCCTGCCATAGACAATACTGAGAATTGCCTCTGCTAAAAAACATTTTGGCACAGTGGAGAGAGTTTTGACACAGATTATTACTTCATAGTTTGGAAACAACTGCGTATAAGTTCATAAATGTCTTACATAGAGTGGCACGTGTTGCAGAAGGATGTATAAGATCTGCGTTACCATCTTTATCGGATATTTATATTAGGAGAAGCAGGCTCAGAGCAATTAGAATTAATAAAGATATAACTCGCCCTTGTGATTATCTGTTTGAATTGTCGAAGTCAGGAAGACGTTTTAGAAGAGACGTTTTAGAGAAGTTATTACCCCCAGGCTATAAGGATCTTAAAAAAAGACCTCACAGTCACATAAAAAGAAAACCTCACATAAAAAAGGTTGCGCGGTAGCCACATTGTGCTAATCTTTGCCATTTCACACATTTTTCAGCAGTTTCACAATTTTTTCAGTAAGGGAAACAGGACAGATTCACACATCATTATTGGTGGTTTGTAGTATAACTGGTTTATTTCTGATGAATTTCTGGTGAATGTTGCACATTAGCACAATGCACTTTACAGCTGCTTATTAACAGGGATTTTTTGCACATTCATTATTGTTTGCACCATGTTTTAGCTGCTTATTATATTGGGATTTTGCACATTTAATATTGTTAGCAAAATGAACATAGCTGCACTGGCCTAACAATATTAAATGTACCAAGTACCTAGTTTTGTATTTGACTCTGCACAGGCAGCTCTGGTCTGTTAGAGTGATAAAACAATAGTAATATTAACAAAATATAATCACTATGTTAGTATGCACTGTTTCATTATAATGCCTTATTAGCCGCAGTAGATAGCAGTTGACAATTGTTATTTTTTTTTCTTATTATTTTCTTTCTTATTTTTCTTTCATTAGTCTTGGAACAATCAGGGTACATTTCATTACATGTTGTACTTGTATAACAGTTTATGTGACAAATAAAAGGATCTATCTATCTATCTATCTATCATCTATCATCTAATCTATCTGGCTGTCTGTTTGTCTGTCTATCTATCTATTGTGCTGGGTATATACAGCAGAAGGTACCTAGTTCTATATATAACTGCCGGTCTGTATGTGGGTGGCACTGTATGTAGGCAAAGCTATGTATAGGGGGGGGGCAGGGCCCACCAGGGTTCCTGTCCCAGGGGCTCCACACACCCCCAAGGGGCCCCTGCCATGGCCCCTACACCTATCTATCTATCTATTTATCTATTCTGCTGGGTATACTGTATACAGTAAATGAGCAGATGGTACCTAGTTCTATATATAACTGTGCTGGTCTGTATGTGGGTGGCACTGTATGTAGGCAAAGCTATGTTTATACCAATAACCTCATGCAAGGTTTATGTTACCATCCTATGCTGCACTCTATATGGAAGGCAAGGGCCTGGAAGAACTTTATCTTCTCTTTACATAAACCTTTATGTACATGAGGAACACATTGAATGTGTGAATTTCGTTTCTGCTGGGAAACAGCATTCTCGCTAGTAAATTCTTCTGCATAAGTTACAAGGCCAGTACAATTCTCATTGCTGAATGGTGCATTTTCTATAGGACATTAAGGGGTGCAGTACAGCATCAGAACACAACCCCGATGTTACAGAACTACAGCTCCCAGAATGCCTTAACCATGATAATATGTAAACGTATGCTGAGATAAGTAGAACAACAACAAGCACTGGAGTATAGTAGGGTTTTGTGTCCCACTAAGCTTTTCATCAACTTCTACAACAAACTTGTATTCTTCCTTTCTGGCTGCCCACCCAGGGATACCCCACACTGAGACAACTAACCTCCAAAGCTGCTTGCTCCTAGGTAATATGGATATCCTCCTTTCCAGATCTACCATTTAAACTTTCCTGTGCCTCTCCAGTTTTCAAAACCCGCCCCAACCTACAGTCAGCATCAGATTGGGGTGTCAGGGGCCCACCACAGCTGCCACCTTAGAGGCCCCAAACCCCCTCAGGGGCCCCGGTCATGAGGTCCTCCACATAGAATACCTGACGATGGAATCTTTTCTCCCACCTGAATACCTTGTACTTCTTTTGATCGAGGGGAGATCAGGGGGTAGTGCCCATAGTATGGGTTGGTGGGGGCCCCACCAACCCAGTCTATCCCTGACTACAGTACCCATAATGCTTGCCCCTTCCGTGTAAGCCTTTTAAGGCTTTCTCACCTGGAGCCCCTTGATGGAAGCTGTAGTACAGTAGCCATAAATTTTTGTCTATACAGGTACAGGACCCCTTATCCAGAATGCTTGGGATCAAGGGTATTCCAGATAAGGGGTCTTTCTGTAATTTGGATCTCCATGTCTTAAGTCTACTAAAAAAATCAATAAAACATTAATTAAACCCAATAGGCTTGTTTTGCATCCAATAAGGATTAATTATATCTTAGTTGGAATCAAGTAAAAGGTACTGTTTTATTATTACAGAGAAAAGGGAATCATTTAACCATTAAATAAACCCAATAGGGCTGTTCTGCCCCCAATAAGGGGTAATTATATCTTAGTTGGGATCAAGTACAGGTACTGTTTTATTATTACAGAGAAAAGGGAATCATTTAACCATTACATAAACCCAATAGGACTGTTCTGCCCCCAATAAGGGGTAATTATATCTTAGTTGGGATCAATTACAAGGTACAGTTTTATTATTACAGAGAAAAAGAAAATCAGTTTTTTAAATTCTGAATTATTTGATTAAAATGGAGTCTATGGGAGACGGGTTTTCCGTAATTCTGAGCTTTCTGGATAATGGGTTTCCGGATAAGGGATCCCATACCTGTACTATGATGTAATCCCACATTTCAAATACATTAAAGGACCATTAATCAACTCCTGATAAAACTGAGCCTAGTATATATGAAATTGTAATTTAAAGCTCTACTGTTGCAAAGACTGATGTGAATTATCCATACAATGCTATGTGAATGTGCTATAGGATAATAACATCATCAATATCAAGGAACCAAACCCGAAGCAAAAGGCTGTCACAATCATTTTATTCTTGTGGCATCTTCTGGAAGAACAAGTCATAAAATAATATACAAACACATTCTGAAGCAGCAAAAATATAAACAAGATCCCAGTTTTAAGCATCTGCCAAAATGTTTTATTGATATTGTGTGAGCTGGCCTGCAAGTTGGTACATTTCCAAGTACCCCCTCTCCCAAAAAAAAGAGTCGGTGTTATACTGGAAAATACAACTTTCATAGCAGACACCCTTTGGCGAAAAAAAAAAAGCATCTGTTTCCTACTGATAACTTCTCAGCAAACATCCCCTTTATTTCTACTAACAGGAAGGTGCTGAAATCGAGAGAAGTTTACGGTCACCAACGCTGAAGAGACAGCCTGGGAGCCATTCCAGCTCAGTGACAAAAGGTTCTGATGCGAAAGGTGGCAAAACAGTTCTCAACAAGATGTCAGAGAGTGAGCAGAACCATGTCCCCGACGGTGAGTGGCACTTTGATCTCTGCTGGCGTTTGCTTAGACCTTGAGATTAATGAGGGAAGGGCGGTTTCAATGAATGTAGGATGAAGTGGAGATGACTTACTGCAGATTCAGCTTTGCACTAACATTCGTTAGTTTGCTCTAACTAGCAGGGCCCTCTGTTTGTTCAGTATTTCTATGTAATGTGTATATTTGACATACCCTTCTTTTGTACGGGGCTGCAGAGTATGTTGCGGCTTCTAAACACAGGTATGGGACCTGTTGTCCATACCTGGGGCATATCCAGATAAGGGATCTTTCCGTTATTTGGATCATGCCTTAAGTCTACTAAAAATAATTTAAACATGAAATGAACCCAATGGGATTGTTTTGCCTCCAATAAGGATTAATCATATCTTATATATCTATATATGGGTTTCCAGATCATGGATCCAATACCCGTATGTGACAGTAATAATAATAACATACTTTAGGAGCCCACATTGTCTTAAAGAAGAATGGAAGGTAGAATTCCTGGGGGTTACTAAGTTATTATCATCTCTTACTTCATACCCTGTATAATAACCCCTCATCCCTTACTTCCTACCCTGTATAATAACCCCTCATCCCTTACTTCCTACCCTGTATAATAAACCCTCATCCCTTACTTCCTACCCTGTATAATAACCCCCCATCCCTTACTTCCTACCCTGTATAATAACCCCTCATCCCTTACTTCCTACCCTGTATAATAAATCCTCATCCCTTACTTCCTACCCTGTATAATAACCCCCCATCCCTTACTTTCTACCCTGTATAATAAACCCTCATCCCTTACTTCCTACCCTGTATAATAACCCCCCATCCCTTACTTCCTACCCTGTATAATAAACCCTCATCCCTTACTTCCTACCCTGTATAATACCCCTCGTCCCTTACTTCCTACCCTGTATAATAACCCCCCATCCCTTACTTCCTACCCTGTATAATACCCCTTGTCCCTTACTTCCTACCCTGTATAATAACCCCCCATCCCTTACTTCCTACCTTGAATAATAACTAACACAATGAAAACACATAGGAATTTTTTCGGTGAAGCAAAATGGGACAGATTCCCTCATCACTAGTTGCTATGAGTTACTAGACTATTGGAAGCACAACTTGTATTACTGCACACTTTACTTAATTCACTATTGTTGCTGCCGCCTTAATTGGTTTCTGTAGACCTGCAGCAAATGTTGCACCTTTTATTCCATACAATATGCCCCCTTAGCATGCTAGCAAGTGCTACAGGAGAAACGCATAATGTAAATATTCCACTTTCCCTTTCCTGCAGAGCTATGGCTGTGAGCCAGATGCACCTCCGCACCCAACAACACAGGATACACATTGTATTCACTGACAGCAAAATTCTCTGTTCCACAATGGCAGGGAAATACAGTGTATTAGCTTGGAATCATATCTCGGCTTTCCTTTATTGAGCGCACTGCCATATCCTACTTCCTCTCCCTGTCAGCACAATAAAGTTAAATGTCTATCATGTGCGCTAAACATTTCTTTTCTGTGTCGAGGCTGATAACTCCATCATTTGGCTACAAACAGCATTGCGTTCTCTTTCTAAACCATGTAATTCTCTTTCTTTCTTTATTTCCCTAATGTATCTGAAAACTTTAAGGGCCGTGACACACGGGGAGATTAGTCGCGCCGCGACAAATCTCCCCGCAAGGCCATCCCATCTGCTGGAATGTAAATCGCTGATGGGATGGCATACACGGCGCCGCGATTTGTCGAAGTCACTGAAGTTTCCTCTCAAAGCAGTTTCAGCAAATCACTGTGCCGCGTATGCCATCCCACCAGCGATTTACATTCTAGCCGGTGGGATTGCGGGGAGATTAGTCGCGCGCGACAACGGAGATTTGTCGCTGCACGACTAATCTCCCCACGTGTCATGGCCCTAAGAGGGGCTCATTTGTGAATGTTGGGGAACTTTGGGCACCTGGGAAGTAACCCATACAAACCAAGCCATGATAATCGTTTTTTTCAGGCAGTTGAAGGTAGAAGCAAAAATTTGATTGGTTGCCATGGGTTACTACATAGCATGTATTAATGGGGCCCCAGAGTATTAAGTCTATCATCTTTTTGTATCTACTGTAAGTGAATACTGTATAATGTTTGCCTGCCATAATTATACTGTCATCAAACTTTATAAGGGCATTATGTGTTCAGACCTAGAAAGAGTTGTTGGAGCAATTGGAGTTGGGAGCATTAAGCACAGTTTCTCAGCACTGAACAAGTCTATCTTTTATCCCCATGTCTGATTTCTGTGTCATATAATGAAGGGAAAAAATGACATAATTATCTCTGTATGTAAGATACCAGCAAGATGCCTGACACAGTGCTGGGAATCAGTATTCTCATTGCAGATACTTTTGCAATTTTAGTTTTTGATCAGTAGAAGTCTCTTTGGTGCATCTATAATTACATTTTCCAGCAACTTCTATAGAAAAACTAAGTGGTGCAGTGGGGCAGGGTTATAGTAGGGTTCACAACCCCTTTAAATTTGGTCATCTTGACCTAGGGCAGGGGTAGGGAACCTTGGCTCTCCAGCTGTTATGGAACTACCAGTCCCACAATGCATTGCAGGAGTCTGACAGCCACAGTCATGGTTAATTAAGGAAAATGCTTGCTGGGATTTGTAGTTTTATCACAGCTGGAGAGCCAAGGTTCCCTACCCCTGACCTAGGGCAGTGATCCCCAACCAGTGGCTCAGGAGCAACATGTTACTCACCAACCCCTTGGATGTTGCTCTCAGTGCCCCCAAACCAGGGAGTTATTTTTGAATTCCTGACTTGGGGGCAAGTTTTGGTTGAGTAAAAACAAGATTTCCTACCAAATAAAGCCCCCTGTAAGCTGATAGTGTGCATAGAGGCCCCTAATAGCCAATCTTAGCCCTTATTTGGCTCCTCCATGAACTTCTATGGTGCTTGTGTTGCTCCCCAAGTCTCTTTACATTTGACTGTGGCTCCTGAGTAAGAAAGGTTGGGGACCCCTGACCTAGGGGATGGATATAGAGGGCTTAGATCCCTCAGCACTGACATCCCTCTCCACATACAATACCTGCCGCTACAATGTTTTACTAAGGGGCATTTACATTTCTAAACAAATTCCCTATTGAGATGAATGATGGCAAACTTCTACACATTTTTAGAACATATTTATTTCTTGTAATACAGAATGAAACAATATAAAGAGTACTTTGCTCAGTGAAATAAAGAATGCCTTTATGACAAAGGAAAAACAATCGCTTTATACTGTTACTGGATCTTCAATCAGGGGCTGGCTAAAAATGTATCAAGTTTTATTAAATCTAATGAGACACCGAAGCTGCAAGTCAGTGGCTGATTATCCTGGGTCACATGACTCTGCAAAGTTCTGATCACAGATTTAGGGTTAATTAATGTCAAGTCACTCCTGGCAAACATCTAAACCTGCTCTAAAGAAGCCCAGCAGTTATATTACATGACATATTACTAGTATGTATAGTATATTACTAAAAAAAAGACATTTTGCATTTATTCTAGATTACTCCTAATCCAGAACAATCTACTTAACCTTTCTTTGGTACAGCCAACTTACTGCGATTGCTAAACTCTTTGTAACGACAGCAGAGAGGAAATATAGTGAAATATAAGTTTTGCTTAAATGGCTTTGAAATGTGTCAACAAAACCACAACTTCCTCACTTACAGATATATATATATTCACTGTGCAATGCAAAGATACCTATCGGCCATAAAGCTTACACAGGTTTCCTAGGTCTCCCAGGTCACCAATTCCAATCTTTACTGACAAATAAAATGCAGTACAGCTATACAACTTTGAAACATCTGCAAAGCTGAAAAAAAAAGTTGTGAAAAGGCTACAATCAATTTGTGTAGAAACCAAACTAGTAAGTGTTTACAAGATGTGCAAGCCTCCAACTTAATTTTGAAATTTGATTTGAGGCTTCCTCATCCATGTTACTTGTGCTCTAATAAACTTGTCGCTCTTTGAAATGGAAAAACTGTCATGTTAAAGGGGTTGTAAACCCTGCCATAACACTGTCCCACTGCGCCCCCTAGTTTTGCTATAGAAGATGCCAAAAAATTTAATTATAGATTTCACCAATGAGAATTCTACTGATCAAAAACTTCATTATAAATGCAAAATAATTGACCAATGAGGCACCTTGCTGTTATCTTACATGTAGAGATAATTATGTAATATTTTCCCTTCATTATATGACACAGGAATCAGACATGGGGATTAAGGACAGACTTGTTCAGTGCTGGGAAACTGTGCTTAATGCTCCCAACTCCAATTGCTGGAACAGAGAACAGGGAGCCAGATTTACACAGATCAGCTGGGATTCTCATTGGAGGATTTCTTGAATTTTAATGCAGCCGCTGGCCCTGGAGATTTTATTGTGCAATATTGCTTTCGAATGCTGATGTTGCTGGACTACAGCTCCCAGCATGCCTTCATTATATGTTAAATTGTTCTGGGATTTGTAGTCCAGCAACAGCTGAGTAACGTTTGGTTGAGCAGTGCAGCACAGCAGGGTTTAGTACCCCTCTAAGGTTAAAAAAAAACAAATATTGCAATAAAGATCACATTATCACATTATTCCATTTATTTTCAATGAGTTGTTGAACCTTTGTTTAAAAAACACAAATAATGAAATAGATTGATAGTCTAAAAATACACCTCCCATTGACTTTTATATCAGTTTGTCAGATTTTTTTTCCAATTAATAAATATAAAATTCAAGTAAACAAAAACTGAAAAAAATGCAAAATTCCAAAAATTGAAAAAATGTCTTCTTCTTTCAGCAATTGCCCTTAATAAGCTGATTTCTACCCAAGTTTGACATCTTTGCAATACTTTGGCACTGAGTTTGTGGAACACATTGATTTGTACTATTGTTTACATGAATTCTGCATACATTTATTATCAATATTATTCCAAAATTACACTATTTTTTGAAATAGGTACTTTTTCCAGCTGTAGGTATAAAGCTCTTTGATGTTACTTGTGTTTTAATCTGGGTCCCATGAGAAAAAAATGAAGTAACCTTGAATTATAGGCATAGTGCTTTACTTTGAAATTTTACTTGAAATACCTTTGGGTGCAGAGATTTGGCTTCATGCAGCTTAGCTGTGACATAATATTAACAAGGCTCTGACAAAGTCAGCTAGAAATGGAAAGAAGTGCTAAATGATCCTCACGTTGATTAAGGAAATATAATACATTGGGATTTGCCTTTCAGAGCGCTTCCTCTCAGGGCAGGGTGCCGGCCAGTATTTCAGTCTATCTTGGGAATCTGGCGTCATGCATCAGGGTGCCTTTGTGCAACAAGGAAAGAGTGGGGATACTATACAGTAGAGGGGCTTCAAACTCTTTGCCCAGTTTGCAATGGATTACATGCTCTTTTCCAACATTGGCCAGGGTCATTGCTCCCCTTAATGGGTTTGGGCCTGCCAGTAATGCCAGGGTTCCCTAAGAAGGTTGCATAATAAGTATAATGACAATTATATACATTGAAAAGTCAGAACAGTGCTAGAAGATTCAATATACAGTTGCAATGAGGTCATACAATACAAGAGCTTACAATCTATAAGCTTTTGGTGCTGAGGTTTGTCACCAATCACGGGGCCCCACACAACAAAATTTTCTGAGCCTCCCTCCTCCCACGCCCTGCCCACCAATGGCCCCTCCCATCAGTACAAAGGACACACAGACATTGGTAGCCAGGGCCCCCTAAAACATTGGTAGGCAGCATCTCCCCAGCATCCTCCAGTTACCCCTCCTCCCTTGTCCTCCAGCTCCTCCCCCTCAGCATCCTTCAGCTCCCCCCAGCATCCTTCCCACTATCCTTCACCTCCCACCCAGCAACTTCCTCCAGCTCCCCTCAGCACCCCCCCCCCCAACCAGCATACGGACGCACGGGGCGCAACCAATCAAATTTCCCGCTGGCCACCAATGACAGGGCCTTTAGTTCTTTAAAGGGGGCTTGAGCTAAAAAAAAACTGTATCACGGCCGGCCCCCCTTTGTCTGGGCTCGGGACAACAGTCCCCCCTGTGCCCCCCTGATGGCGGCCCTGTTTGTTAGCAAACGGTTCAGTGGGTGGAGTGGGCCATTTTGTCCATAACTATTTAGGCCAGAGGCCTAACACCCTTACACTTTACATATATATTGTAATGTAATTAGTCCTTTGAGATTTTTCTCAAGATTTTCTGGCCAAGACTGGCCAATGCTGGAGCCATCATGGAAATGACTTGCTGCCAAACTATAAACTATAAATCATTCTTGTGTATCTACATAACTTTTTTACTAATTTAACTTTGATAAGGAGATTTGGCTCCTCACATGCACATTTCTCATAGTAGTCTTGGAAAACCTTACAAACACCATATGGATTTTCTGGGCAATATCGTCACTGGAGCCTAATGATTTCTAATGGTCATTATTCTGGGTGACAGGAGAATGCTCAGTCCTAGTGCACGAAGAATAATAATAATTAACCAATAAGACTGGCACACAAATATCTCTTCAGGCCACAATAATTTATTATGGGCCTGTTCATAAATCCTGATGTTTTCTGTTAAATATTTTTACTAGAACTGAAAGGAAATCACTTTGCCCCCAGAACTGTTCCAGTTGTGACATGATAAATATTTTTCATTTTACATTCCCTTCATCAGCCGTCCCTAGATGCTTTTTGATTGCTAATAAAGTTGACTTATTTTAGCTTTGGGAAACCAAGATATCATTACAAGGCAACAATCTGCAATGGCAGCCATCACCTCTTCACACTTGTATGTGCAACAATTTACACAATTTGAAACATCAATCCTTGAATTGTGCCTTGAGGAGACTGTGAATGAAAAAAAGCTTTATATCTGTAACATTTAAAAAGTAGTTTAAGTGGGAAGCCATGATGGGCAAGATTACAGTTTTAAGCTGCCTGCTTGGGTAGGGTCACTATACTGGATTCTCTAGCTGATATCAATCAGATTAGCAGGAAAATCTCATTAGTAAGATCCTATATATTTTATATATTGATACATTTATGTTATACATAAGCCTTTTTGCAGGGGCAGTGACTTTTCCTGGCTCAGGGGGTGGAGCTAAATTCCTGCTATTGATCACCTGCAAGTGTTTGTCCTATCATTTGTTTGACTACTTTTGGGATGATAGTTTAGCTGATTTGGTGCTGTCCCCTGAACGCCTGAAGTCTCAGCTACAATAACACTGTGCACTATTACCATAAGGCAGTAGTTCCCAAAGTGTGGAGCAGGTCTGCCTAGGTACAATAGGCCCAGAGTAATGGCCAATAAGCCTAAATGTTTGAGAATAATGCCTATTTGTTCCTCTAGATCAGGGGTCCCCAACCTTTCTTACTCATGAGCCACAGTCAAATGTAAAAAGACTTGGAGAGCAACACAAAAATCATAAAAGTTCATGGAGGTGCCAAATAAGGGCTAAGATTGGCTATTAGGGGCCTCTATGCACACTATCAGCTTACTGGGGGCTTTATTTGGTAGTAAATCTTGTTTTTATTCAACCAAAACTTGCCCCCAAGTCAGGAATTCAAAAATAACTACCTGGTTTGGGGGCACTGAGAGCAACAACCAAGGGGTTGGTGAGCAACATGTTGCCCCCAAGCCACTGGTTGGGGATCACTGGTCTAGGTAGTCCTGGAAGTCCCCCAGGGGGTAAATAAGGGATGGACTGTACAATCTTGGAACTAGTACTGAATGGTTGATCCAAAAAGGTTTAACTACACAGTAGAACCCTGGTTTTACATCTTTGGATTTTATATCTTCCTGGAATTGACACTGTTTTGTTGCACTCCCATTCGGGTAAGCTGCATTTTTAGTTTTCCCGATTAAACATTTTCCCAGAATTTACACAATTTTGACACGGCCCCCTGGGAAACGTAAAGTCCGAGCTCTACTGTGTCTGTAACATTGTTCTTAGTTAATAACATAGGTGCTGACTTGTTGCCAATACCAAACATTTCTTGGTTTTCATTTTATCTTATAATAGGCTGTTGAAAACTAAGGGGGGCAATTACTAACACTTGTAATTTCTTTTTGTTATTTGCATGAAAACTCAAACTTTTTGTGGAAAAATGTTGTGCCATTTATTATGCATAAAAACTGAAAAATCAGAAGGAAAAAAACACCATCTAAAATCTGTAATAGTCATGTAGAACTCAATGGACTGTTGTCCTTTTACCAGTTGGAAGATCTTCTTTTGTTTCTTGGTTATTAGAGTTTTTTAGATTTTTTTTGGATGCTCCATTAGCTGAAAAATGTGTGGGTTTTGCATTTTTTCAGCCTTTTTTTTTGTTTGTGCTTTTTCAATTCAGATCTTTTAGTAAATAGTAAACATAAACAGTTGAGGTTTTACTGGAAATGAGTTTAGTTGTGGTTTCAAAAAACTCTAAAACCATGATAATCAGAATGTCAATAAAAGGGCCTCTAAATGTGCCTCTAAAGACCGTAGGCTGTTGTGTGAAGCAGCTGTAAAAATAGCTAGAATTTTTTTCCCCAAAATGCATCAATTTATTCACAGGGATACAAACATGACTTTTATATTTATTTACTCACACGTGAGTGCAAGTGCTTTTGCCCTCCCTCTCCGACAGCCATGCTAATGTTCCATCAGGAAATCTGCGTTTGGGGATATCACAGAACATTCCTTAGTACAAAATAAAGAACAAATTCCTGTGCCTCGCAGAGGTGAATTTGTTACTCTTAATTACAGCTAAATGGAGCCAACGCAGGGGCAAGGGATTCGTTTCTGAGCCTTAGGAGCGCTCGGGGAAATGTAATTAATGACATAATGGAACTAATAGCTTTGCGCCAATTCCGTGCCTGTGTGTATCAAGTATACGGTACACTGTATGCAATATTAATACAAACACATCAGCAAAGTTTTGCTCTATTTTTGTGCCCATTTTATAGTTTGGGCCATCTTGGGCTTAACCCCTTGTTTGCCAGAAGCATCTGTTTCCCCCGGTGATCTCAGCAGAAGCGATTTGCTTCAGTCACAGTCCTATTTGTGTCCCTTGACATCAGGCACAATAGTCACACACTAGAGCGGTGACTCTGTAAAAATAGGCATGGATCCCAGCTAACGCTGCAATTTATAACGGTAACGGATGGCTTTTAAATGTTATGACTTGGCGAGAATGAGAAGCGAGATTATAAATATAAATGATATGTCATATACAGAGGGCTTGATTTACTAAGTACCGGGAAATTCACCAATGGATGCACATGGATATACATAGACTGTTGTATGACGTAATGTTTACTGGAGATCACTATTATAAATAAAGCCCTGTGTTAGTATAGTGCCCATTGTCCTCAATATAAAAAGAAAGAAGGGCACTGGTGTCTACTGGTGTTACAGGGAGCCTTTTCCTTTCAGCGCCCCCTGGCTTTTAAAAGTGACACAACGTTAATTATAGATGCAACAGAGTCACAGAGCTCAAGCATCTCGCTGATATCTAACATAAAGCATAATTTTATGTTTTTTTGTGTGATGATATTACATTACAAGTATTAGAAAGGAAGAGGTTTTAGAAAAATTTTGTATAATGCCTCTTTAAGATTGCTAAACATAGGGCAAGCAGGATTGTTTTTGGGGGGTTCCTCTTGTGTCTGTTTGGCTGTTTGTTTCTATGGATATAAAGGGGTTGTAAACTGTCCCACTTCGCACCCTAGTTTTGCTATAGAAGTTGCCAAAAAATGTAATTATAGATGCAAGAAAATTCACCAATAAGAATTCTACTGATCAAAAAGTTCATTATAAATGCAAAAGAAATGACCAATGAAATTGCTGATTCCCAGCACTGTGTCAGGCATCTTGCTGTTATCTTACATATAGAGATAATTATGTAATTTTTCCCTTCATTATATGACACAGGAATCAGACATGGGGATAAAGGACAGACTTGTTCAGTGCTGGGAAACTATGCTTAATGCTCCCAACTCCAATTGCTGGAACAGAGAACAGGGAGCCAGATTTACACACATCAGCTGGGATTCTCATTGGAGGATTTCTTGCATTTTAATGCAGCCACTGGCCCTGGAGATTTAGGGGAAGGTTTTATTGTGCAATATTGCTTTAAGAATACAACCCTGATTTTGCTGGACTACAGTGCCCAGCATGCCTCACCCTTCATTATATGTTATATTATTCTGGGATTTTTAGTCCAGCAACAGCTGAGTAAAGTTTGGTTGAGCAGCGCTGCAAGGTTTATTTTATTGTACCTCTGTGTTTACACTAGTTTTCTATAGAAGTTGCCAAAAATGTGTCATGTAATTACATATATTAATGTATATATAGAAATGTAATTCTAGATACAAAAAAAAAATCGCCAATGGGAATTCCACCAACCTAAAACTTCATTATAAATGCAAAAGAATTTACCATTCAGAATGATAATTCCCAGGACTGTGTCAGGCACCTTGCTGCTATCACAAACGCTGGCTGTGGAGATTTAGGGAAACCTTTTTTAACTGCTTTAAAATGCAAGAAATCTTTCCAGAATCCCAGCTGAGTCTGCCCTTTATTCCCATGTTTGATTCCAGTGTAATATAATGAAGAAATAAAATGACATAATTATCTCTACAACAGCAAGATGCCTGACACAGTGCTGGAAATCAACATTCTCATTGGCAGATTCTTTTGCATTTGTAATAAAGTTTTTTGATCAGTAGAATTCTCATTTGTGAATTTTCTTGCATCTATAATTACACTTTTCAGCAACTTCTATAGCAAAATTAGGGGGCGCAGTGGGACAGTGTTATAGTTTGGTGTACAGGAAGGAAACTCCAATATGTCCAATAACATTATGGTAGGTGGCACAGTGGCTTAGGAGTTAGCACTGCTGCCATACTGTTTGTATGTAATATGCATTATTTTATTAGTTTATTATCATTTCAATTATAGCACTGAGGAAATATAGTAGTGGTGCTTTATAAATACATCATTATAATGGAATAATAATAATAATATATTCTCTCTGTGTCTCTGTGGATTTCCTCCCAGACTTCAAAAACCTGCAGGCAAGTGGCAAGTTTATTGTCACTGATTTATTGGACCCTAGTCTCTGTTGTGTGAATGGCATCCAAAGACCCATAGACAGCATAGAAAGGCTGAACATAAAGTTATATTTAGTTCTATAAATGGGGTATTTTTCAGAGGATACATCCAATCTTTCTCCTCCAAGTGTAGCCAGAAACACCAAACCATTAGTTGTATATTTTGGGTGTATCTTGACCATGTACCATTGTGCTCAGAAACCCAGAATTCCCCTAACTGCACAACCAGGTGGGCTTGTTCTTGCCCATTTAGCAGCTGCTGCTTGTTGCTTTAGCAATGGTGCAGGGTTTCATGGAAGTACATGCACAGTTATAGGTCTAAAGAGGACAACCTTGAGAGCTCCTTCTCCAAGATGGTGGCCATGTGGTCCTCAGAAAGAGAGCAAAGAACACATTTTTAGAAAAGCTTTTTATGCTGTTAACGTGAACTTGCTCAGGGTCCCAATGCCTCTTCTGTAGGTCTCCCGATTAAAGGTTGCAAATATTTCTCAAACCTGCGGCCAAAAACTGGAACCAGCAGTAATCTTGCACAAGGAGACATTGCAATGTCTGCCTTGTGAAACGAAACGGCTAGATGCAGAGATAAACAAATGCATTTCACTTGTTGTAAGTAAATTGTTCCAACCGACACCATGACAGGGATGGATCTTACTTACAGGACTACATACCTTCACAGCGGCCCTGCTGGTGGGCAGCAGACATACAGGGCCGGCACCCTTTACTGCCCCCCTGCCCCACCCACAGGATTGGGCATGAAAAACACACAGAGGCCCAACCAGCACCCACCAGCCCAATAAATAGTGAGTGTCTATGGCATCTTACAGCAGCCCCTCTGGCATTTGCCAGAACCCACAGATTGCCAGTGCAGGTCTGGTGAAAGGAAATTTTCACTTTTAGATATACTTTAGTAAGGATAAGGAAGACCATTCCTTGCACTTGGACTTTATTTTGTATTTTGTGCATATTTTTTCTTTACAATTTTTTACTGTTTTGTTTAGCCTTAATTCTCCTTTGAATCTCACAGTGTGACAAAATAATGTATTTCAGCAAACTTTGTTTCTAACATGGTGAACTATCTCCAGAGACAAATTGATTCCTTCTCGGTTGTACATCAGTGGCCTCTGACAGCTCTGATGGAAATCTGCTGACTGGGCTCCTAATCTATTGCAAGCACAATATTCCCCTCAATCAAATATGCAGGCTGACTCCAGGCGCGCTGACTACTGCCGTCAGCTTCTTCCCTAGTGCTAGAAACCCTCTTTGTTATCACAATAAATAGAAATTAGTAGTGATGGGCGAACTAATTCGGCAAGCATGGATTTGTGGCGAATTTCCTAATTTTGCCATTGGTGGCGGAAAAATTCGCCATGGGAAAATTTGCCGTGCGTCAAAAATTTTTGTCACAATAAAAAAAATGTTGCACATCAAAAGAAAAGTTGCGCACAACAATTTTTTCTTTTGACACACAAAATTTTCCCCGTTTCAAAAATTTTTTGCCATTTCACATATCTTTTGAAAGATTCACAAATTTTCCGGTGAAGCAAATTGGAACAGATTCACTCATCACTAGAAATGAATTACAATGTAAAGCTATTTAATATGTAACTGAAGTGGGGTGTAACATTTGGTTAGATCCCCTCTAGTGATAATACCTGTGGAGACTACAAGGTGCACACTGCGTAACAATTTATATTATGGCTCTGCTATTGGGTGAGCAATAATAAATGAGCAATTATAAGTATAAAGTCATGAAGACTATAATTATGCCTATACTGTAGATCTCACAAATTATTTTAAAAAATAATGCTGCTAGAGATGTCTGTACTTGTATCTGGGTCAGATACTCTTCACTTAAGGGGCCCAGGGACCCAGGGCCAGAACTAGGGGAAGAAAAGGCAGAAAAGGCTAGTGCCTAGGGCACAATGTTGGAGGGGGCACTAGGCATGTACCTCTTCTGTCTGCTTACCTACCCCCAGCCCTTGAGTCTTCTGTCTGCTCCCCTCTGCATTTTTCACTCCTGTTCCTTCCTGGTCATCACCATGTAAATACAAAAAATAGTTGCATGCATTAAAAAAAATGATGTTGCAGTTTTTCGCCAAAGCGAAATGGGACAGATTCGCTCATCCCTATTAATAAGGTTCTGATAGAGATAATATAATAATAGATGATAGATGGAACATACTGCAGATGATAGACATACAGGGCAGACAGACAGGACAGACAGACTGATACATGATAGATAGAGATAGATGATAAATAGATATAGATAGACAGCTGGTCTAAAAGATAGATAGGAAAATGATCGGTAGATAAATAGATTATAGATGGATAGATAATTGATAGCAAAAAAAGAGGCAGAAAGAAAGACAGATATATAGATAGATAGATAATAGATAGATAGATAGATAGATAGATCGATAGATAGATAGACAGACAGACAGACAGATAGAAATAGATATAGATATAGATAGATAGATAGATAGATAGATAGATAGATAGATAGATAGATGATAGATAGATAGATAGATAGATAGATAGAAAGATAGATAGATAGATAGATAGATAGATAGATAGATAGATAGACAGACAGACAGACAGATAGATAGAAATAGATATAGATATAGATAGATAGATAGATAGATAGATAGATAGATAATAGATAGATATAGATAGATAGATAGATAGATAGATAGATAGATAGATAGAAAAAGAGAGACAGAAAGAGACAGAAGTTGTTAGCAGCACCAGCAAATGAACTTGATGGATTTATAGTCTCTTTCATCCAAGCAATTTATTTAACAATGTAACTAAATATTCTGTTAAACCTCCCTGGGTGAGAGAAATCATTAGCAGCCACCCAAGAGCAACAGGTAACACCCTATCTGAATGTACTCACTATAGTAATGCAAAAGGATTTGGGGCAAAACCAGTTATTTATCTTAGAATAATTATTTTATCCAGTTTATGCAACTGTATTTATTTTTCCCACTCATGGATTACTCCCAGGGATAAACTAAGCACTCATTTTACAGACGCACGCAAGCTCTGCATAGGAGCCTTTGAAATTTTAATCTGATAAGTGCCGGCTTGCATATATTAATATAGCACAAAATATGATTGACTCATAAAGCCCTCGCAAAGTATTTCTAATGCTAATTAGATTTTGTATTTAGCAAATGCCCTTTTGTGTCTTTTCGATTTTTGTCCTCTGAGGGTGTTAGAAACCGTGGCAAGCCCAGAAAAAGCAGTGCATCACCAATACATTCAGGATTTGGTCAGTGCGCAGTAGAAAAATACGTTTTTTCCATTAGTCGCACACAGGAGGCAAGGCATACACAACTTAGCTGCTGATTATGTCCAAGGAGAAGAAGTGGGAGCAACAATAAAAAGACACAGTTTGGGATAAAAAAAAAGTAGAAAAGCATTAACTAAATATATACAGAGTATTGTAACTGAATCACCTGTAATGATGTAGCCATTTAACAGTAATCAGGCCAAAGAGCTTGTAGAACCCACACCAAGAACTTGTGTTTCCAGGGCCCTTCTCCCCGTTGCCCCCACCCACCACCTACCACTAGCGATGGGTGAAATGTTTCGCCAGGCATGGATTTGCGGCGAAAAGTTTGCGGAACAAATTCGCTGTGCATACAAAAATAGCTGCAGTCAACAAAAGAATAGCCGTGGGTGACAAATGAATTGTCGCGGGCGACAATTTTTCTTAACGCGCAACATTTTTGCCGTTAGGCGAATTTTTCACCGTTTCTCGAATCTTTTGAAAGATTTGCAAATTTTTCTGCGAAGCAAAACGGGACAGATTCGCTCATCACTACCCACCACCCACTCCGCACTTCTATCCTTGGCGTCGGAATGAGTCAAGGGGAGGCTGCATTGCTATTGCTCTGGAATAACTGAATTTCCATTTTAAAAAATGTTCATTTAGCTGCTAAAGTTACCAAAGGGAACCTTTTGCTGCCCCTGGAAACCGGCCGCTCACAGTCATTTGAGGCAAAGAGAGTCAGGATCAGACCTGCTTGCTCCTCCAATAACTGCCCAACCCTAGTTTTACCCCATTCTGCCTACACTAGATACCTTACGTCCCATCAAGGTATTGAGCCACCTCAGCTCAAATGGAAATTTCCACTACTTACCCTGTGCCCATTGGGTTCCCCCTAGCCCAATGCAAGTCACTTTATCACTTTGGAAGCAAACCAAAATGAATTGATCTTCTCCCCAACTGTTTCTCTTTTCAATTCCCCCACAAAGTACTGTATATACTCGAGTATAAGCCTAGTTTTTCAGCACTCAAAATGTGCTGAAAAAGTCACCCTCGACTTATACTCGAGTCGGGTCCCATGGGTCCCTCTAGACAAGCACCCTCTCTCCTTTGTGTGCAGATTAGGCCACCCACAACCAGACCCTCCAGCGCCCTGGCCTAGGCTCCCACTAGCAATACTTATTTCCCCTTACATCTCCTCCGGGACCGGGTCTGCTGCCAGTTTGCCAATGTGCAATGAGCGTGGGGTAGTACTCATATTGTTTTTGTTGACCGTCTTCTCCGCTTACAGAGCTAGTTTACTGTTTTTCTTTGAAATAAATATTGAAAAACATATACCCCACTGATGCCTCAATTAATGTAATTTTATTGGTATTTATTTTGATTGTTAAAACTTAGCAGTAGCTGCTGCATTTCCCACCCTAGGCTTATACTCGAGTCAATACGTTTTTCCAGTTTTCTTAGGTAAAATTAGGTACCTCGGCTTATATTCGGATCGGCTAAATCCAAATTTGAGTAGCTATCTGGTTGCTAGGGTCTTGTCTACCTTAGCAACCAGGCAGTGGCTTGAATGAGAGACTGAAATATGAATAGGAGAGGGCCTGAATATAAAGATAAGGAATACAACTTAAATTTAGCTTGTATAAGTAGGACTTAAAAATTACATTCATAAATGTTTTCAAAAAAGTTTTACCTGCCTCCCTCTGCATATATTATGCCCCCCGAAGGTCCATAACCCAGGAGAATGATGGGAGGCTGGTTACATTGAAACTGAAATTCTTCTCCAGAACTTCTTGAATTTTTTTTCAACATATTTAATATTCCTGTTATTTATTCTAAGGTGCCTACTTATTCCACAGTGCTCTAGATAAGGAACATAGCATCAATCATACAGATAAATCAAATAATAGAAAATGAGGGCTCTGCCCTCAAGGGCCTAAAGTAATTCATTTTTACATAAATAGGATGTGTTGAGTATAAAACCCCTTAATATGCCTTGGTGGGCTCCACGTTTCCACTTGGACAGTCCAGAGTAAATTTTCCAGTACTTGCTAAGATGGATTTAGATCAAATAGGGCCCTAGGCAGGGTTATGTTTTGTGTCCCCCTTAATCCACTGCCAGTTTAGGGCCATATTTATTATAGTGAGTAAACCAACATCACCGGTTATGTTGCCCATAACAACCAATCAGATCTTTTCTTTTGTTTTCTAACTTATAGGTGGCCATTCAAATCTAATTGCAGATTGGTTGCTATGGTTAACATCACCCATTTTTTTTTTACTGACCAAACATACACTAGGGTTGCCACCTCTGCCAGCTAAGAAAGTTGGACAGGGGGTGGGGATGACACCATTGGGTGGGGCCATGACATCGCGGGGTGGGGGCATGACATCACTGGGTGGGGTTTTGGTGCGTCGATCGGTGATTTGCTGATCTCTGTGTCAGTGGTACTGAGTCCTTCCCTGTTCTCCTAATTAGGGGAAAACGGGCAGCCCTTTCGAAAACTGGGCTTTCCGGGTCAAAACCAGACAGGTGGCAACCCTAGCATTCACATATGGGCTTATTTATCAGTTTTCAAATTTTTGTGAGTTTTTTCTACTTTGAAAAAAAAAAACCTCAAATCTTATTTATTAAAAAATCAAGATATGGAAAACTCGATGGAATAAAAAAAATTCCAAAACCTCGAATTTACAAACTCAAAAAAATTCAAAAATCTCAGTTTGTAAAAATAGCTTGAATTTTGCCTAGGACAAATCCCAGTGACTTCTACATAAATTCGCAAGTTTTTAGATGCCAAAGTTTTCTGATTTTCTGCACTTAATAAATATTAAACATTTGAGTTTTTGAACCATAATTCAAATATTGGGAGTTTGAATTAGAACGTTGATAAACAACCCCATACCCTCAGACACTTACACATAATTAGGAAAATTAGGGATTATTTATTTGTTTATTTTTATTATTTTTAACTTTTTTTTTTTTACTTTTTTGAAAATAAATCTGAATGTATTTTAAAATGTCACTTTACCTCTCTTGTTAGCCTTTCCGAGTGCCAATGTATAAGGCAAGGCTGGTTTCATAACAGGTTTCTACATCTAGTAATTGACTCAGACACTCTGCATTCAGTCCTCAGTCCCTAAAAATAGCCCCCGAAGTTCCACCTATTCTGCATGCATGCAAAAATAAAATCAGCTGTCACCCTTAACTCATGTGTGAGAAGGAAGGCGCATCCCGAGTGGAGCTGGTCTCCACGAGCCTGCTTTGTAACAACGGGGACTGGGAACTGTATTAAAAGTAGGGAAAAAACTCAAAGACCAGTTATAAAAAAAGCTCCTTCAAAGGAAGAAGTGATTGTTTTTTTCTCTCATTGGTGCCCATTCTGAGAGGCTATTGGGACTAAGAGCTGCGATTTAAGGTAAGTCATTCAGTCGCCGGGCAATTAAAAATGAAACAGACAACGGAATGAAATGGCAAATCATATTCTTAGCTTTGTACAATTAATATTTATCTTATGTTTAATAATAAGGATAAGAGTCAGATGTTGTGGCTATGTTGTCCTTCAGTCAATATTCTGTTTTTCACTGAATTCTGTCATTTTGAAAAATTCAGTACAGAACAGTAATGAGCAAGTCTGTCCCGTTTCGCTTTGCTGGAAACTGTGGAAAAACTTGCAAAGCGGCAAAAAATTTGCAAAATGCCTTTACGTTAATAGCTTTTCTCGCGGCTACCGTGCAACTTTTTTTTACTCACGTGAATTTTTTTTCTCACTCCAAATGCTTAAAAATCAATGTACAGGTATGGGATCCCTTATCCAGAAACCAGTTATCCAGAAAGTTCCGAATAACGGAAATGCCATCGCCCATAGACTCCATTACAAGCAAATAATTCAAATTTTTATAAATGATTTCCTTTTTCTCGGTAATAATAAAACAGTACCTGTACTTGATCCCAACTAAGATATAATTACCCCTTATTGGGGGCAGAACAGCCCTATTGGGTTTATTTAATGGTTAAATGATTCCCTTTTCTCTGTAATAATAAAACAGCACTTGTACTTGATCCCAACTAAGATATAATTACCCCTTATTGGGGGCAGAACAGCCCTATTAGGTTTATTTAATGGTTAATTGATTCCCTTTTCTCTGTAATAATAAAACAGTTGCTTGTATTTGATCCCAACTAAGATATAATTACCCCTTATTGGGGGCAGAACAGCCCTATTGGGTTTATTTAATGGTTAAATGATTCCCTTTTCTCTGTAATAATAAAACAGTACCTGTACTTGATACCAACTAAGATATAATTAATCCTTATTGGAGGCAAAACAAGCCTATTGGGTTTATTCAATATTTGAATGATGTTTAGCAGATTTAAGTTATGGAGATCCAAATTACGGAAAGATCCCTTATCCGGAAAACCCCAGGTCCTAAGCATTCTGGATAACAGGTCCCACACCGGTAACATTTTTTTCACTGCAAATATTTGTTTCAGTTTTTGTGAAAAAATTTGCAGTTGGTGAGATGAGGAATTTTGGTGCAAAATCCGTGCCTGGTAAAAACACCAGTAACACAAAACACTAGCCAAAGTAGATGGACGTGGCACAAAAAGTGGCAAATGAAAGTCTATATAAAGCTTCTCTTGTTTTGCCAGCTAGTGATGACAGAAAGTTGTGCACCAGGCCTGGGTTTGCAGCGTATTTTTCACGTTTCGACATTGGCAAAAAAAGTCACTTGCATCAAAAAAAAATGTGTAACAGTTTGTTGATGCATGTGACAATATATCTTGGCGCGCAGCATTTTACGCATTTTGCTAATTTTTCTGCCGTTTTCTGAATTTCTGCAAGGTTTCGTGATTTTTTAGGCAAAGCAAAACAGGACAGACTCCTGTCATCTGTGGTAGCAAAGATTTGTTTCAGGAGCAACAAAATCTCCCCATGTGTCATTACCCTTAAGCTGGCCATACACGCACCGATACTATCGTACGAAACCTTGTTTCGTACGATATTCGGTGCGTGTATGGCATGTCGGCGAGTCGACCGATATCGCAGGAAGCTGCTGATATCGGACGACTCGCCGATCGGCCAGGTTAGAAAATTTTGATCGGGCGCCATAGAAGGAGCCTGACCAAAATCTGCCGTCAGGGCTGAATCGGCAGAAGGAGGTAGAAATTCTATTGTTTCTACCTCCTTATCTGCTGTTTCAGCCCTGACTGTGTGTGGCGGATCTGACGATGTTTCGTGCGACCATCGTCAGATCGCCACGTGTATGGCCAGCTTTAAACGCATAAGGCCTTGCCCCAGTGGAGCTGACAATCTAAGGTCCCTATCACATACACACACTGCAGGCAATTTGATCAGGACCTATCTAATCTACCTGTGGGGGGGTCATTAATAAACACTGGGCAAATTGGTCCTGGCAGTTACCCATGGCAATGATCAGATGTTTGATTTTATTATTGTACTTGCAGCTGGCTCAAAAAACTTAGCACTGATTCAGGGGCCCTGCTGCCACGAGGCAACTTGAAAAACTCCCCTCAGGAGTCAGCACCCCCAAAGTTACTGGGGCAGAAAAAGCTTCTAGTTTTTTAAACTGGAAACCTGGCTCTGCTAGTGTAGAGACCTCAATTGGGTTCTCTGAAATAGTGATGCAGCCCCCCTGAACCCCCTCTGGTGCAGGAAAGGTAAGAGCTGGGGGGGATGTGGCATTGCAGGCAGCTGACACTGATTGGTTGCTATGGGTTACTGCCCAGGTGCAAATTTGCCTAGTGTTTATAAATGAGCCCCTTAGTTTATGGAGTGTGGAAGGAAAATAGGGTATCCAGAGGAAACCCACACAGTATTTATAGGCAGATTTATATAAATTCAAAATGGGAGATCCTGATGGATTAAATCACAATTATTTTACCTATGTGCTTTTATACTGTATCTAATGTGAACATTCCCTAAAGGGAGATTTTAACCCATAGCCGCTCTCTTCTAGAATCAAAGTGCTGCAGAGCTACACTGGGGCAATTTGGTCGGGTGTGAGACAAGGAGACAGCAATTCAGTCTTGAGTAGTCACGGAGCACAGTTTGATTCACTGGCTACCTTGCATGGTAAAACAGCACCCACTCATATCAGGAAAAATATATGCCATTAATCTACATGATGTTTGGCCCATTCATGTACTGATGTCCCAGGAGGTTCCTTATATGTGGTTGCTCGTTAGCAATTAATTGCTGGGGATTGCATTGCAGCTCGCTTACATGTTGGCAGCAAACCTTCCGGTCGTGCACTGATACTGTACAAAGCAGGTGTCACTGGCTATGATCAAAGAGCCTAAAGAGCTTTTAGTGTAATTAGCAATTATGTCTTAGGTGTATGCAAACTGTTTCAGAGGAAAGCGAGTTCTACCAGTTCCCTTAAATTGAAGAATAGGACCTGACCAGGGTCAGACTGGCACACCAGTGTACTGGAAGAAAACATGGTGGGCCCAAATCCTGTTGGACCCCAGTTGGGCCCCTGCACACTGGCAGGCTGTGGGTTGTAGTGTTGGCCTACCCATGGAATGTTGTACTTTCCCAAAACTTTGGTAGCTAATAATAGTCTTATTGCACCTGTATTGTATTTGTATCTATTAATGCAACCCACTATGGCAGTGATCCCCAACCAGTGGCTCGGGAACATGTTGCTCACCACCCCCTTTGATGTTGCTCCCAGTGGCCTCAAAGTAGGGACTTATGTTTGAATTTCAGGCTTGGGGGCAAGTTTTGATTGCATAAAACCCAATGCAAAGCCAAACAGAGCCTTCTATAGGCTGCCAGTCCACATAGAGGCTACCAAATAGCCAATTATAGCTCTTATTTGCACCCCCAGGAACTTTTTTCATGCTTGTGTTGCTCCCCAACACTTTTTTCATTTGAATATGGCTCAAGGGTATAAAAGGTTGGGGATCCCTGCACTATGGGAACCCTGTAATTACAGTCACGTTCAAGGTGTTGTAGCCATAGGGTTCCTCTATCATAGGAACACTTGCACAGGACTCAGCAGAAGAGGCAGGACAGATGCAGTGGGGCTCCTGTTTGGCGATATCCTTCTATATAGAGTTACATTTTGCTTTTTGGTCAAATTTAGCAAAAAAATTTATCTTTTCCTTTGTGGCCAAATAAGGTTTGGTTGGCTTTGGTTAAAGGGGCAGCTCACCTTTGAATTAAATTTTAGTATGATGTAGAGTGCTATTCTGAGACAATTTGCATTTGCTCTTCATTTTTATTTGTTGTTTTAGAATTCATTCGCTTTCTGTTCAGCCGATCCACAGTCTGGAATTTCAGCAACTATATGGTTGCTAGGGTGCGAATTACCCTAGCAACCAGACAGTGGTTTGAATTACAGACTCAAGCATGAATAGGAGATGGTTTGATTGAAATTACAATAACAGTACATTTGTAGCCTCACAGAGCAATAGTTTATTGGCTGCTGGAGTCAGAGACCCCCATTTAAAAGCTGGAAATGCTTTTCTCTTCTCTTTAAGGAGAGAATGTAGTGGAAATGCTTTTCACCTGGATATTTTTAACAAGCAATGAATCCCAGAAGGGCAAACATTCTTATTAGATCCCTCACAGTATAGCTGGTATGGTGCGGCATCGTAAAATAGCTTCTGCCTGAATTTACTCCCAAAATCGCTGGTGTAGGGGAAACTCGCAACACTATAATTCTAGAAGCCACATCATTAACTAGATTTATTTTTCTTTGTTTTTTTACTGCGCTTCCATGAGAGACGTCAGAAAGAAGTCTTTAATGATCAGAAACTAAAAATTATCATTATAGGTGCAGATCTTCCAGCGGCAGGTCGGGGGAAGACAGAACGCTGTTTAAATGAATTGCTGTTTAGACATTATAATTCCCATTATTACACTTGATTGGACCAAGTTTTACAGTCGGCAGTTTGTTACAGTTCTGCATAGGTTGGAAATGATGAAGTATGTGCCCACATTGGGCGCAATTGCAAATTGCACTTGATTTACTAACCAGGCGATTTACTAACCAAGATGCTAATATGTGTCAGCATTGGGAAACAATGTGCAATTGCAGGGGATTTGCTATTAGGCTGGAATTCTGAGAAATAAAGCTGCATTATGAGTAAAAAGTAGTGAAGAACGAATCTGTCCGTTTCGCTTCTCCGTAAAATTCGCAAAACAACAAGAAAATTTGTGAAACAGCGAAGAATTCACGAAACGCATTTGTCGCATGACTTTTTTGTCGCCTGCGTCTTTTTTTTTTGTTGCCCACGTTTTCTGGCGCGACCGTGCCTATTTTGACGCGACCTTGCTCAATTAGATGCGACCAAGGACTTTTTTTGAAACAAGATTAATATCGCAAAACAATTTGCCAATGGCGAAATGTGGAAACTTGCTGCAAATCCATGCCTGGCGAAAAAATTTGCTCATGACTAGTAAAGAGTAGTGATGAGCGAATTTTTTCGGCAGGCATGGATTCGCAGAGAATTTCCATATTTTGCCCTTGGCAGATTGTTTCTCAAAACTTTCGTGAAAATTTGCTGCAAAAAAATTTTCCACGCGTAAAAATGTTTTTGTTGCGGTCAAATTGGGCGAAAAAAAAAAGACAAGGGTGACAAAAAAATTGCGTGACAAATGCGTTTCGCAAAATTTTTCGCCGTTTCGCAAATTTTATGGTGAAGCGAAACGGGACAGATTCGCTCATCACTAGTAAAGAGTGAATCGAGCACAAATGTTGCACCTGCTTCATAAAAGAGCCTTAATATGTAAAAGTTTTGGTGAAAATAATCTTATTCTTTAAGGGTAACAGTGCTGCCTTGCTTTCATGGCTGAGATTCTAGCATCTCAGTATATGGGATCCATTATCCAGAAACCTGTTATCCAGAAAGCTCTAAATTGCAGGAAGGCCATCTCCCATCCAGTCCATTTCAAGCAAATAATTCTAATTTTTAAAAATGATTTCCTTTGTCTTTGTAATAATAAAACAGTACCTGTACTTGATCCCAACTAAAATATAATTACCCCTTATTGGGGGCAGAACAGTCCTATTGGGTTTATTTAATGGTTAAATGATTCCCTTTTCTCTGTAATAATAAAACAGTACCTGTACTTGATCCCAACTAAGATATAATTACCCCTTATTGGGGGCAGAACAGCCCTATTGGGTTTATTTAATGGTTAAATGATTCCCTTTTCTCTGTAATAATAAAACAGTACCTGTACTTGATCCCAACTAAGATATAATTACCCCTTATTGGGGGCAGAACAGTCCTATTGGGTTTATTTAATGGTTAAATGATTCCCTTTTCTTTGTAATAATAAAACAGTACCTGTACTTGATCCCAACTAAGATATAATTACCCCTTATTGGGGGCAGAACAGCCCTATTGGGTTTATTTAATGGTTAAATGATTCCCTTTTCTTTGTAATAATAAAACAGTACCTGTACTTGATCCCAACTAAGATATAATTACCCCTTATTGGGGGCAGAACAGCCCTATTGGGTTTATTTAATGGTTAAATGATTCCCTTTTCTTTGTAATAATAAAACAGTACCTGTACTTGATCCCAACTAAGATATAATTACCCCTTATTAGGGGCAGAACAGCCCTATTGGGTTTATTTAATGGTTAAATGATTCCCTTTTCTCTGTAATAATATAACAGTACCTTGTACTTGATGGTAACTAAGCTGCATGAATCCATATTGGGGGCAGAACAATCCTATTGAGTTTATTTAATTTGGGAACCCAACCCAAACACAACTTGAGCTTTTTGAAAAGTAAACATAATTCCAAGCAACTTTGCAATATACATCAATTAAAAAATATGCAGCCTTTTCATGAAGTGTAATATACAGTTCGCTAATCCCACAATTCCCTGCACACGTGACGTCAGTAAGGAAAGGAACATTACAGTGCAATGCATTGTGGGTTATGTAGTTCCTACATGCTGTCTGTAAGCTGTGGGAAAGTTGTTACAATTTGTAACAACAATGTTTTAGACCCTCCTCCCCAGCCAGGATTTCACATGATGCAGAAAGAGAAGAACTGGTTTGCAGCTGGATTTCGGCATATAAAAATGGTCACAGTGGTCACAAATCTAATCTAAAGCCCTCTGTTTACTTCACTGCAGGAATCAGAGCCCTAGGCAGGATCAGTTAGCACCGTGACTAAGAAAAGACAGCTTAGCAGGAAATATCTCCATGGCCGTAAATGTCATTTTATGAAAATATGATATGTATATTAATAGCCCAGCATTAATTAGATGTGCGGTAAACATGTGGAATGTGTAAGTTGCTAGTATCCTTTACATTGGCATTAAATGCTTGCCTTACATTGACACAGCAGGCAAAATATCAGATGATTGGAGAGATGTTGGGGGAGAGACCATCCAAAGCAATATTAATAACAACACTGGACAAATTGCTAGCTGTAATTGAGAGAAATAAAGCTTGAAAAGCCTATTTTTATGGTTGTTTGTGGCTGAATTTATATATCCCATGATACTTTGCAGTAGCAGAGAATATATTGTTCTTTTAACAACTATATATTAATATTAATCAGACCTTTATCCCTAGCTGAACTTCTCCAAAGCAGATGCCGAGATACCGAGCTATGGAGATTCATAGGAGCAGCTGCTGTTACTTTATGCATTAAAAGATCAGCATGTAATCCCCTTGCAAATAACTCAGCATACATAATACACAAGGGTTAAGTTTTGCATACAGTAACTTTTGCCGCTGCATAGAAAGTACAGGGTTATAAGCTTGGTTGGTTTATGTTGTGGGATATGTGAAGGTTCTTATTGCAAACCAGAGCTTTGCAGCCATTGCATGTACTTTATACATATAAAAGAGACTTTATTGATGAATCTGGTGCACGTGAATCTGGTACATACATTGTTCAAAAGGAGTGGCAATGTACAGCAGATGCTCCAGTTAATACTGCTCCATCTGTATTTGATCGCATTTCTAAGGCATTATAATGGGTGTAAGTGCTATGAATTGATAAAGACAAGCAGTTCATTAGCAGGTTTGGGTGTGCTCCCTTCCTACAAGGAGAATTATGGGCATGGCCTGCAGTCCTGCAGTGAGTTAGGTACCCTTAGAATACCTGCAAACCAGTTGGGACTCGTCCGGAATATACTTGATGTCCCAACCATGAGGCTGGTCCACAGACAGGCGTTAGGTGCAGTGGCGTGGGCTACAGGAGGCCATTTAAGGGAGAAACAATTAAAAATATACTTTTTCCATGTAAAAAGGCTTTTTGTGTGTGATGTCTCTCTAGGTTTGTGTGATGACACTCACGGTCTAAGCAACGCTTGCTACAGAAGGCAGGTTGGGGACATAAATGCATAAATTGCATAGGGACATAAATGCGAGTAAGGGGGATCAGGCCAGACTTGGGGTAAGTGGGTACAGGTTGGGCTAGGGGTACAGGTTGGGCTAGGGGTTTAAAAAACCAAACCCACTCAGATCTCCAATTTGTGGTTCTTCTGTACAACTGGTGGTATATGTGATTGCCCCGCCCTCAACATATGCCCTGTTTATAAAAACACGTGATAATGAAAGTTGGCTGGCACTTAGGATGAACCAACTGCCTATGTGTATGTAGACAAAAGGGATTATTTACCACCATTGTGACTGACTGACACATTAGTAGGTGCCCAGTGGGAGGATGCCTATGTGCCTACCCTTCTTTACCACTACAGCAGTGACTTATGACATCGCACTGTTTCGGGCTTTTTTAACCAACCTTGTTGTGCCAAATCATACAAAGAACTGCTCACCAAATCAGTGGATCTTCACATGTATGTCCAGCGTAAAGGTGGCCATACACCGGCCAATAAAAGCTGGCAATTTGGTCCTTTCAGATTGATTTTCCTGTCGGGACAAGGACCAAATGAGATCCTTGATGCAGTTCTCTCCTGACATCATTTCCCTTCATTATGATCCCATTGTTGGCCCAAGAGTGGCCACATCGGTGAAAGATCTACTCATTTGGTGATCTTTAGGTGTATGGCCTATTTAACTCAACTGGCACTAGCACAATGGCCTCCATAAGCAAATAGTGTTTAGCTGCTTACATCATTCACAGTGCAGTCGTGTGCAAAACCTTGGCATGTTTATTCAATGAAAAAGAATAAAATTGTTAACACATTTGCCGTAATCATCTTGTTTTATTTGTGAAAGGAGAAAAGTGAAAGTTCTTCATTCATAACTACAAAAAGTGGCAGCAAACAACTCTTACGTTTAAGCAAAACACAAGAAATGACAAATTTGGGAAAATGCCTCCATGTTTCCCCCCCCCCTCTGATTATTCTGTTATTAAATCGCCCATGTGTAGGCCTCATTTCTTTTTAACACCAGCGCCAGAGAAAGGCTCAGTGCCTGTTACTTGCTAAATAGTGTACTTTTTTGTAACTGTCACACACGATAGCATTGCCTGGCAGCAGGAAAATAAATCTGCACAGGTGAAATAATTTCCTCCAATCTATTTCACTGAGAATCTGCACCGTCAGCTTATACGGTATCTTAACTTTTATTAAGCCATGAAAACCTCTACTTAGAACTGGGAAGTTTGCTGCATAAATAAAAAGTCAAATATAAGTGTTAACCCTTCACCTTCTTCTTCTCAGACCCAGATTGTCAATAGCACATGTAAAATTAGAAGAAACTATGGAAATTCAAAGCCCATTCCATTCATGTTTTAGAAATAAAGCCTGGATAGAAACAATGGGCAGTATATGGGCAGCACATGGGCATATAAGGTACAGTGGCCAATCTACAGCAGGGCAGTCCAACTGGAGATCTGCAGGCCAGATGTGGCCCTCTAGTCTGCTCAAAGGCATCATAGATTTGTATGAGAAACAACTGGGCTACTAAATAATAGAAATTTGAGCACTGCTCTACAGTATCCCACTAATGGCCCACTCCATATGGAGTGGCCACCTACCTCCTTACTCATCAGTTTCTTCTGGCCATCATCTTGGATGATTTGAATTGATCAATAATGTAACCCCCTTCACTTCCTTATCTACCCATGCACCATGCAATCACCTACTGTACACAGTGCACTAACAGATGCCATTTCAGACATGTCAACCAACCAGTTGGTCACACCAATGATCATGTGGTATCATTAGTTGTTTTTTTAAGGCAGATTGTATCAAATATATTTATGGCCAGACTGGCCTACCAGAGCACTAGAGCATCTCCTGGTGTGCCCAAGCCCAACAACAATTCTCTTCAGCCCTTTCTTAAGGTGGGCATACATGAGAAGATTTAAGCTGCCGATTCAACAACTTCATCTACCTGACTAGTATCTGGCTTAAAAGTTGTCCCACCAGATCTAGTCCCATATCTGTACATTGATGTGGTTCTCAATCCGTCTGCCTGCATGGCGACAATTATAATCAGTTTATTGGCCTTTGGGCCTAAACAGCAGCTCATTCGGTGAGGTCATTTGGATCTTCAAGTGTATGGGCAGCTTTATTTACACCATAGGTCTATATGACACCTAATACATTTAGCACTGCCCATAAATACATGATGTCCAGGATGCCACAGACAGACAGCAGCAATTGTTGACTCTGCCCATGAACCTGAGGTAGTTCACTATGACTGGAAGCTGCATTCAGAGCCACATTGTAAGGCTTGTCTCTGCCAAGTTACTAGAGTTGTGTGTTTTGATTTATGACATAAACATCCAAACTACAGTCTATCAGCTGTTGTTTGGCTGTGGCTCCCAGCATTCCTGGGCAATACAGTGCTGTTGAGAGAGACTGTAAACAATATGGCAGCTATGGTTTATACCTCCTGTATTGTGATGAGAGACAAATATTGTGATAGAGACAGGGTGGAACAGAATCTGCTGTCGATAGTGGGTAACTTAAAGGGGTATATGGAGAACTACACACACCACATACACATACCAGCAGACTCAAAAGTATTTTGATTTTTGATTTCAAAAAGTATTTTCTAGCACAAGCCCAGCTTGAAGTTACATCAGTTTTAAAATAGGCCTGCCAGTGTAAAGGGAAAGTAATATTCATCCATGATCAGCCAAAAACTGGGCTTTGTCCCCCAAATTAAATATATAATTTCAGATTTCCCTACAGTGTCCACAGTAGTAGTAGTAGTAAGTAGTAGTAGTAGTAAGTAAATATTTTTAAGTAAGAATTCTAGCATTCTCCTACCAGGACAGAAGTATGAAAGGGAGGATTAGGGAATGGAGGGAATAGATATAGAATCTGAAATACCGTGGGAATCTTGAGATTTTGTACCTTTGCCCATGGTAATCACAGCAATAATTCGGATGCAATGAGCTTATTGGAATTTTAAAAAAGACAAAAATGAGAAATGTTAGAGTTTTTCTTTTTTTTTTTATTTTAAAATTTGAATAAACTCATTTCCACGAGTTGCGTTTACTAAAAAGTCTGAATTGAAAAAGTCAGCGCAGAAAAAGTCACAGAAAAGTTGCGAAAAAACAGATTTGTTTTGACTTGTTGCATGAAAACTGCAACTTTGTCAAATTGTCGCACGAAACACAGTGCCAAAAATCCAAAACTTCCAAAGTTTCGAAGCAAAAGAAGAATCTTCCAGGGAAGGGACATCTGCCATTGACTTCTACTTCTACAAGTTTTAGCAGGCGAATTGTCGGATTTGGATTTTTAGCCATTTGGACGCATAGTAAATTTTGGGAAAGTCACAACTTTTTTTTCTGTGTCCAATTGGAAAAAAAAAAATCCTACTTGGCCCCCTTAGTGTATGGGCACTGTTTGGTGCAGTTTTGCCCAGCACTTGTGTTCCTGCCCACAGTAACTAAAGGTGGCCACACACGTGGCGATCTGCGATCTTTCATGCGACCATCGGTCGCACGAAAGATCGTCAGATCCGCCACTAATCTTCAGGGCTGAAACAGACAGATAAGGAGGTAGAAACAATAGGATTTCTACCTCCTTCTGTCGATTCAACTCTGAAGGCAGATTTTGGTCAGGCGCCTTCTATGGCGCCAGATCAAAATCTTTTAACTGGCCCGATCAGCGAGTCGACCGATATCAGCAGCTTCCTGCTCGCCAACTTGCCATACACGCACCGAATATCATACGAAACGAGGTTTCGTACGATATTATCGGTGCGTGTATGGCCAGCTTTAGCCTTTTATTGTTATGCACTAGAACATTCTGAAGGAGAGCAGCAATATGGGCAAACCATGCATCTGCAGTCTGCGCTCCGGTATTTCTGGAAACTAAACAAGCATTTAAATTGGGCATTGGAATGTTGTGTGAAATCATGTTCTCAATCAGGCTGAGAACTGTCAAAAGGTCACACCGGAATGCTTTGCGGTCTCAATTTAGCAGCTAGTGAAACACAATCATCTGGACGTCTTCCTGAAGTCTTTCTTTCTACGCGAGCACAAGTGCTTGCCATTCTGCCACCTCTATTGCATATTTCTGGCTTTGATATGCATATGTATATATGTGATAGATGATAGATAGATAGATAGATAGATAGATAGATAGATAGATAGATAGATAGATAGATAGAGTGTATATTTAATTCTCTATATTACAGAAACTTAAAAATTATTTCTTCAAATGTAACATTAAAAGCATTCTGGTCCATATTTGAGAGGTCTGATATCATAGAATTCTACCTACCGTATCATATAAGGTGGAACTGCCTATCCACAAACCTGTCAGTCACCAGAGTAAGAGTGCGGGAAGGCACAGTTGTGCAGACTACAGTCTATATGTGGATATGCTTTGTGCATAGGGACCAGGGGTAAGGCCATCTGTTTTATTAATCAGACTTGGTAAATCCAACAAGTTACTTTATGCCATTAAATGATATTATAACTCTACTTGCTTCCTTCTGCGCATCCACAAAAATACATAATGGAAGCATACAAACAACTGCAGAGTATTTTGTAAGCTCACTTATAATTTTAGACTGCCTTGGAACTACCCATTGGCTACAAAAACTTGAGAGCAAATTGTGGTAGTTATTTAAAACTATAAAAATGGAAAATTGTTCTTCCCTTACCTGGTAAATTTGCTGTTAGTGTTAGGCTAGTGTTGGTGTTAGTGGGAAAAAGCTTTTTCTATTCAGGCAACTTGTGCTTTTGTAGAAGTGGAGCTCCTTATTGGCATAGGGTGTAGGTGGGTTCCATAGCCTGTAAAAGAAAGGGAATCTAGGCATTGGCCTGGCTACCTCTAACTGCTGGATAATGGTTTTTGGTGTTTCCAAGGCAAAGTAGGCCTCAATATAGTAGAAGTACTCTACAGGATATGGATATTGCCTAAGTCCATGTAATTAGGGTCTAGCTTGAGCAGTGATCCCCAACCAGTGGGTGTGAGCAACATGTTGCTCACAACCGCCTTTGATGTTGCTCTCAGTGGCCTCAAAGTAGGTGCCGATTATTACTTTGGTTGGAGGCAAGTTTTGGAAACACAGATACATTGTTTTACTCCAAGCAGAGCCTCCTGCAGGCCAGCAGCCCACATGGAGCTACCAAATCTTTTTCATGCTCACCAACAATTTTTACATCTGAGTGTGGCTCAGAAGTAAAAAAAAGTTGGGGATGCCTGAGCTAGAGTATGGGCTAGCTACTGTAATAGCTTACACTAAGGGGCTGATTTACTAAGACACGATTTCAAATCCTAATTGGAAAAATTCCGATTGTAAACGAACATTTTGCAACTTTTTCGTATTTTTTGCGATTTTTTCGGCGTCTTTGTGATTTTTGCGTAAAAACGCAAGTTTTTCGGCGTCTTTACGTTTTTTGCGTAAAAACGCGAGTTTTTCGGCGTCTTTACGAAAGTTTCGCAAAGTCGCGATTTTTTCGTAGCGTTAACACTTGCGCGCAAAGTCGCGCCTTTTTCGTAGCGTTAAAACTTAAAAGGCGCGACGTTTCGCGCAAGTTTTAACGCTACGAAAAAAATCGCGACTTTGCGCAACTTTCGTAAAGACGCCAAAAAACTCGCGTTTTTACGCAAAAATCGTAAAGACACCGAAAAAATCGCAAAAAATACGAAAAAGTCGCAAAATGTTCGTTTCCAATCGGAATTTTTCCAATTCGGATTCGAAATCGTGTCTTAGTAAATCAGCCCCTTAGTGTAAGCTATTACAGAAAATACGAAAAAGTCGCAAAATTACCGATCATTACGAAAAAAACGCAATCGGACGCATTCGGCCCTGTTTGTGGGTTAGTAAATGTGCCCCTAGGCATATGTCAGGTTTGGGTATGTAGTAGAGCTGCCTGGGGCTCCTCTAAGGAAGGCAGAAGTGTTACTACCCCATCCGTCACCCCAAGAGAATTTCCTTAATATTGTTAATATAATGGCCTTGTACACTGAAGGTAGACAGCTGTTGAGTGAGTGCTAACACTGACTGGTACTCCTTCTGTATCAGGAACATCTGAGAAGCTATTAACTGTGTGCCATCTGAGAGTAGATTTGTTGATGAGGGTCTGTTAAGCCAAAAACTGTGTACTGGAGAACCAATGGTGATGCTTTGCTGGGAATAGCATCCAGCATAAAATATATGGCATGGGATCCTGTATCCGGAAACCCATTATCCAGAAAGCTCCGAATTACGGAAAGCCTGTCTCCCATTGACTCCATTTTAATTAAATAATTCAGAATTTTAAAATGGATTTACTTTTTCTCTGTAGTAATAAAACTGTACCATGTAATTGATCCCAACTAAGATATAAATAATCCTTATTGGGTGCAAGACAATCCTATTTGGTTTAATTAATGTTTTATTGATTTTTTTGTAGACTTAAGGTATGTTGATCCAAATTACAGAAAGACCCCTTATCCGGAATGCCCTTGGCATTCTGGATAACGGGTCCCATACCTGTACTAACTGAGCATGTATATATACTGTAAATACTGTATATACTTCATCAGTGGTTATTTATTCGCACCCGTCACACCAGTATTTTTATTTATGCTTAGGCCTTTGAAATAATGATCACACATTATTTAAACCGGGAAGAGGGAAATGTTTTTGCCATTTGAAAGCTGGAAAGAGTCAGAAGAGGAAGGCAAATAATTAGAATTAAAAAAAAAACATATGAAAATGGAGACCAATTGAAAAATTGCTAGGAATACGCCAATCTAGAAATACTAAAAGTTAACTTGAAAGTAAACTACTGTTTTAAACACCAGTTTCCTCTGAAGTCAACCCTCTGAGTGGCATACGGCGCAGTAAGTTTGGGCAGGGTTTATTTGCTTCTTTTGGATAAGAACAGCTGGGAGTCATCTTTTTGATCCAAGATTAAGTTAGAACTGTGCAGGTCCTGTATTCTAAGTACACAGAGGCCCAAGTAGCCCCCCACCAGCCCAATAAATAGTGACTGCCTATGGCATCTTACAGCAGCCCCTTTGGCATTTACCAGTCCTGACCTTTAACTGTGAATCTATTGTATGTATCTCACATACTGTATTATATTATTTCACTATACAGGTATTTCCAGAAATACAAAAATGTATAGAGTTATTATATCAGTATGGCTTTAGCTAGGTGGTCTTAAAAAGGTCACTCTGTGTGTGCAAGGAGAGTGTAAGTATCCTTCTAGTGAAATACAATCAGGCGAATGTCTTCCTGAAATCATTCACTGAATGTGTCCAGAATAATTGCCATTCCACATGTCTACTGCATATCTCTGTGTAAGACACACTTACAATAATAACTCTTGGTAAAGAGGTAGGATTCATGGAACTTAGAGCAAATAATACTGGGCCCCCCTTAGCTCCTGGGATTTGTGTTTCTTCCCATGTGTAAAAATGTTTAATTGGTTCCCTTGGTGGTCTGCAAAGCTACAAAATAAGTGTCCAAAAGGGTGTTAGAGCTCAGTGCCAAACTTACTGTTTACCTCTAAAAATAGAGGGATAAAGTTGTGAGGGCTGGTCATTCTCTCTTTCATTGTTCCACATAATATATATATATATTTATATGGATTTATATAAATAGAGCAAGAGAGAGAGAGCAGCCAAAACCTAGAAAGAAGTGCTCTCTGCTTTATTACTAAGGGGCGTACCTTTACCTGGGGTCATAGTAAATTACCCCTTTTATGTCCCCTGGGGGTGGCCAAGCTCAGAGGCCTAGCAGGTAAGAAGCCTAGCTTCCAATATGTAAAATTCCACAGTGAACATTGCTGATTTATATATATTTTTCTGCTACTGCTTTGTGCTTCTTCTGTACTCGTCCAGCTTAATAGTCTCTGCGCACATAATAACCTGGAAATGATCTCTGCATAGAAATAATAATAATAATAATCACAATTATGTTGTCTTAAACATTTTTATTCCCCTGGGAACACCAAGCCTGACATTATGCAGACTGGAAAGTAACTAGTTTTAATGCACTACATTATATATATATATATATATATATATAAAGAAATGGCGCGCATAGCTGGCAAAAAATTTTCACCACGCCTATTTTTGCACCACACCCCCTAAATACCACTCCCATTTTACAAAATTTGGCAGGATATGTAAAGTTTGAACACATTTCTGGAGGTTTGGGGGTCTTGTTTTATGTGTTATTACAGTTTTGCTAAATAAAAACTGCGAGTCTCAATTCCCCCAAGAGACCTGTTTAGCTTATTAGTTTCAATTATATCTCAGTGCAGGTGTTGAGTATTCTGGGCTCTCTGCCAAAAGCTACTTATCTAATTGAGTTTGAGAAACTTTGTATATTTTTTAGCGTTCAGTGCAAGAGATCAAAGGGAAATGAGGGGCTTTTCGATAAGAATCCGGGACTGCGGACTGAGCTGTTAAGATTGTGACTGTCTCACGAAAATCGGGACATTTGGGAGGTATAAATATTGCCCTTTTACATCCTTTCCCTTGAGCCCCCATTTTGTGATGGGCTGTGTGCTCCCTCAGAGATCAGCTGACAGGAAATAATGCAGCTCTGACTGTAACAGGAAGAAGTGTTCATTAATTGGTTGATGTGACCTAACCTGTATGTGTGCCTTTAGTTTGTGAGTGTGTACTGTATGTTGGTTGTTTATTTAGACAAATCAAGGTTTTGCATTTGGGCTGTTTTATGTATATACTGTATATATTAGGGATGCACAAAATCCAGGATTCGGCCAAGATTTGGCTGTTTTCGGCAGGATTCGGATTCGGACGAATCCATGGTCCTGGCCGAACTGATTAAGCCTATGATTAAGTACCGCAAGGTACGAAACGCGTTAGGCTTAGTTGTATCATGTGTTAAGCTTAAATAAAACTTTGTGATTTTACTTCAAAGAACAATCGCTTTTTTTCACTTGAATACCGGAGTGCCTGCCCTTTTTTCTATGTTTCGCGATTATCCATCCTGGCCGAACTGAATCCGGATCCTGAAAATCACGTGACTTTTTCTCACGTAAACACAGACGTTATTTAACCCTTCCAAAATCGAATTAGCATATGCTAATTAGGATTCGGTTCGGTATTTGGCCAAATCCTTTACAAAGGATTCGGGGTTTGCCCGAATCCAAAAAAGTGGATTCGGTGCATCCCTAGTATATATATAGTTACCTGTACACTGCTTACAAAGATCCCTGTGGGAAATCGAAACATTGAGTCAGGTGACTAATATAAAAAAACATTTTTGAACTCTTATCCTCCTTCAATCTTTTTTTTCCCCCATTTAAATGTGAAGAACATGATACAGTACAGAGAAACAAGACAGTAGTACATCCATTGATGCAATGCGCTAAGTGCAATCTCTTATGCAATTGCTGTGTATTTTTTCCCCACAATGCAACATTTTTTCCCATAATTTCGGCATGATGAAATTATAGTCAGTGGTATGAACTGTCAGAAATAATATTTTTTATTCTTTTTTTTTTTTTTTTGACAGATGCCCTACATTCCTTTCATCTTCAGTAAGAAATCTCTCCTTTATTATATCTCACATATGGGACTCTCCACAACATGCATAACAGCCTCTCTCTCCCGCTAAACTTACCTTTCTGCCTTCTAGCAGTTTAACCAACCCCTGGCCAACATCTTAGTTTACAGGAGAGTCATGTTCATTGTTTATAAAAGCAATTTACAAACCCTCAAAATAAATAACACTTACATGCTTACAATTACAGTTATTTATACTGGAAATAAGATCAGCTAAATATACCTGAATCCACTAAGAAGTTGTATTAGTGTTTATTAAACTTTTTGAAATCTGGAAGAACAATTTCCTATATATTCATTATATTGTATTGTTGTAGAAAGAATGTTTATTGTGTTTAAAGGTGATTTAACCCAACCTTTAGATTTTCTGACAAACACATTTAAAGCCCAATAGTAAGCACCATTAGCAAACAAGTGGGAATTTGGTGGGAATGTAGGAGACCCAAAGTTGGACTGGGACAGAAATTTAAGCTCTTGTGTAAATACAGTTTTGGTGCAGTGATTATTCTTTAGCACATCTTTGAAGGTTTTGATGGAATTTGAATCAGTTGTGGGGCGACAAATCAGTTCTGGGAATGGGGTCCAGGTAAAGCCCTATAAGGGTGAGAATGCTTTGATCTACTGAATGCTCCTGAAATCCCATTTTGTAGATCGCCTAGGGTAAGAATTTATTTGTTGTCCTAGATATCCAAGAATCTAGGAATTTATTTTTTAACCTTGTCATTGAACTGTTGGACCTTAGAAGTTGGCTTCATTTGTTAACTATTGTTTTGCAGGAAGCTATTTTTATGGTTATAAAGTTCAGGAGGGTATGTAGCAAATAAATTACCCAGTGTTGTAAAATATAAGGATGTTAGGCTTTTATAAAGGTGACTTCTAATATCACCATATTTTACAACAGGGGATACAATATTTATTACAATATACGAGTTTCAAGTCATGTGACAGAAATGACGTCACTAAGCATCGATTATAACTGATGACATCACTAAGAATATATTTTACAGGCTATTCATGACTTATCGTGATATATCTGGTGCTTTTTACAGTCATAGATTTCTTGTTATATATTACAATGGGGGTACATTGTTTTTTAGAATACACAAGTTTCAGTGCTTGAGGTGACACAAATCATACCACAAAGCACAATTATAACCACATGTATTTTTCTTTCAGACAAATAGCCCGCTGACTTCTTTGGTCAATCAGTGCACGTTAATGTGATCAAAAACGTCCTTCTTGTTATTATCAGTCAGGGAGTTCAGTACATCGGCATTCCTAGTAAAAAGCTTTATGTGTCTAGTTGTCACCCTGATTGTATTTAAAGCTTGTCTTCGGATGAAGACTGAAACAATTAGGCTAAATTCTCAGACACAGCTGTCTCTCCACATTGCATTGACATTAAGCGCCTTTGTCAGGTTGATGTATTGTATCATGCTCTAACTTTGGCAACTTACATAATAGCCCAGTCCTGGTACAGCGGCCCCTTTCAAGTTATAGAATCGGGACCCTTAATGTAAAAGTGTTGCCCAGTGTTTTAATCAGTGTCTCTGACCTGCCCTACTGTATGTAAAAACGAATAAAATATAAAGAAAGAGTGTAATCTGTGATCACCGTTGAATGAATTGTCAGAAAACATCTCTGGCGGTCAATTACTTTTGCCAGGGACACAATAGATAGAGTGCTAAAGGGGTGCAAGAGAGGCCCTTAGTGATCATCTAACTTGCACCCCTGGGAATGCTGAACCCTGCTCCTCATAGAAGCAAACTGTAGTGTCAGCCCATCCCTGCCCTTACCATCTGCCATAAGGGAGGGCCCCATCTCTTGCCACTCTCTAACTTGCTTATCTGAATGATCCGAAACTTAGGGGATGGGTAGGGAATGAGAGTGGGGATGCCTACATGTCTCTCACCGCTCACCAATACAGTGCAAATATAGTTGGTAGTTTGTGCAGGTCTCTTCCCTTCAAAACTTTCACAAACATTAGGAAAGTCCCTAAGGCAGTGTGCGAAAAGTGCGAAATAATGGCCTTTATGCACTTTGCACACTGACTTCTGTTGCCTAAACAAACCCTTGTATATGCTACTGCACTACCAACTCCACTACCAACACCTCTCCAACCGCTCCTCCCCTGCCGTGCCAGTCTGCCAATCCCTGCACTGGCTTCCCCTACCATCCAGGATAAAATTCAAACTAATGACCCTCCCATTTAAAGCAGTCCATAACTCTGCCCCACCCTACATCTCTGAACTTATCTCTATGTACCATCCAACCCGCTTGTTACGCTCCTCTACTAACCTGCTCCTCAACTCCTCTCTCATTCCCTCCTCACATTCAAGCAATGGCTGCCCCCCTTCTCTGGAATTCGCTCCTACAAACTGTCAGACTTTCTCCCAATCTCTCTGCCTTCAAGAGATCTCTAAAAATGCATTTATTTAGAGACGCTTACCCTAATCTAGTTTAACATAACCTCAGCGTGCCGCTAAAACAATACCCTGTGCCACACCTCTCACAACTCTGGTCTTGCCCATTCCCACACCTTGTGTCTCAACCCTTTCTCCTTGTAGATTGTAAGCTCTTTTGGGCAGGGCTCTCTTCGCCTGTATCAGTTATTGACTGCTTTATATGTTACTCTGTATGTCCAATGTATGAAACCCACTTATTGTACAGCGCTGCGGAATATGTTGGGAGCTTTATAAATAAATGTTAATAATAATAATAATGTTAATAATAACTCAATGTAACTAGAGGGAGTTATGCCATATTATAAAGTCGTAATGTAAAAACGTTACCTTTATTTACAACCATTTAAGTATTGTGTAAAAAAATCCCATAAGGGAGCTTCCTACCCATAAGTGATCAGAATAATTGCACCTTCAAATTACCAATAGAATAATACTCTGCCTATGTCCAGTTTAAAGCCGCCAGACTAGAAAAAATGAATACCAATGAAAAATTCCATTACCCAGCATGCTCCACTAGGTGTACAACTGGCCCCTATCCCTTTTCTCTACACGTGCTCCATAGTATAATACTGTCCTATCCAGGGAGCCCTTTCAGTGTCCAGTATTATGGACACTGGGGTCAGTTTTGTGAGGAGCCAATTAACCTGCATGTAAGATTTTGTAGTCTGGAAACTGGAACTGGAGAACCCAGACACTGGGAGAACATAGCAACAACGATGCTCAGTTAAGATGCTAAAATAGCTCAGCTATATAAATACATTCTTTGGTCTCCACTGCTTAGGAAGATCATAAATAATTCTATACTGGGGATAAATAAACATATGTGACTAGTATGCTGGGATTCCAAAATTAGCTACAGAATGACAATGACAATAGCAGGCCCAATCATTCGTACAGAAATAAAAATGATATAGGTAACAAAAATAGGTTACAAAATAGGTATGGGAGTATTTTGGGCATTTGACATCTTAGTCATTGGTCAGGTGGTACCATACTGATATTCCTGCGCAGACACTCTGTCTGTGATGAGGTTTCTAAAACTAGTGGTTAACCATTAAACGTGGCTATATCACATATCAGTAAGGCGATAGCCCCGGTTAAATACAACCGCTAAAAAAAGTGTATATATAAAAAAAAACATTCAAAGAGGCACAGAGAGAAGTAAAATGTTTAAAGGGGTTAACTTTTAGTATGTCGTAGAGAGTGCTATTCTAAGACAATTTGCAATTTGTCCTCATTTTTTATTATTTGTGGATTTTGCGTTAGTTAGCTTTTTGTTCATCAGCCCTCCAGTTTGGAATTTTAGCAGATATCTGGTTGCTAGGGTCCATAATACCCTAGCAACAAGACAGTGGTTTGAATGAGAAGCTGGAATATAAATAGGAGCAGGCCTGAACATAAAGGTAAGTAATAAAGAATAATGATAACAATAAAAGTGTAGCCTCAAAGAGCAATAGTTTTTGGCTACAGGGTCAGTGACCCGCATTTAAAGCTGGAAAGAGTCAGAAGAGAAAGGCTAGTAATTTAAAAAAAACTATTCAAATTAATAACATACTAAAAAATCATGTAAAGGTCAACCACCCCTTTAAAACACAAGTCATTACCAAGATTTATTATAGTATAAAATTCATCCCAATTGAAACCCTATGTCTATCTCTCAAGGCTTGATAATGTTGTGTATAATACAGAGATTAGAATAGAGTTGAGTATAACATCTGGATTGTGATGAGCGAATCTGTCCCGTTTCGGTTTGCCATGAAATTCGCGGAACGGCAAGAAAATTCGAAAAATCAGCGAAAAGCATTTGTCAGCCGTGTCTTTTTTTGACGTCCACGCCCAATTATGACATGACTGCGCCCATTCTGACGCAACCGCGCCCAAATTGACGACTGCGATTTTTTTTGACCTGCAACAAATTTTTCCGCATCGAATTTTCACGGAAGTTTGTTGTGATGGGCTGGGTGCTTCCTTAGAGATCAGCTGACAGGAAATAATGCAGCTCTAACTGTAACAGGAAGTAGTGTGGGAGTAAAAGGCAGAACTCTGTCCATTCATTGGCTGATGGGGCCTAGCATGTATGTGTGCCTTGGCTTGTTTGTGTGCACTGTGAATCCTATGATCCCAGGGGGCGGCCCTTAATTGTTAAAATAGCAATTTTCTATTTAGTATTACCTAATGGCACATACTGCTAAAAAAGTTAATTTTTATGAAAATGGTTTATTTAGATGAAGCAGGGTTTTACATATGAGCTTGTTTATGGAATATATTTTTATAGAGACCTACACTGTTTGGGGGTATAGTTTTCCTTTAAGAATTCTGTTGCTTTATTGCACGATTGCATTTTACCTGCAACTTGTTATTTTCAGTGTTGAAACTCCCAAAATGGCTGCTCTTTTATTGACCACCACTAGGATCATCTGACTGTAAATGGGTCACACCCACATTGCACCCCTGCCCAAAGGTTTAATATTTATTGATGAGTGCAACTTTTTTGCTGTAATCTATATTCTTGGTCCTGATGTTGATACAGGTATGGGATCCTTTATGCGGAAACCTGTTATCCAGAAAGCTCCAAATTACGGAAAGCCTGTCTCCCATAATAATTCAGAATTTTAAAACTGATTTCCTTTTTCTCTGTAATAATAAAACAGTACCTGTAATTGATCCCAACTAAGATATAATTACCCCTTATTGGGGGCAGAACAGCCCTATTGGGTTTATTTAATGGTTAAATGATTCCCTTTTCTCTGTAATAATAAAACAGTACCTTGTAATTGATCCCAACTAAGATATAATTACCCCTTATTGGGGGCAGAACAGCCCTATTGGGTTTATTTAATGGTTAAATGATTCCCTTTTCTCTGTAATAATAAAACAGTACCTGTACTTGATCCCAACTAAGATATAATTACCCCTTATTGGGGGCAGAACAGCCCTATTGGGTTTATTTAATGGTTAAATTATTCCCTTTTCTCTGTAATAATAAAACAGTACCTTGTAATTGATCCCAACTAAGATATAATTACCCCTTATTGGGGGCAGAACAGCCCTATTGGGTTTATTTAATGGTTAAATGATTCCCTTTTCTCTGTAATAATAAAACAGTACCTGTAATTGATCCCAACTAAGATATAAATAATCCTTATTGAATACAAAACAATCCTGTTGGGTTTAATTAATGTTTTATTGATTTTTTAATAGACTTAAGGTATGGAGATCCAAATTACAGAAAGACCCCTTATCCAGAATACCCTTAGTCCAGGGCATTCTGGATAATGGGTCCTATACCTGTATATGTATTTATTACCGCAATAATTTGTATTTCCTGGTAATATGACATAATGTATATATTTAGTCCAGAACCACTTGTCCAAGTTATTGTAGGCTTTGTTCTAGGCTTCTGGCCAGGAGATATTTTGTAAAATATCCTAAACCATAATCACTTATCTTTGTGTTGACAGTTAACTTGACTGTCACTTGACACAGTTGGCAAAAATAGCACCTATTTGAAAAGCTAATTCCACTGTTGTATTGTAATGAAGGCACCCTGACTTAGGAAACACCCACCTGGTGTTAAGAAGTTAAATGGTCACCAAGGCAGAATGCAGGAAAAAAGTAATTATCTAATAATAGTGCGTCTGTTGTTCAATTCTTCTTATTCGTGTAAAATTACTTGTTTTGGAACCAGTGTTGGACTGGGTGGCCAGGGGCCCACTCTCCCAACTAATTCTCCTCCACTCCTCACTCAACCTCTATATTTTCCTAGTCTTTTTAATCTTTACATATTATAATCTATTCTAGTATCTATTTAGTCTCTTTGTTGATACAGGTGTGGGACCCATTATCCAGAATGCTCGGGATAAGCATAAGGGGTCTTTCCATAATTCGAATCTCCTACCTAAAGTCTGCTAAAAACATTATTTAAACAGTAATTAAACCAAATAGGATTGTTTTGCCTCCAATAAGGATTAACTATAGCTTAGTTGGGATCAAGTACAGGTACTGTTTTATTATTACAGAGAAAAGGGAATCATTTAACCATTAAATAAACCCAATAGGGCTGTTCTGCCCCCAATAAGGGGTAATTATATCTTAGTTGGGATCAGGTACAGGTACTGTTTTATTATTACAGAGAAAAGGGAATCATTTAACCATTAAATAAACCCAATAGGGCTGTTCTGCCCCCAATAAGGGGTAATTATATCTTAGTTGGGATCAGGTACAGGTACTGTTTTATTATTACAGAGAAAAGGGAATCATTTAACCATTAAATAAACCCAATAGGGCTGTTCTGCCCCCAATAAGGGGTAATTATATCTTAGTTGGGATCAAGTACAGGTACTGTTTTATTATTACAGAGAAAAGGGAATCATTTAACCATTAAATAAACCCAATAGGGCTGTTCTGCCCCAAATAAGGGGTAATTATATCTTAGTTGGGATCAAGTACAGGTACTGTTTTATTATTACAGAGAAAAGGGAATCATTTAACCATTAAATAAACCCAATAGGATTGTTCTGCCCCCAATAAGGGGTAATTATATCTTAGTTGGGATCAGGTACAAGGTACTGTTTTATTACTGCACAGAAAAAGGAAAATTTTTAAAAATGTGAATTATTTGATTAAAATGGAGTCTACGGAAAGACCATCTCCCATAATTTAAACTTTTCTGGATAATGGGTTTCCGGATAAGGGGTCCGATACCTGTAATAGAAAAATAAGGACTGACCATGAACTAGGCCAAATGGTTAGAAGCCTGAGGGCCCCCTGACACCTGGGCCCACCAGGAGTTTTCCTGGTACAGGTATAGGATCCATTATCCAGAATGCTCGGGACAAAGGGTATAAGGGGTCTTTCCGTAATTTGGATCTCCATACCTTAGGTGTACTAAAAAATCAATAAAACATTAAATAAACCCAATAGGGCTGTTCTGCCCCCAATAAGGGGTAATTATATCTTAGTTGGGATCAAGTACAAGATACTGTTTTATTATTACAGAGAATAAGGGAATCAATTTTAAAATTTTCAATTATTTGATTAAAATGAAGTCTATGAGAGACAGGCTTTCCATAATTCGGAGCTTTTTGGATAATGGGTTTCCGGTTAATCGATCCCATACCTGTATAGCTGTGGACCAGTCCGACACTGTCTGGTACTAATTGTTTTTGTAATGGTCGAATGTCTCCTTTAGTTTTCCTGGAGCAGTGAAAATTAGGCTACTGGCCATTCTTTACGCAAAGCAGAGGCAAATTAATTACAGTGCTGTATGCAGTTTAATAACAACGTTACTGCTTTATCACTAAAAACCATTCTAATGGACAAATTACAATATATTAATTAAAAATGCAGTTAAAAATTCCTTTATAATTGCCATCAATGCATATTGTTTCAATAATGGCTATAAAATCTTAAATCAAGATGACAACAGATAATAATTGCATGGTGGATGATGGACAGCTCTGTTTATTTCGGATTTCAGCCCTGGCTGGTCCAACGCTGTCACCAAATTTCCTGTCATTATTTAACAACCTTTTTTTTTCCCTATAAAAGCCATGGTTGCCATAGAAACGCAATTAACTGTCAAAGCTCTGCAATATTTATTAAAAAAATTATAGCAAAGTGTCTCATAAAGGATTATTGAAAGATCACAGTTAAAATTCAGAGCACAGGAACAAAAATGCTGTCATTCTTATATAAAAACCTCCAGGATATTGAACTTTTTTCATGCTGTGGGCTATCCCATTGCAATGGCAGGCCTGTCAAGTCACAAAGGAAATCGGAGATGCCACCCCCAACAAAAATGGGCTTGTCCTTTTTTAATCTACACAACCTAATGTAAACTTGCTCTTCTGAGCACTTTACAGTTATAGTTTTTTAAAATTATGTTTTCATGATATTAGCAGTTTTTAACACAGCTAATATTACAGGAGCGGCCCCTCATTTTCTATACCCCCAGAATGAACACTTAACCAACAGATAGTTTATATTATGTTGTGACCTATTAAAGAATCTCGCCAAACTGGAATATATATATCAGTAAATATTGTCCTTTTGCACCCTTTCCCTTGAGCCGCCATTTAGTGATGGACTGTGTGCTCCCTCAGAGATCAGCTGACAGGAAATAATGCAGCGCTAACTATAACAGGAAGTAGTGTGGAAGCAAAAGACAGCTGATGTGGCCTAGCATGTATGTTTCCGCGTTTTGCTATTGATGGATTGTTCCTCAAAACGGGCGCAAAAATTCACCACAGAAAAATTTGCCGAGAGTAATAAGAAAGTCATACACGTACAAAAATGGTTTCAAAAAGAATTGTTGCGCACATTGTAAGGTCCCTGACCGCCGATCTTAGATTTAGTAATCCGTGGGAGCCCTCCTACCAGGACAAAGGCGTATATACGGGGACAAGAAAGACACAGCTCCAAGGGAAGTTCAAACTTGTCCAGTTTATTCTTACGTGATCATAGAATTTATACCCCTTGTGTACATGCAAAGACAAAGGAATCATTATAAAATAAAGATGGAGTAGAACCTCATTATCTACAAGGATGGCCTTCAAGGATGGCTAATGCGGGACAGGAATTTAAAGGAGGATACAAGGAGTAGAAAGGCGTTAGTGCACAGATAAGATTAAGTTGTTTCTCAAGGCTTATGTTTTGTCAGGTGCAAGTTGTGCAAGGGTACTATTTGGGAAAAACAGCTTATTATGGGATGTTCAAACCTTGCTGGTTGCTGTTACAAAATGGAGATACATCTCTAAAATGGAGTATGATATGCTAAGTATCAAAGTGTATCAAAGTATCAAAATACATGCATATATGAATATATAATTACATGAATATATGATTATATGATATTATATCAAACCTTACACACATCATTTCAAAGTCTTTTCAGAGTTTCACAAACGGGACAGATTCGCTCATCACTAGTCACCTAAGGGCTCTGGTACACGGGGAGATTAGTCGGCCGCGGCAGAACTCCCTGCTCGCGGGCGACTAATCTCCCCGAGTTGCCTTCCCCCTGCCATCCCACCGGCGAACATGTTAGGCCCCGGCGGGATGGCAGACGCGGCGGGGCGATTTCGGGAAATCGCCGAAAAAGCCTGGCGAGTCTTTTTCGCCGATTTGCGCGAAATCGCGCCGCCGCGTCTGCCATCCCGCCGGCAACTTACATGTTCGCCGGTGGGATGGCAGGGGGAAGGCAACTTGGGGAGATTAGTCGTCCGCGAGCAGGGAGTTTTGCCGCGGGCGACTAATCTCCCCGTGTACCAGAGCCCTTAAGGGACAGAGGATAGAGTCCCCCATTGTTTTATCATTATTGCAAAGCTCTATGTAACTCATTGGGGCTATATAAATAAACAATGATAATGATCGATATCACTGGAAAGGGATGTTTAATTGGGAGCTGTCACGCGGCACTGTTCCGTTATTAGAGCAATAGCAAGAAACGGTAGCAAGCAACACAATTTGTCATCTATGTAACAACAGTGCTCCATAATTAAAGCCTTGTATACTGCTGTAACATGTGCAAACACTTGTGACCTTCTAATTGTTTAAACGAAGATTCTAGTGTCATCTGCAGCTATTTTCTGCTATCCAAAGCTCCCTTTTAATTAACAGTGTCATTGCTGAAAAGGGAATATCAGTGTGCAGGCATGAACCAAGGGAGACGGCTGATACAATTATATTTATATGGATATTATAGGGTGCGTATCCCACAATGATGTTAGTACGGGTATAGGATCTCTTACCCACAATACCTGGGACCTGGGGTTTTCTGGATAAGGGATCTGTCTGTAATTTGGATCTCCATAACCTAAGTCTATTAAGAAATCATTTAAACATTAAATAAACCCAATAGAATTGTTTTTTCTCCAATAAGGGTTAATTTTATCTTAGCTGGGATCAAGTGCAATGCACTGTTTTATTATTACAAATTAAAAAATGAATTATTTAATTAAAATGGACTCTGTGGGAGATGGCCTTCCCGTAATTTGGAGCTTTCTGGATAACGGGTTTCCAGATAATGGATCCCATGCCTGCAGCTGGCTAGAAATGCATTGTTCCTTTTGTAGAACATAATATTCCTATGGAAAACAATGAAACTGAATTAATGGCACATATATATATATATATATATATAGCTGATAATCAAGTCATAAAGGCAACAATGGAGAGCAATTAGAGATCACTGGGGTTATTTGATACCATTCAGTAGACAAAATGCATAAAAATTGCTTCATAAGCCATTGCCTATAAGGCATTTCATTGGGCTGTGCCAGCCTACTCTATCTTTGGCACTCTGCCTATCTCTGTCACGTCAAGAATTCTAATGACGTTCCCACGTCGCATTAACAGCTTTAGGTTCACCCTATATTGATTCTGGATTTACAAAACAGTAAACTCATTTTGTCTTTTCTACTGAGCATTCCCGTACCACTTGGCAAAGCATTGCTCCGGCAATTGGAACAATAAAAAAAATAAGTGTGCATCATTTTACATTTGCACCAAATAGAAATAAATACAGTAGAAACTACCAGCCAATCAGCAGTTTGCTTTACTGGTCTAGTTCTGTTTGTAAAATGAACGCAAATATTCAATTGGTTACTAAGATTTTGCTGGTCAAGAGCAAACTTCAGTAATTTTTTACTTTTCCTTATCTTATTCCACTCTCCAATCCATGGTAACAGCATAGTAAATATAAAGAAAGCTCACAGATATAGTAAAGATGGGGCAGCACAGTGGTGCAATTGGTAGCTTAGCCGCCTTGTAGTGCTGGGGGCAGTAACTACAAGTTAGCTGGGGACTGGGTAACTTATTTTGTGCCAGTGGGGTCTTGGGGACAGTATATGGAGTGAGTTTGTTGGGGGGTCATTTATAAAGACAGGGCAAATTTGCACCTGGGCAGTAACCCATAGCAACTAATCAGATATTTGCTTTGACTACTTAACCTGCAGCTGGATAAAAAAGGCTAATCCCTGATTGGTTACTATAGGTTACTGCCCAGGTGCAAATTTGCCTTTATAAATGCGTAACTTCTATATATGCCACTGTCTGCTCCTCTCCATAAATACTGTATCTCTTCAGTGTTGTACTGTTGTGTAAGATATTTCATAAATATATAAATCATAAAGGCAACCTGGGCTGCTCCCTGGTGTTTTCAGTCAGCAGCAAATTACAAGTCTTGAGGAGCAATATTGACTCGATTTATTGTGCTCTTGTGACGAAATGTTCCTATGTAGGAAACAGTAACCCAGAAATAGATTTTTTTGCTTACTTAGATTAAGAATTCTATTAACAAAAAAAAAATCTTTGGAGTCTATGTTAGAAACTTAAAAACCTTAAAGTGACACTAAAGGCAATGGAGCACTTTGTCCCAGACAAAACTCATGCAAATATCTTGGCATTACCCTAAATGTACATTTTTGTCGCTCAGATCACGGAACCACACCTACTTGATACCTTGCATGCATATCTTGCCTCTTTACATTCGGGGTAACCCTTTGAACATAATAACCTTGTCTCTGTTGCTATATATTAGGCATGTATCTGGTACCGCCAATCCCTATTTCTCATAGGAAAATAAAGAATAGAACAGGCAGTAACCCTTCCAACATTGGGCCAGATCAGTTAGATTAGAAAAAGTTCTCATGGTTTTATCACTTGAAAACTCATGGATGAGATTCAATTTCAGGGCAAAAAACTTTTCTCCAAATTCAGTTCCAGTTTTTCCCCATAGACTTCAATAGAGCTTTCATGTTATAAACTTTGAGATAAGTTTTTCTGAATTGAATTGCATCTCAAATTGAATCTCGTCCATGAGTTTTCTTGTGATAAACCTTTATATCTCTATATTGAATCTGCCCCATTGTTTGTTGTCTCATTGCATTTGTATAGTTCTACCACACTAGGATTTCTTGCTGTGTGGAAAATACAAACAGAACAGACACACTTTAACTGTCCTTCTATAATAGTCACCTATCAAATGCTACCAAATTATTCATATTTGTTTTTTGAATTTAGTAACATCTCCTCTGTATACACTGCTCCCCACAGTGACCTTGTACTTTCCCCCTGCAATTGCTTAGGCAGTAATTAGAGAGCTCCATTGGTCGTCTGAGACCTAATCCTTTCTGCATGGCAGAGAGGTACAGTAGGACAAACTGTTCTGAAACGCCTGTATTTAAAAATGTCATTAGTTTTGCTTTAAAAGACAAATTTCTGTGGTTTCTCATCACCTAAGGCCAAACATTGAGGGTCCATTTTCTTGGGAAAGTTCTTAAGCAAACAGATCTTTGCCTCATATGACCATTCAGGTGGCCACACAACAACTTGAGGGGTTTAAATAGAACCTTGAAATTGAGTGCCAGAAAGGGCACCATAAATAACCACATTGTTATACACATTGAACTGTTTATAAATGAGAATGTGTACTAATTGTCTCTTTTTCATCCGCCATAGGTATTAATAAAGGTAAAAGGAGTCAGTCAGAAGATACCACCTGGAGTGGTAGTTTGGATCTACAGGAAACTTTGCCTTTGAGAGACAGAATGGCTATGTATCAGGCTGCTGCCTCTAGCACAGTCCAGACCTCCACGGCAAATGTAAGTCATTGTGATTGGATGTTAGACCAGGGGGAGCATCTAAACAACATTACTGAGACTTGAGGTTGCTAAATAAACTTTGAATTCAGGCTGATCTGTGAAGTCCATAACAGGTCCCATACCTGTATTTACTTTTTCATGTATATAAATTGCTATCGGGCTGTTATTATTGGTTGATTTATGATCAACCAATCAGAAATTAAATCAAGTCAGTCGAACAGTTATTCAGACAGGAAAAGGGCACCCGTGAATTACAGAAATGTAGAATTACATCCAGGCAGAGTTTGTAAGGCATTACAGTTATTTAAAGGTATCTTGGTAAACAAAGCATCGCCATGATATGGAACCCATGTGTTCAGCATTAATGGAAGAAGGAGCAGAAGCACTCCTTAAATAATAATGGCTCGATGGCTCCTATGCCCTTCGTTGAAGTTGAATTAACCTGATATCACCCACCCAAGGTGAGCATATCGGGCAAAGATTTTGGCGACCATGCCAAACGAGCAAATTTATGCGTGTATGGCCAGCTTTAGTCGGGATTGAGTACAAGGTACTGTTTTATTATTACAAAGAAAAAGAAATTAATGTGTTTTTGAGCAATGGGTCCCATACCTGTACAAGCATATTTTATTATATCTAACTTTATATTTCTAGAAAAAAAAAGGAAAATAAAGTATATGTCCAATAACATTAATAGGCACTCTCTAAATATTAGTTTCTGAATGATAGCATCTCTTTTGGATTATCATTTTTAAAATCTCCAATTGTGCAATTTTTCCCCCATTTCTTTCTTTACACTCCGAATCCATTAGGAGAAGCTTAATCAACATAGAAATGAAGGAGGCAAGCCATGACTCACTCAGTTAAACCAATTATGATTAGTGCAAGAAGCTGAATGTTGAGCTATTGGCAACTTTATGGGCAGCACATAATAAAGTCACATGAAAAAAAAAGTAATTTTCTTTCCTTAATGAGCAGCGGGAATGGAAAGAAATACACTTTTTTACTATGGCAGGTGGAAAAGTGATGTGAAGTGATAAATCTGTTTTAGTATTCATTTAGAAATATATACCTCTGTATGCAATACACTTGCCGCTAGCAGTATTATACTAGTCCCGGGCAAATAATCAGAGAGTAGTGGCAAGTGCAATAACCCCATAAATGAGAAATAGGTTGCCAGTAAACAAAATGAGCAACAAACGCATAAAAGCAAAGTAAACCAGAGTACAATGCTGCATTCGCTGTTTAGTGTAACAGCCTGAATTGCTGAATAGAAGTGTCCCTGTTGGGAGAGAAAGTAACATTAAAGGTAAAATTGCTTTATGTGAGGCACAGTCATGCAAATGCATACTTCATCCATTATATTTAAAATGTACTTGCTTCCATTTGAATAGAGAGAAGAGCACAGCTTCAGAAATCAACTCAACCTCCGCTAAAATGATATTGAAAGCATTGAATGTGTGACCTATAACTACACCTGAGTTAATAAAATAAAAATTCAGATCCCTGTAGATTTGCTGTTCTCCATGCATAGTCAGATTTCTGCCCTGTAGTGTGCCATGGGTGGAACAGCCTCTGCTTAGTTCTGACTAGAAGATGTATTGCCCTTTCTGCCAGAGCTCACAGATTGGGCAACAGAGGAATTCCTTCTGTTCCTTGTGCTGAGTTTAACACTGCTTACATATCTTTTTTTAATTAAAGGGGTCATTGATCTTAAAATAACTTTTAGTATGATGAGGAGAGTGGTATTCTGAGCCAATTTTCACCCCTTACCCAAATGCCTTCTTTAGTTGCGTACAAGGGATTCCCCGGTATTTAAAACTCCTAAAAGTAATAGTCACCATAATCCAATCAAAATGGTTTTATTGAACTTGTCAGATAGGTGTTAGCTATATTACTGGTGGTATTGGTGGTAGCTATATTATTATTAAAATATAATATTCTGTGGAGGCAAATTCTTAGCCTTCCTATGTTGGGCCATTCTTATACAACAGAATACTACAACAGAATAACACAAAGAAAGAGTAGAGAATAAGAACAGAAAGCAGTAGAGAAAAAAAAGTAAGAAAATAAATCAACACGTTAAACTCAATATGTAGCAGTAGGGTTGAGGAGCAAAAAGTTGTCAGAAACGAGTAGAATGAGTAAGGTTGAATGAAAAACTGGAGACAGAGAATAAAGGCCTATGGGTAGGCAGTAGAGACAGCTGTGTAGGGCACAAGATGGGAGAGGGCAAAATTCCAAGAGTGAGAATGAGTGAATGTGCAAGGGGGTAGGATGAATATGCAAAAATAGAATCCAGCAGCTCTTGTGTGAGCGGCAGCAAAGAGTGAAAGCAGGAGGGGATAGTGAGGGGTAGGCCATGGGCCAAGTAGTATAGCCTCAAGAGAACATGCTGCTTGGCCTGGCTCTGCGAAAAGAGGGAATACAGTAAAATAGTTAATATGGGTTAGCTAATATGGAAAAATGGAGATTAGGGTCTTTCCAGAAAGGTAGTGTGGCATAAGGTAAGTGGCACTGTCAGACACAGCATGGGTAAATAGAAAGAGTGAGCAGGGTGAAATGAAGGATATGTATTGTTTCAGCATATTTACACAGTGGAGAAGCAAGCAAGAGAAATCTTGATTAATATGACATTTGGAAACAAGTCTGGGAAATCAGTGGATAAAGTGAAAGTCAAGAAAGGTATGGAATACTCAGAATTGTCAGTAGCCAAAAGAAAATTTTGTGTTGCAAAGGAAAAAAAGAAAAAGGCAATAGGATGCTTCAGAAGGGGGTAATAGATGGCTAGAAGTGGTACAAAATGTCACTTCCATGGAAAGCAATGGGACATTAGGGAGTGTAGCAGAAGCAACAAGGGCAATTCAAAAATAAATTGATCAGACAGGACAGAAAGGAAAGAAGCAGAAGGAAATATGGTTGAAGAAGTGGTGAAGCAGTGGTAAATATAAAAGGGATGAGAAAGAGTTTTACATAATGTCAAATATAGGAAATACTTGGAAGGGAAAGAAGCTTACCAGAGGAATGGTGCAAAAGTAAAACTAATTCCAAGAAAAGAAATACTGTTGATCAAAGGTTAAAAAGTAGTGTAACAAAAGGATATCCCTGAGAAGAAAGAATGGACATGGAGGAGGTGGGGAGTCTGCAACCTCCATTAATGGCTCAGGTCTTTTGTAGAAGGGATGAAATGGACTGAAGGGAACGGAAAGTTTGTGGGACAGAAGGGAAGAGAATTAGACTTCAAAACGAGGCAAAGTTAGTACAGTATAAGGCAGTGATCCCCAACCAGTGGCTCGTGAGCAGCATGTTGCTCCCCAACCCCTTGGATGTTGCTCTTAGTGCCCCCAAACCAGGGAGTTATTTTTGAATTCCTGACTTGGTGCCAAGTTTTGGTTGAATAAAAACAAGATTTTCTACCAAATAAAGCCCCTGTAAGCTGATAGGGTGCATAGAGGCCCCTAATAGCCAATCTTAGCCCTTATTTGGCACCTCCATTAACTTTTTTGATGCTTGTGTTAATCTCCAAGTCTTTTTACATTGGGCTGTGGCTCACGAGTAAGAAAGGTTGGGGATCCCTGGTATAAGGCATAATGAGAAATAGAACATTAAGGGGAGATTGTACAGAATTACAAGAATATGGGGGTGAATTTATTTGCAAATAGATGTTTTTACCAATCTATTTCTTACTTTTTTGCGTAGCCACATCTTATTTATTTAAAATTCATTTTTACAGGTGCAATTAGGCCATTTAACATAGCATTAATGCTGCTAGGGCACATGTAATTACAGTAGCTCTAATGTGGCATTTTCAGAATGCTTGGGTGAGACATGACTTTGTTCATAAAAGAACAATGACTGGCCAACTATCAGCACTATTTCCCTGCTCAGGCAGCTCTGGGAACCCAAAAGAGTTTTCCTTTCATTGTTATGATTTGAGGCATGCAGCTGTTCCAGAAATCCGCTGGCAAGAATGCTACTGTATTAAAAGATCCAACCAGGGACATTTGAAGCTTTTATGTGCTACAGAATACAATGAGAGTCTTGAGATTTCTTTTTCTCTTTTTTTTCAGACGTTAATAATAATAATGCCAGATTAGAGAATTTATTTGGACGGAGTACAAACATGAGTCTAGAACTTTCATTTACGGGAAAAGTCTGTTATTATTTTCCATTGTCCCTCTAGTCAGATACTAATGTACAAAGTAGAAGGGCTGTGCCTAGATAAATGCATCTATACATCCATTGCATCAATGAGTTATAGTTTTACGGGCAGATATAAAAACGTATAACAAAAGAGAAAAAAAAAATAGCAACATAGAAACACAGGGGTAGGATGGGGGCCTGCTGGTTGTTATATGCATATTTACCAGATCACAAGATTAATGTTCTGTATAAAACATGAAATATAGGCAGCAGTGCTCTGGTCCTAATCTACAGAGAGTACAACTGGAATTCTGCCATTTTACTAGACAAGGCACAGTAACTAAATAATCAGCATGTTCTATTTGTACTGAATTGGCTACATTCAGATCATAGTTTCGGAGGCTCATTTCCAAAACTGTAAATATCTGTGCCCCGTGGAAGTTACTTGCTACATTTGCAGCCAACCTGGGCATAAAGTAACTAAACAACACCCAGTCTGCATTGACCCTACAGGGCTTGGTACTGTCTGTCAGTACCAAGTAGTATTCCATGTTTGGTGTGTCAGTAACAGGAGGTGCATATACTGTATATCTCTGGCTAAGAATGGTACAAGTCAGATTTGCTAGGTGATCCAACTTAGAAAGGCCTGTAGCACAGCCCCTGGTGTAGCCCCAGTAATGTAGCAGGATTTACACAATGTTTACTTTTGTTTTACACTCTCCCACACACTACTCAACCCCTTCCTACCAGCATGCAGTTTAAATTACCCCAAAGGTTGGGAAAGAGTAAATGAGGGTTGTTTAAAGTGTATTGCAGCAGCCTACCTATGTTTGCTTGGATCATGGGCTGGGCCTAGGCATAATGAAGCTTGTCTGGTTTGGGTCAATGGGTGGTAAAGTGTGGTGGGCTTTTTTTTAGTGGTGCCCCATTTTGTTTGTTGGTTGTACAGGGCCCCTACACCACCCCAGGTAAACAATGAATTAATAACTGGAGCCCACTGTGGGGAGGGCCCTGCTAAATAAGTAGTGTGGTGCCACATGGTTCCTGATGGTGGCCCTAAATGCAGTTTAGTTATGGGTTAATTATCTGCAGGTAAGGTGGGAGCTGGAAGAGGATATTTCTATCTTTTCTTAAAAGCAGCTCTTCCCCTGTGTTTTCTTGTTTCAGGGCAGACACCATGTAATAACAAGAAAAAAATGTAGGTGGCAGGTCTGGGTGTGGTTTGCAGGTCAGAGTTATGGTTCAAGTGCAGGTCCAGTTATTTAGACCCTAGGATATCCTTAGCTTCTGGGCCCACATGCGCCAAGACACATTATGGTGCCCTAGTCCTAAAGTGGTACACAAGCATGCATTGTGGCTGACCCTCACTCTTGTACCTTATGTCATAGGTAGCCATAGCCAATATCTTCTGCTTGCCCAGAATTTAATTGGCTGTAGTGGACACCAGCTTTATACTGTCCACTGCAAGATATATTTCTTGACCAAGCCATAGGAAACCCCCCAAAAGTGTTATAAACGGGGTCTCTCATTCCCATTTATTTAGCAGGGGTTGTGCTGATTAAATAACTCAGTAATTGCTGTTGATTAGTCATCCAGAATTCAGCCCACTGAGTAGGCCCCAATATTTAATGAGAATTCCATGTAGTTTAACCCTACAGCAGGTTATTCAAGATGTCCTGATACTATCCTTTAACAATTTACCAAGACTTCCTTCCTTTACGCAATTATTATTGTTTATAGTTATTTCCAAAATATCTCATACTGTGTCTTTGCATTTGTGTGTTACAAAATGACTTTTTACTTTCCTGTTAGCAGTACATTTACTTTACTTTGCACAATCTGATAAATGCGGTATCAGCTCCTCTCTTCCATTATATAGCACATTGACTGATCATTTATGTTTGCTTGCGTCAGCTTGTAATTAGAGATTCTATATAAAGCAGTTAATGCACCTAGATTTACACTGTTCTCTCTTTTTTAAATTAAATGTACTGATCTGTGTCAACATTAATAGCAACACCTGCTGCATATATAACCGCCACTACAGTATATCAAATTAACTGAACAGAAGAGCTCTAACCTATTAAGATATATATATAGGATTTAATTTCACCTATAAATAACCAGCATAATGGGGGAGTCTTCTTTTCTGTTGGCGCATTGCCTATTATAGCTCTACTGTATGTGTCACCAGTAAGAGTGCCAGTTTGGCTTGGGCTCTGGGTTGGAGTACTGGGTGCTTAGCTTCTGCAGTTGACATGGTGATGCAGTAATGTTCTGTATTTCTGCCCCTACGATGCTGGGAAGAGTTAAACTATGTACATTTCAATTTCTGATTTGCAGCCGTTACAAAAATGTCTTAAATTCTCAAGCTGTACCTTTAGCAAGTTTATGGCATCTACTACATCATTTCTACCCTTAGGTGTTATTATAATAATAATTATATAACTGTTAAGGAATTTCTTCAGAACCCCTATCAATCCAGAGCCGGGCGACAAAAGAATAGCCAAGGGCGACAAAACAATAGCCGCGGGCAACAAAAGAATAGCCGGGCGACAAAACAATAGCCGCGGGCAACAAAAGAATAGCCGGGCGACAAAAGAATAGCCGGGCAACAAAAGAATATCCGCGGGCGACAAAACAATAGCTGCGGGCGACAAAACAATAGCCATGGGTGACAAAGGAATAGCTGCGCGACAAAACAATAGCCACGGGGGACAAAACAATTGCCGCGGGCGACAATTTTTTTGACACGCGACATTTTCACCGTTTCGCAAATTTTTCACAGTTTCTCGAATGTTTTGAAAGATTTGAAAATTTTTCGGCGAAGCAAAACAGATTCGCTCATCACTAGTACTCAATAATTATATTCACCCTCCTATAAACCATTATAGCACCTTCCCTTACCCCACCATTGGGCAAGCTGGGCTGCAATCCCCATCCTTCTATCCCACCCTGTATCTAATACTGTAGATTTCTTCACACGAGCCCCTAGCCTGTAGTGCTTACTGTATCAGACACAGGCCCTGCAGAGTAGCAGCATACAGTGCATGAAAGGAGAGTGTTCCCTACAATATATTGTAATTATGAAAGGCTACAAAATATGAATTTCTCCTATGCTGCATACCTGAAAATGAATCTTTTTTTTTAATCTCAGTAGCCTTGTGAGGAAATTGTGAGGCCGCAGGCTTTTTATTCATTACTTCTCCCTGTGCTTTCAGGAGCACACTGCTTTCTTTGAAAGGAACACAAAATTAGATCAAAATGCTATGGAAAAATGTAAATGAGTTGTCAGCATGACATTGTGAAAGGGAATGCAGATCAACTGTCAAAACTAATATGTTTAACCTGCCAATATGCCTGCCCCTACCCTTTCTGCCGACAGGCCGTCTATTCCAGCAGTAATAACATGGTCATTCTATTAGGCCCAATCACGTAGATTGTTTTCAGGCTGTTTATTAAGGGAAGCGGGTTTCCTGCTTTAGAAAGTAACCAGTTCATGGTGTGTACATCATAAATCCTGTAACTGAAACGTATGGGATTCAGTACAGGTATGGGATCCCTGATCAGGAAACTCGTTATCCAGAAGTTCCGAATTACAGAAAGTCAATCTCCCATAGGCTCCATTATAAGCAAATAATTCTACTTTTTTAAAATGATTTCCTTTTTCTCTGTAAAAATAAAACAGTACCTTGTACTTGATCCCAACTAAGATATAATTACCCCGTATTGGGGGCAGAACAGCCCTATTGGGTTTATTTCATGGTTAAATGATTCCCTTTTCTCTGTAATAATAAAACAGTACCTGTAGTTGATCCCAACTAAGATATAATTACCCCTTATTGGGGGCAGAACAGCCCTATTGGGTTTATTTAATGGTTAAATGATTCCCTTTTCTCTGTAATAATAAAACAGTACCTGTACTTGATCCCAACTACGATATAATTACCCCTTATTGGGGGCAGAACAGCCCTATTGGGTTTATTTCATGGTTAAATGATTCCCTTTTCTCTGTAATAATAAAACAGTACCTGTACTTGATCCCAACTAAGATATAATTACCCCTTATTGGGGGCAGAACAGCCCTATTGGGTTTATTTAATGGTTAAATGATTCCCTTTTCTCTGTAATAATAAAACAGTACCTGTACTTGATCCCAACTAAGATATAATTACCCCTTATTGGGGGCAGAACAGCCCTATTGGGTTTATTTAATGGTTAAATGATTCCCTTTTCTCTGTAATAATAAAACAGTACCTGTACTTGATCCCAACTAAGATATAATTAATCCTTATTGGAGGCAAAACAAGCCTATTTAACATTTAAATGATTTTTTTAGCTGACTTAAGTTACGGAGATCTAAATTACAGAAACATCCCTTATCTGGAAAACCCCAGGTCCGGAGCATTCTGGATAACAGATCCCATACCTGTACTACAAGTTCTACAGACACCAGTTCTGCTGCTTAAAACAGTAAAAGGGATGGGGGGGACATTAATAACAATTACAGCATGAATAACCATATTGATTTTATTCTGCAAGGCGTCAGAAGATTCGGAAGCCCGTACGGTGCCTGGTGGCTTGGCAAGCATGAAGAAACACTTTGAAAAGTCTGAGGTTGCATCTTCACACAGAGCCGTTACTCAGTATCAATATCAGCAGAAATCAATACAGGTGAGGATACGTATCATGGGTTTCATGGGTACTGCAGGGGTCTAAAGTGATGTCAAAGTGCAATTTGCAGGTCAAGAAGGGGGTAGGGTTAAGGTGTATCATAGGTATGGTTATGTGTGGGTGGGACATTATTTTCTATTGGGTGCCACTCAGGACCCTCCTCTCAGGGGCCTAAGTAAGCAATGGGGACCTCTAGGCCTTGCTAACTTGTTAGTATGGGGCCCCATGATTCGTGATTACTGTTGCGTGCTTCTTGCTTTTCTGGTAGAATAATCAATTATTGCATTACTACCTGTACCCTGGAGCAAGGTCACAAATATATTGGTAATAATCTTAAATTTATGGGGGGGGGTTGTCTAAAAGAAAAAAGTTCAGAACAGCTCTGAAAAAAAATGGGTTAAGTCGCTCACAGGCCTATACTTTTAGTCATTAGCAGTACACTAACTGCATAAGGGGTGCTTTGGCTATTAGGGAAGACAATGAAGATTGTCAAAACACTCCTTCCTGCCAGCAGCCCCTTCCCTTAGATATAAATGGTTAATGCTTTGCCTATAATTGAATGGAGTGTATCACTAGCCTTACAGTGCAGTGACCAATTAGTGATCTGACCAATAAATATGTATATTGAGTGACCCCCTTTACATTATACAAAATTTCATGTGAAAGCCCCTCCCCTTTTATTTCAGCATTCCTGTAGTAACAAATACATTGTTTTCTAAACTATAAAACTTCTAGAACTATATCCACCTTTCTGAAGTTTGTTTACAGTAGTGTATTACTAAGCTAACATTACCCTGGTAAGGACAATTCTCATTGGTGAATTCTCCTGCACCTTCTTTGGAGACCTAGGGGGTGCAAAGGAGTCAGTTTTAGGGAAGGTGTTCTGCATGTCTCTTTTTGGTCAGTTTTTGGTCAATAGAATTCTCATTGGTGACTTGTACTGATGAGACAATCTGCTCAAATTAGCAAAACGGCGAAAATTCCCATAATGCACCAATTGGTTTTTGTCACGGTGACTTGGCATGTACAATACATTGTGGTCTATGGGCATTTTATTTTCTGCAAATTTTTGCAGCACTGAAATGTGGATTTTCAGCATAAATCCATACCTCATCACTAGTGATGAGAAAAATATTTTTCCAGGTTTCACTTGAAGAAAAATGGCCACAGACTCCAATGTATTGTAAACTGAAAAAGTCACCGCAAGAATCATTTGCCCTGAAATAACACCCATTGATTTCACAATGTTTTATTGAGGCAAAACAGGACAGTTTTGCCCCTTACTGATAAGCTAATCTGACTTTTTCCATTCCGCTCAACTTTATTTTGCAGCTACTAAAGTCTATGGGCATTTTTGGGCAACAAAACAAGGGGAAAAATTTTGCTCATCACGATCTGAATACCTGTACTTGTTTTCCATGTTTAATTACATTTTTCATTAACTAGGGGGTGCAATTTATGGCTGGGTTTAATGTCCTTTTAAATATCTATATCGAGAGGATATTTTTATATTATTGCAGTGATGCTCACTCTTCTGCTTTCAAAACGAAGCTGATAGCAATTAAAACTAGTGATGGGCGATGTTTCGCCAGGCATGGATTCGCGGCACGTCCAAAAATTGTTGCCAGCGTCAAAAAAGAATAGTCGCGGGCGTCAAATGAATAGCCGCGCGACAAAATAATAGCCGTAGGCGTCAAAATAATAGTTGTGCGACAAAATAATAGCCGCGGGCGACAAAATAATAGCCGAGGGCGACAAAATAATAGCCGCGGGCGTCAAAAGAATAGCCGTGTGATAAAATAATAGCTGTGGGCGACAAAATAATAGCTGCGCGACAAATAATAGCCGTGGGCGACAAAATAATAGCTGCGGGTGTCAAACGAATAGCCGCATGATGAAATAATAGCTGCGGGCGTCAAAATAATAGCCATGCGACAAAATAATAGCCGCGGGCGACAAAATAATAGCCGCGGGCGACAAAATAATAGCTGAGGGCGTCAAAAGAATAACCGTGCGACAAAATAATAGCTGCGGGCGACAAAATAATAGCTGTGTGACAAAATAATAGCTGCGCGACAAAATAATAGCCGTGGGCGGAAATTTTTTTTGCTGCACGACATTTTAGCTGTTTCGCGAATTTTTGACCCTTTCGCGGATCTTTTGAAAGATTTGCGAATTTTCCAGCGAAGCGAAACGGAACAGATTCGCTCATCACTAATTAAAACCCCAAATAATGACCTGTGTGAATCCACTGGGTTTTTTTAGCTGCATCAGTTTAAATCACACAATATAGAAATGGTTGATGAGTTCTAAACACTAGGCAGCAGTGAATTATGGGCAAAAGAAATTGGAAGTTTTCTAACCATCAGGTACAATGCTGAGTCCATCACACAGTTTCTCTGCTGTACGGAATATGCAATCAGAATCCCTATAGAGATTTCCTATACAAATCAAAACAGATGCTACAGAGAGAGGCATAATGCAGCCTGCAAACCTTATTTCGGCTAAGAGCTTTCTGCAGTTCATTACTTCATTATCATACATCTCAGTAAATTGTTGCGAGAGGTAATGATTTTTGGAATATATGAATAGTCCTATAATAAAGCTCATCATGCCATGTATATAGTGCACATAATGAAAAACTGTAATTGCTCAGTTAAGAGATGCATTTATGATAATACAGAATGTCTGACAGGCAGTAACATTAAAATTCGTAGGGAACTTTGTAATTGTGAATAAAGATTAAAATGATAGGAATAGTACAGTCAAAGTCAAACGCGGGTCAATTATTCCCTGAAGTTCATCAATGGACAAAAAGAAGTTTGTAAGTCATCAGTCGAGTCTGAGTAATGTTAGTACTTTGATGCTTGCAATATGTTTATTGGGGCTGGACTTTGTAAGAAGAAAGATATATCTGACATAATGGCAAACTAAAAGTTCTAATATAATCATACGCCACTGTAATCATTTTTGATCAGTAGAATTCTCATTGGTGAATTTTCTTGCATCAATTATGTTTTCCAGCAACTTCTATCACAAAACTAGGGGGTGCAGTGGGATAGTGTTATAGTTGGGTTTAGGGACACCTGCTGTACAGCGCTGCTCAACCAAACTTTACTCAGCTGTTGCTGGACTACAAATCCCAGAATAATGTAACATATAATGAAGGTTGAGGCATGCTGGGAGCTGTAGTCCAGCAACATCAGGGTTGTATTCTTAAAGCAATATTGCACAATAAAACTTTTCAGGCTCTCTAGTGCCCATGGCAGTATTGAAATGCAAAAGAATCCTCCAATGAGAATCCCAGCTGATCTGTGTAAATCTGGCTCCATGTTCTCTGTTCCAGCAATTGGAGTTGGGAGCATTAAGCACAGTTTCCCAGCACTGAACAAGTCTGTGCTTATTCCCATGTCTCATTCCTGTGTCATATAATGAAGGGAAAAAATGACATATTTATCTCTATATGTAAGATAACAGCAAGATGCCTGGCACAGTGATGGGAAGCATTCTCATTGGTCAATTCTCTAGCGTCTATAATTAAATTTTCAGTCAGTAGAATTTTTATTGGTGAATTGGTTTCCATGTGTAATTATGTTTTTCATCAACTTCTATAGAGAACTAGGGGGCGCAAGTGGGACAGCTTTACGGTTGGGTTTAGTGTCCCTTTAAGACTGCAATTGTCAAACTGGAAGGGGTTGGTGAATGTTTGCACGTACATTCATAGAAAATGACTCCAACTTTCTATTATTCTATAAGCCCCTTCTTCCCTCATGCTTATTACAGCCAAGTCTTTCTGTACAGCAGTGTTAATACCATTTGTTATAAGTGTCCCATATTCTGCTAATATATTCACTGTCATTATCCGCCACGTAGCTAAAAGCCATTAATATGCAGGATAAATAATGCAATGATGAATGTGATTACAACAAGAGCTGTTGATTGAAAAGGTGCTTTTTCAGTGAAGTAACCTTTCCATCTTTCCATGCAATGTACACTTATTTTCTCATGGACTGCATTCATCCATTATCTAAATACAGTCTGACAGACCGTATATATTCCCACATGGGGAAGGATGAAGACACATGGCGAAAAATACCCATCCCACATGTTCAAATACCCATCCCACTGAGCCCTCCTGTCTCTTCCCTCCCCCTTTTTTCTTATGCCCCCCCCAAATGACTACCACACCTCCTTGTGATCTCTCTCCAACATCAAAACCTAGATTCATGTTCTGCCTTCTGCTTTACTTTATTTTCTAATTAACCACAACAAGTTCCTTTCTATCTAATGCTAGTCCTGGGGTGGGAATTGACAGTAATAACAGGAGGTTCAAACATGAATTAGTCTCCAAAACTATCTAGTTGTATTTTGGTTTGCCACCTTTTTTTTAGCGGCCAGTTATGGGTGGGCACAAAAGGGTGTAGGCAGTAACATAAAGGGGGCAGAGCTGTGACATAAAAGGGGCATGATGACTGATGACAAATGGAAGGATGGTGGGGGGTTATGGAGAGGGTAAGGGAAGAAAAAAGAGAAAATTGGGGCAGATTGTGGTGGATCGGGGAAAGGCAGGGTTTAGTTTAGGGTTTAACAAATTTACTGGCAACTACTTACAGCCTTGGCAGGTTTTTACTAGCTAGGCCAGTAACCCTAATTGTAGTTTAGGTCTTTAAAAAAAAAAAAAAAAAACAGTGTGCAAAAAGTAAATCTGTTGCATTACAATAAGAGATAAGGGGAATCATTTACAAACTGGAAGGTAGGGTGCAATGTTGCACTCTGCACCTTACACCACATTTTGGACCTGGCACAAGGTGCAGAGAGCAACAAGACCTTGAGCAAAATAGTGATGCTCTTGTACTTGCCCCAGGACTTAGTTAAAGACTCCTGTAGTGCTGTATTTAAATGTGTACCCCAAATATAGAAAGAGGATAAGAAGACTGATGGATCTTACTTGAGTTGCTGTGATCTACTAGTCACTACTATGAATATGATCTACTAGCCACAGACAGATTGTGGAAGCAGACCCTGCAGTCATAGTGGCCTAGGACCATGGGGGCTGCTTCATCTATAGAAATCCCCCCCTACCCAGCCACACTTTTACCTACACCGGCACTAGTGGCCCGGGAGCAGGGGCACAAGCGGGCAGGCAGGTGGAGGGAGGGTAGGGACTGCTTGTCATGTAAATGACCTAACAACCGTATGCTCAAATACTGGAGAGAAACCTTGGAGTGTTCTAGCACTTTGTTTTTGTAAAGTCCAATGACGTCACTCAGCGACAGATTCTTCTAAAGAAGTAAAATAAGAAAAGGCAGTTCCAAAGTCCCGCAGAAGTATATCTGCAGTCTAAAGAAAATGATGGCCGAAGAGTAACTAAAGTGGTTGATCTGAAGTGCAGGAGACCTTTCCTCTCTCTCTCTCTGAAGACTGACTTCCAAGCTCTCTTTGGGCTCTTTTTATGTCCCTATTGGCCCATCCTCCCAGCAAGCCCCTATTGTTATTATGCAGGGGTGGGGAGACATATAGGTGCCAGGATAACCGGATTATCTGCCTATTGTTTCCAATCAGACTGGGGCAGACGTGTTGGAGCCTTTGGGTATAGCCCCTAATCTCATCAGAGAGAATTTACAGTAAATCAGTTCCGCCATTGTTTATCACAAACCCATTACACTGCTGTGTGCTCCAGGACCCTCCAAAAATGTTTATTGCAGGGGAGCCTGAAGCGCTGTAGTTACAACCACATCTACATTTTGGACACCCTTGGCCTACAGCTTTATCATCAGTGTCTCAGTAACAGGGTTTTCTGGCAAGTGGCAATTTTATTAGCATTTTACTTTCAAGGTGAGATCAAAGGGCAGTTAGAACTAGGAACATAAACAATGAAGCAGGGATATAAAAATTCCACTGCATGTTCTGTATAATGATTTGTATACCTTAGCCAGCATGATAAATGGACTGTGCTCATCATCTGACCTTTAGGTAGAAAAACTACATCAGATACACATATCTTATGGGGACATGGCCCATGTAGAGTGTTGTACTGTCAATTTATAATGGTTTTTAATTTGTCCAGGGTACCTAATTCTATTCAAAGCCCTTTTCAAATACAATATTTTCATTTTCCCACTGTAAAATATTCCCCAAACTACCAAAGCTACACTACATATTCAAAAGTATGAGGATAGCTCTACTACTTACAGATATTGGCTATTTACGTTACACCCCCATCACTGATGACATCATACAGTGGCATTCTTCACACAATCCTGTGTTTTTACTTTGTAGGAACAGTTTGAGGAAAGTTCTTTTTTGTCTCAGTACCATAATGTTCCTATGTACAAAGGGAGGTCAGTGGGTTTAATGAGGGCAGAAGAACTATACTGGCCTATACAAAGGACATAATTGATCATCTGTGAGATGAACTGGAACGCTGACTGTAAACCAGACCTCATACTCAAGAACATGACTTCACAACCTCTTGAGTATAAATGGAAACAAATGACAGTGTCCTAACATCTAGTGGAAAGCCTACCCAGAAGAGTCTTGGTTAAAGGCTAGTGGCCTACACAGAGACCTCACATCAATGTAATTGAACATCTTTGGGATGATCAGGAACCCTTAACAGTCCTAACAACAAAAGCCTACCCAGAATCCTTGGTTTTGTAATGAGATCATGGTCAAGCAGGATATCAGCCCAAATGTTTGTGGATTACAATTCTTCTCAAACATATTAACAAAGGTTAAAGCACAATGTATTCCATCAAGCCATAGAAATAAATTCTGAAAAATCAAAATTAAATTATAAAGCTTTATTCTAAGCCCCCCAGGGTCAGTGGTTCCCCTGTTCCTACCGGTATCGCTTATACTTTGGCAGACTGTGGGATAATATAAATAAGCCATAAATGTACTATTTCGGATATTACTGATTCTGTTTAATACTGAATGCCAATCTGTTACAATGTATTTTTAGGCTTAATGAGAGACAGGGAACTTTTTTCTTTGAATTGAACCTGTCACTATAAAATGCCTTTGGGTAGTTTCATACTGTCATAATCTGCCAAGCAAAAAGGTACAAATTGCCTGCCTGATCCGGTACACAAGCTGCCATTTTTGACAATGACAATTTATCCATTTTTAGTTCTTTTTAGCAACGGGGGGCAGGACCTTTATTTTAGAGATGTATAAAATATTCACTTTATAAGGCAGAAATTACTTTAATAGCCAACTTGTAAATTATGATTTTCTTTTCTTACTTCTGGTCTTACAAGGACTACATTCTGCTTTATAGAATACAGCACTTCTTAGTTCTTAGGGGCATTAATTAAAGAGAAAAACATATATTTTACCTAAAATAGAGCAATAAAGAGGTGTGTCCCTTCTGTTTGGGGTCTGACTGCTCTCTGTACCTTGCGCTGGGGTCAGTGAACCTTATTTGAACGTGGAAAGAGACAAAAGAAGGCAATTCTTTCAAAAACTTTAAAAAAAAAAAGACAAATAAAACATTTGAAAAAGAATACGACATACCAAAGGCAATGACATTACATACCAAAAAGCTTAAAGGTGAGCTACCCCTTTAAATGTGGTAAATAGATGGGAAATGACTTCATATCAATTGTGTACATTTTGTAAACCCCCAACTCCAGCATTATAATAATATAACCAGTCTTTGATTAGAGCTTGATTGATAGTATGAAATATAAGGGCTCATTTACAAAGTGCATGGCAGGGTGTGAAGTGCACAATCAGATTTTTCCATGTACTTTGAACAATAGCCAAAGGTTTTTTCCTCTTCCCCATGAATACAGTGCTTCCTGCAGTCAGGAAAGTAGGCATTGCCCCTCCTGCCCCCAACCCATCCCTCCCCAGTCTGTTCCCCATCCTCTATCTTGCGCAGGTAGTCTGGAAATCACTGGATTAGGGGGGAAATCACTGCCTTACACTGCAATCTGCACCACACACCAACAGTGCTTCTTCTACAAGCCCAAAGTAAACAGGCCCGCTAATTGCCCCTGCAGAAAGTCAAGGGTGGGTGGCGGGCCATATTGCCTATGAGTACAGCCCCATCCAGACCTCCCACTCCTGTCCCAACCCTACTTCTGATGGCAGAAAGTGATTGCTGTATTTATACACTCACCCCCTTTAGTAACATCATAGATGGGCAGATGAAGCAAGGGTATATACTGTAACTCATCAAATTATGGTGGGCTGGGCTTCTGTAGGATTAGAACAGATTAGAGTCCGTGCAGGATTTTGTGACCCACAATCATAACACTGTTTGGCTTTCCAAGGAGCATGACAGTGGCACTTGAACGGGGGCCCAATACAGCACATCCAAGAAACACTGTATGTTTAGTAACTAGAGTTGGTTATACCAGTTGTATATAACTTATATTGTGCACCTGTTTTCAGCATCAACCCATCAACAGGGCTTCTGGCAAAAGGAAATCAATACTGACGCAGCTCTGTTTCTCTAAACAAAATGAATCTGTTTGTACGGTTTTGCCCATTCATTCCCAGCAAATTTGCATCAGTTCTCGTCATCATTCAGACCTATTGGTAATTGGAACTGTCAATAACTTGTTTATCTCCATCAAAAATGTATTCCTCCTACTGCTTGTAGAACGAAAAAGATCTTGGGCAGTGATGCACAACCACGCCTATTTTGTGACTTTTTTTTGATGTGCAATAAATTTTTTTGTGACTGACTTTCGCTGAATCTTCATGAAAATTTGCCAATGGCAAAATGCAGAAATTCGCTGCGAATCCATGCCTGGCCAAAAAATGTGCTCATCACTAATCTTGGGTTATTGCTGATATTCTATTTAGAGGACCTGAGCATGAACTATTTTTACATTAGCCGCATCCTGCTGTGTAGCCAACAAAAAGATGGAAAGAATTGGCCTCATTTTCTTTTCTAGTATAGTGTCACGATCGAGAGACCCAAGGAGAGAGTTCTGAGCAGGCAAAGGAACCAATCGTGTCGCAGGAAGATGGGGAACAATTCAGAGTAGTCTGGGACAGGCCGGGGTCAGCAACGGCCAGACAGCGCAGTACGGAATCGGAATCCAGGAGCATAGTCAAACAGGCAACGGTCGGTGTAGGCAGCAAAACAAGAGATGTCAGGAACAGGCAAAAGTCAGTACAGGCAGCAAGCAAGAGAGGTCAGGAACAGGCAAAGGTCAATACACGGCAAAAAAACTAGATATATCACACCCAGGAACTCACAGGAAGTAAACCTATGTTGGGCAGGAAATACAGGCAGTAAGCGCTTTAGATATTCGAATTTTGGTGCATGTGCGTGCATCACCGGATGTGCATGCGCGTCAAAGGGCAGCGCGCCTAGAAGAGGATGGCGGGCGTCCCCGCAATGGAGGAGGTGGTGGGCGTCCCCGCCACCCCACTAGACCACCAGGTATCATTGCATATAGGTTCAGAACCTATTATCCGAAATGCTCAGGACCTGGGCGTTTCCGGATAAGGGGTCTTTTCGTAATTTGGATCACTGTACCTTACTGCAGCAATGAACAGCTAAAAAAACAAAAATGGAGAAGAATGTAGTGAATAGAACAGCAGATTAAATTCTCATTGGAGACATTTTTTGCATGAATTAGGTCACTGATTCTGGGGGTTTTAAAAACCAACAATGTTGCCGTAATTATTTGTTTCAAGGACCACTGATGCCCAAGTTACTGAGAGATCCGTTCTTTGTGTGACATGGTTAACCTTTCCTCCACCAATAATGTGAGGGCCCACGTAAGAGAGTCCAATGTAACACATGCTCTACTGGGACTCCAGGGAGTTGTTACTTGCCAAGTCCAAGTTGGGTAAGGATAAGGATGGTCCTAACTATGAAGGAGTGAGCCATGCTTTTCAAAAGAAATCCAAACTTAGATGATTTTCTGCACAGATTGTATTGAATATAAGTAAATCTTGCTTTAAGCATCAATTTCCTTACAGTTTGCCAAAGAACTTTAAGAAGTGTTATGCTTTTCTTGCAGTAAGGAAATGTTGCCATGGAATTGTATTGTTTCCTTTTCTCAATTGAACTATAATACACTGAAATGAAGTAGTGTTTTTCTTTCATGCCTCTACTGCATATGAGCGAGAAAATGTTCTTGCCTGATTAAATTGGGCTTTCACCAGGCGAAGTCGTTTAAAACAAAGCTTTAAATGCTTCTCACAAATGACTACATTTAAAATAATGCATCCCAGAGGCAGCCGAAAAGATACGCTCACAAATTGCAATTTCAATTACTCTTCCATTCCATAATAACATAATACATCTGAATCAAACCCCTAGTAAAGTATGAATGCGCGGTTATTGTGCTGCTTCACCGGGGCTTTAAAAAACCCAAGGGGAGGCATTATGTGTTTTGTTTTTACTATATGGTGAGACACTCAGCATTAATCACACTAGATACAGATTCAGGAAGACTGAGCGCTTACAGTGAACAATGTAAATGGACTTAATGATGATACCACAATGGGTCTATGCTATGCAAACATCTTTTTTCCTCTGTAATGTTGTTGTGCATCCCCTTCCCATAGATCCCTTATAGGCAGGCTTAGGCATTGCTGTAGATATGGATTCTGGAAGATTAGCGATTAGTGAAGATTAGTAAACAAAGAGCAACTTGATGATGATACCACAATGGGTCTATGATATGCAGGCATTATTTTTCCTGTTCAACGACAAACTCAAGATCTTGGCACACACACACTATACCCTTGTTACCAGTGCCACATTGTCAAGGATTTTCTTTGTCCAGAATTTCCTGGGCTACAAATCTTAGCATACTCCTACATATTACCATAGGTTAAACCACATCATCAAAAATTTACCATTCCTTTCTCATATCATGTAAGCTCCTTCCACTTGCTGAGCTCTGTATTCATTTTCTTACTTTTCTAATGCCTGATAATTCCCAGCCCCATATCTTGTGACTCATGTTCACTTCTCCTGATAGATTGTAAGCCAAGGGGCAGGGCCATGTTTACCTTTTGTATTGGTCAAAATTTGTATGTAATCTGTATGTTTGGTACATTTAATATTTTATTGTACAACACTGTGGAATATGTTGGTGCTGTATAAATACTTGTTATTCGCCGACAGCATATGCATATGTGCACTTGCTTTTGTCTACATATGTGCGTGAGTGTATGTGTATGTGTATACACACGCATGTGTGTGTGACATTTAAAGGGACACTAAACCCTGCTGTACTGCACTGCTCAACCAAACTTTACTCGGCTGTTGCTGGACTACAAATCCCAGAATAATGTAACATTTAATGAAGGCTGAGACATGCTGGGAGCTGTAGTCCAGGAACATCAGGGTTGTATTCTTAAAGCAATATTGCACAATAAAACTTTTCCTAAACTTTCCCCGAAATCTCCAGGGCCAGGGACTGCATTAAAATGCAAGAAATGAGAATCCCAGCTGATCAGTGTAAATCTGACACCATGTTCTCTGTTCCAGCAATTGGAGTTGGAAAAAATTACATAATTATCTCTATATGTAAGATAACAGCAAGATGCCTGACACAGTGCTGGGAATCCGCATTCTCATTGGTCAGTTATTTTGCATTTATAATGAAGTTTTTGATAGTAGAATTCTCACTGGTGAATTTTCTTGCAGCTATAATTACGTTTTTTGGCAACTTTTATAGCAAAACTAGGGGGCGCAGTGGGACAGTGTTATGGTAAAATGGTTACAATTCTGCCACAATCAGGCTGCTATGACGCATTAGTATTTCATTTCTCTTTTTGTAGGCTGATTTATTTATTCTCAGTTCTAAATAAATATATATACTCCTACAATTTTTGTTTGTTTAGGAAACAAGAAAGAGCAAAGAAGTAACATTCTCGTGCAGCAGTAGCAGCAGCCATGCAGCGGAGCAAAGATCCCAGTTTACAGCTGCAAATGCAGAACAGGTATGCATCAATGCAATATGTACAGGTATCTATTGAAATAAAAGAAGCACCGCACATCAGTTGGCCTTCTGATATTAAGTTAGTCAACTTGTTCCCATTTACATGGAGCATCCCACCCTGCTGTGCCATTAGCAAAAGCATAGTACCTCAGAGCCGCTGCTCCAATAAGAACCACAAGGGGGCAGTGTCAAAAACATCCCATAGGTAGATCGGTGTTGGGATCTGACCTGCTTTTTGATAAAACACACAAGGCCAGAGGGAAGTCAGCTGCTACATACGAATGAAGCTCTGTAAACACTGCCTTCTTCATGAATAGAGGTGATTACAGTCCTCCCTGTTCTGAGAAGCATACAGAGTCCAAGTTAATAAATGATGCTGCAATGAGCACCAATGAGCCTTATTGAACTGCTTCCTAACCTTGGAGCTCTATCTTTCTATAGCGCATATTGATTGTATTGCTTGGTTGTATTAACTACTTCTTTGTCTTTACCAATGCCTGGTCATTAAGAGTGCACCTTTCCCCCCACTCGCCCCATCTGATAATATCTTTCCATCCAATTACCATCCCTCCTGTCAATAACCCCCCCCCCCTCCCTCCAAATCACTCAGATCTATTTCTCTAGCTGTAATAGATCTTAGTAACATGTACCGGCCCAGAGGCCTTTATTCTTTTTACAGTATGCCATGATCTTTATCATGATGGTTTATCTACTGAATAATTAAAGGAACAGTAACACCAAAAAATGAAAGCGTTTTAACGTAATTTAAATATAATGTACTGTTGCCCTGCACTGGTAAAACTGTTTGGTTTTTTTTATACAGAAACACTACTATAATTTATATAAATTAGCTTTTGTGTAGCTATAGGGGCAGCCATTCAAGCTGGAAAAAAAGGCACAGGTTACATAGTAGGTAACAGATAAGCATTGTAGAATATAATAGGGCTTTATCTGTTTTCTGTTAAGTAACCTGTGCCTTTTTTCCTTTTAATGGCTGCCCCCGTGGCTACAGCAGCATTGTTTATATAAACTATAGTAGTCTTTCAAACACACCAGTTCAGGACAACAGTTCATTATATCATAATCACTTTTATTCGCTTTCAATTTTTGGTGTTACTGTTCCTTTAACTCCTGTATGGAAGCACCTGCTCTTAGTTTACTCTGTGTCTCTCCTTTCAAGTGATTACTTTATTTTCGCTAATTATTTGTATGTACTTGTTCTAAGAAACTCTAGGAAAACATATTCTGAATCTAGACTTTTAGTAAAATTCCTTTCCAGATGTTTACTGAAGCTTAGAGTCTGCTAATAAAGCTATTTTTTTTTTTTTTTTTAAATGCCATCATTTACTTTACTTAGGTTTCTGTGCATCAGCAACATACCCATGAGACAAGCACAGCATCTAATTATAATCAAGAAGATGATGAAGTAGGTAAGAATTCTGCTTTGGATTTGGTTGGAAAGGCTACATGACTGAAAGCACTGGAGTAGAAAATTTAGATCTGAAATTTAACATGTGAGCGTACTAGTGATCAAAAAACCATTTTATTTTATATGTACGCTCAAACTCTTGCTATGGGAATATAATTTCCAGGGTCGTTGTGCTACAAGCAGGTATGTACAGTATGTAATACAGCAATTATGATTTGGCTACATGGGCCAATTCTAGCTACTGATATTGGCCTCTTAGACCAATTCGGCAGCTTATCAGCCCATGTATGGGCACTAACGATGGGCCTGCCCAACCAACATCTGGCCTGAAATTGGCCAGATCTTAATCAGGCAGGTTTGATTTTTTTTGTCAGATCATGGACAGCATCGGTTCGTTGATGCGCTCCCCAAACTGACAGGTGCCTATACTTGCCATCTTAATTTGATTGTTTGGACCCAGGGCCAAACGACCAAGTTAGCCTGATATTGCCCATCCATACGTGGAGATATGGGGAGAAGATCCGCTCGCTTGGCGACCTCTTCAAGCGAGTGGATCTTAGCGTGTATGGCCACCTTTACTCTGGAACCTCTGGGTGGAGACCTCAAATTCAATAAATACAAACTTAAAATAATTCTTCCAGTAGCAGAAGAAGCCTCTGTAGGATCAACAAAACCAAGGAGGTGTCTGTAGGTTGATCCAAAAAGTCAACGAGAAGGCCACCACCAAGACAAACAGCACGCAACAATTTTTATGAAGTTTAGATCACCTTTTGTATGGCTGTGGCACCTACACAATTCTGATCCTTGTGCCATAGCCCTGTGTTTCTGGAAAATAGGTTAGATGCCAGGGAAGGCTTTTTGTGGAAAAGATAGAAATCCCAGGAAACCCACTGACCAGCAAAGTGGCAATATCTATAGCTGTTAAGTAGAAAAGCACCCTACATATTTTTTAACCCTGCAATTACATCTTTCTTGGAAAGGAATTGCATAGCATGACCGTCTTGAACGTAAAAAAAACAAAAAAACTTTTCTATGCTTATTGTGAAATATTCTTTTTCTCTTGCCCAGAGTGAGAGAAGACTAAGCCGTCTATTATCTTAGCAACAATCTAAGCTTCACTTTTCTTCTTTCTTTTTTATATACAATTATGAAGAACTACCAAAGATTTCAACACAAGTTCTCAAAGAACAATTTGAAAAATCTCTTAAGGAGAAAGGAGCCAAGACTCATTCAAGCGCTGTTTCTCAACCAAAGCATTCAAAGGTATTTATGTCTTATTGTAATAAGTATATACAATGGAGTCTTTTAGAAGTAGAACTAAAAACTCAATAGCCCTTGTTTAGCAGCTAAAGAACAAAGGATCTCACTAGGGGTAATAATTTGTTAGGGTAGTGGCACGCAGCGTGTTTAGTTGCCCGCTGTTAAATCTCAGCTACTGTGGGTAACTAATCTCCCCAAAATGCCTCTCCACTGACATGCCATATGGGGAGATTAGTCGCCTGTGGTAGCCGAGATTTAACCATGGGTAACTAATCTCCCCATGTGCCACTACTCTTAGACACCAACCCAAATCTTCTGCCCTAGGCCAGTGCACTTGTTCTATCAAAAAATGCCCCCTCTCCAGCCAAGCTCCTAGGACTGGTGTATATTTTAGGAAATTGGCACTGGACTATTTGTAATTATTAACTACTTTTTAAAAGGTCATATTACCAATTTTATTTTTCACTGCTTATAATATTATCCCTGCACTATAATGCTGAGAAAAGTAATAGAACTAATATTTCCTTTAATAAAAAATTAAAAAAATTTTTTGTCTGTCTATTTGAAATCAAAGCATACCGCTATTATCAAGTATAATTTACATCATTTTCAGACTCTCTGGTGTCTTAAGGGTCTAACACCCCCCTGGTTAAGAGTCTGGTATACAAATTAAAATTGGCAAACAAACAAATAGTTACCATGGAATATAATGTCAACAAATTCATAAAGGGGATGTGAGCAGCTATAGATGTGCCTTTAAAAGAGGAGATTTTAAATTAGCACATATAATTTATAAACAATATAAAAATATAAGGCATTTTCGTGTTATAAACTGCAATATCCAACATCTTTCAAGTCCACAGGATTCTGAGGGTTATAGTCTTCAATTTTGGGGGTCAGGCACATGAGTCCGATGTTTCTGTTTTAGAACATGATTTTAGTCCATGCAAATGAAAATTGTGTATCTTATTCCCTAAAGATCTATAATGAGCATCCAGAATTTGAGTGGCCAGTGGTAACTACCATCCATAGCAACTCAGCAAATAGAGTCCAAAATGCAGTGACTGAGGAGACAAGCGTGCATACTACATCCTCTGATAATGTTGCTTCAGCTTCATTTGGAAGTTTAGAAGAGTTTCCACCTCCACCTCCTCCAAATATTTTAGAGACAGAGGAATTGGCAGATTTTTCCCAGTCCCCAGAGCCCCCCAGCTATGCAGAACAGCAACCATGTGCCATGTCCAAAGAATTATACGCCAAGCAAAGGAATCTCTATGAGTTAAAACGTTTATACAAACATATTCATCCAGAACTTAGAAAGAACTTACAAAAGGAGTTTTATAGTGAAGTTTCTGACATTGTTGCCAATAAAGTTGAACAACTTGGTGAGGCTAAAGGAGATGTACAACAAGTCAAGTATGCATTTGAAAATCCAGTGGGTAGTCCTCAAAAGTGCATTAGCCCAGAGAGAGAATATCTGGAATGGGATGAAATTCTGAAAGGTGAAGTGCAATCAATGAGATGGGTCTTTGAAAACCAACCTTTAGATTCAATCAAAGATGAATCCCCAGAGCCAAGCCATATCAAACGTATTGGAGAGCAAGAGATCATTGCAGGAGGAGATGTCAAATATGCAACATGGATGTTTGAGACAAAACCAATTGATGCTTTGGGTGTGGACATTTCCACTGCTACTGAGAATATAGAAAAAGTCCCTGATCTTGCAAGGGGTGATGTGCGGACAGCTACCTGGTTGTTTGAAACCCAGCCACTAGATTGTTTGAATAAAATTTATAAGGAGGACGACTTATCTAACACATTGGAAACCACTGAAGAAATTAAAGGAGGCGATGTAAAATTAGGAAAGCATTTATTTGAATCTACTTTTCAAAATGAAATCAGTTCACTGAGACTAAGCTCAGAACTTGAGGAGTTAAAAGGTGATGTTAAAACAACAATAAAGCAGTTTGAAACTGAACCTAAATATGTCTTAAAGGATAGTTCTGGAAAAATGCTAGAAATTAAAACTATTCGGAGAGAAGATGTAGAGAAAGGAGATGTGAAAACAGCAAGATGGATGTTTGAAACTCAGCCTTTAGATACAATCAACCAGGATGAAGTAGAAGTTAAAGTTGTTCGGGGCATATCACTGGAAGAAAACCTTACAGGGGGTGTAGGAAAAGCAAAGTGGCTATTTGAAACTCAAGCTCTGGATACAATTAAAGAAGTAGAAAGCTCTGTCACAGAAAAAGAAACCATAATTGGTTCTGATGTGTATCAAAAATGTTGGGTCTTTGAAACTATTCCCATGGACATGCTTAAAGATAATGCCAATGAAAGGCCTATGCAAGGAGAAGAGATAATAGGAGGGGATGTAAGTAATACTAAATATTTGTTTGAAACAGTGCCAATGGATGAACTTAAGGAAAGTGTTGAGGTGGGCAAACTGAAACCAATAGTTACCATGGAAGATGAAAAAGGTGATGTACGCCATCAAAGATGGGTTTTTGAAACAAAATCACTTGGAGAGATAGGAGAAGACCACAAAGAACATGTCCGAACTGTCCAACTTGATGAAATTCATAAAGGAGATGTGATCAGCTGTAAAAATGCATTCGAGAAAGGAGATCTTACAAAAAGCGAATTAACATATAAAATTGCAGTTGAAGATGTTGACAAGGGTGCAGTAAAGCTTAATAAAAAACTTTTTGAAACAACTCCACTCTATGCAATTCAGGATCGTTTTGGCCATTTTCATGAAGTCCAAACAATCCGTAAGGAAGATATTGTAAGAGGTGATGTACAGAGCTGCCAGTGGATGTTTGAAACTATACCCATTGACCAATTTCGAGAAAGAAGTGTTGAGAATTATCAGATTATCAAAGGTATATCTTCCGAGCAAATACAATCTGGTGATGTTAAAACGGGTAAATGGCTTTTTGAAACACAGCCTCTGGATTCTATTAAATATTTTAGTAACGCAGAGGATGAAGAAATAATCACAGAAAACCAAACTGAAATTGTTAAAGGAGATGTCAAGATGTGCAAATGGCTATTTGAAACTCAACAAATGGAAGATCTCTATGAAAAACAAGATAAGATATCAGCCGATGTAGACATTCAAAGGGGAGATGTTAAAACCTGCACATGGCTTTTTGAAACACAACCTCTAGATTCGATACACGATGAATCAGAAAAAACAGAGACTACAAACCAAAAGAATATTCAAGGCAGAGATGTACAAAGAGTATGCTTTCTTTTTGAGACAGAAAATTTAGACAACATACAAGAAGAAGGGAAAAGGGACTTCAAAAGAGTTGTTGAAATTGACATACAGTCAGGTGACGTATCCTCTATGAAGTATATTTTTGAAAATCAACCTTTGGATAAAATTAGTTCAAGTTCTGAAGAAGTGCTGCAAAAAATAAAAACCATGAATCAAGAGGACCTGCAGAATGGAAATGTCCTTAGTTGCAAGTGGTTGTTTGAGAATCATTTTATTGATGAAATTAATGAAGACCATGTGAAAAACAAGTCAGAATTTGCTATTAGCGATGTCCAAGGTGGCAATGTGAGAAAAGGATGTTTCATTTTTGAAACTTTTTCATTGGATCAGATTACAGACAAAAATTCTGAAGAGTCATTTACAAGAACAATTAATGAAGAAGAGATAATAAAAGGGGATGTGAAAAATTATACTCTCATGTTTGAAACACAGCCTTTGTATGCTATTCAGGATAAGGAAGGATTTTATCATGAAGTGACAACTGTAAAGAAGGAGGAAGTGTCTCATGGAAATGTTCGAGGAACAAGGTGGTTGTTTGAGACAAAGCCCTTGGACTCTTTTCAAGATTCGGATAAAGTTTATATCATAAAAGCTGTTACACAAGAAGATATTCAAAAAGGAGACGTCAACTCTGTTCGATATCGTTTTGAAACCCAGTCACTAGATACGATATCTGAAGACACAAAATCAGTATTCCGTACAATTGAAGATGTTCAAGGTGGTGATGTAAAGGGCAATAAACAACGTTTTGAAGAGGAAGATGATACAAATAACAAATATGTTAGAACAGTTAGCATAAGTGAAATTAAGCAAGGCAACGTTAAAACCTCAACCTGGTTATTTGAAACACACTCTGTTGATGACATTCATGAAGAGGATTATCAAAATATAAAAACTGTAAGAAAAGAAGACATTAATAAAGGGGATGTGAAAGAAGCAGTTTGGCTTTTTGAAAATCAAAATTTAGATTCACTGAAGGAAGAAGTGGAAAATGTTAGAGAGATAGAAAAAGAATCGATCCCACATGCTGATGTTCGAACTACAACATGGCTGTTTGAAACCACCCCTTTACATGAGTTTAATGAACACGCATTCGAAAAACAAGAAATTATTGGCAAAAGCATCCAGGGGACCTTAAAAGAACTTTACAGCCATAAAATCGTAGAATCTCATGGCATTATTTTGGAAGCAGATGAGATTGGCGATATACGCATGGCCAAGTACAATCTAATGAATCAGGACTCTCCGAAAATACAAAAGGAAGAAATTATAAGGGGTGACCTCCAAAGTATTATGATGAATTTATTATCTGAAAACAGCTCCGCAAAGAGAATAATTATGTTAAATGATGAGGAAAAAGGTAATGTTAGCTTAACAAAATCCCAATTATTTAACAGAACTCAGGATGTTGAGGAACAAAGAGAAGAGATTATAGGAGGTGATATACAAGATACCATTAAGAACCTTCTTAATATTCAGAATTTTTCTAAACAAGGAATACTTATTCAAGAAAGTGAAAAGGGAGACATTAAAATGACTGTTTACTCTCTTCTTAACCAATCTGACCAGAACACCATGCAACGTGATGAAGTGATAGGAGGTGACATAAAGCGTACAATTTCTAACTTAAAATCCTCAGGAGAGTCCAGTGAAAACCGAGAGAGAGTGAAAATAGAAGACTCAGAGAGAGGCAATGTGCAGTTTTATACTACGTGCATTGAATCAGGAGCTTTAGATTATCTAAGGCAACTGCAGAAATCAACAGATGAATCTGTCGAGATAAAAGAACACGAAGAGATAATTGGAGGTGATGTTGAAGGTACCAAACTGCAGCTTAAAAGGCAGCAGTTTCAAATTGAGCGCACTGTTGATGAAACTGATATCATCCCAGGAGATGTATATAATACAGTTAAGGTTTTTATGACTGAACCAGAGCATAAATCTTTTAATGTAAATAAAGAAGAAGTTGTAAAAGGCAATTTAAGAGAAACTCTAAATTCACTTAGCCAAGCTGTAAATCAGACTGTGATTGCACAGAAAGAGGAGATTATTAAAGCTGATCTCCCTGCAACGCTGAAATCGCTCAGTGAATCACAGTATCAAACGAGAGAGACAGAAAAGGCAGATGTCATCCCTGGTGACATTCAAGGAACCATCAATTCTCTGGAAAAAGCAGCAAACATTAAACAAGAGCTTGTTAAGGAGGAGGTTGTTCGTGGAAACCTTGAGGCTACATTAAAGTCTTTACAAGAAGCACAAGATTATGTTAAGCAAGTAGAGAAGGAAGATGTAATATCAGGCAACATAGACATAACAATGAAAAACCTTAGAGATGTTTCTTCAGAAAAAAAATATGTCCAACACCAGGTTAGTATGCAGGGAGATGTCAAAAACACCATCAAGAGCTTCAGTCAGCCTTCACTAAATGTCCAAAGTCAAGAAAGTAAAGTGAAAAACACAAAGAAAAGCATGCAGCAATCAGAAGAAACACTTACTGAAACTGAAAAATATGCAGCAACTGGGGGATATATCACTGCAGGCCATGATGACCAACCCAAGAGTTTGGGAACTGAATGCAAGAACCAACAAAGCGTGAATGCAATGCAGAAAACTAGAAATGAAACCTTGAAAAATGACGCAAATAAAGTATTGTGTCAAAAAGTGGAGAGCAAAGATACAGTCTGCAAAGTAACTGAAAGCAAGTTAAAAATGAAAAAAACCGAAACAAGCACAGCCTGGAAAAAGCAAAACACCATTTCTGGCACTCAGTCTGCAGAAATAATATCTGGAGAGAAAAGATGTTTACTTCAAGGATTTAGTGAGGGTCATAAAGAAAAAACACCTACAGACACAATCAATCAAAGCAAGGTGATGCAAGAAGCACAACTGTCATCAAGTATTAATACTTCCAAATCCACTGCATCACAACAAGCTATCAATGTGATTAATGAAAGCAGCTATCAAGTCCCTGATCATGCTCACAGACAAGTGACAAACCATCAGGCACAAATTGCTCAATATTCTACCAAGACTCTCACAAAGAATCAAGTAGACATTCAACAAGCAGAAGTTTTAGATTCTATCAATAATAATATTGAAAACACAGAAAAAATTGAAATATCTGAGAAAAACATACAAATGCCAAAAGAAATTAAAAATCTGGAGGTTAGTAATGTAATTAAAAAGAAGTCTATGGAAGAGGTCACAGTAAAAAGGAAATTTGGATCATCCAAATCAGATCATCATTTGCAAATGAAAAATCATCCACAACCTGCAATACTGAGAAATCCAAAAAACAAACCCGAAATATATTCCCCACCTCCTCCTCCTCCCCCTCCTCCTCCACCAGTAACAGAGACATTAACAGCCCAGCTTCCTTTACCACCACCTCCACCACCTTTACCTTTGATGAAGTCAAACAACGAGCCTGAATATTTTCCTTCACCTCCTCCACCAGTAACTGATAAGATGGATAATGAGATTTTTCCACCTGTAACCACAACACTGCTCACAGAGCACAAGGAAATTGTAAACAAAAAAGTGAATTTCCAGCCTTATCATAAGCAGAAAACACAGGTTTTCTCTAATAACTACTCTACAAACCAATTGGAGTCAAGACAAAAAAGTGCCAATGAACAAACTATAAAATATTCTGAGAAACAAAGGCCAGATGTGCCTCCAAAGTCAAAACTGCCTGTCTTTCAGCATAAAGTAGACGATATGACAATTACTAATAAAAATAAGAGTAAGCAAGAATATGCTCAAAATGCAACTCAAGTTTCTGAGGAACAAAGAAGGGACTTTAAACAAGAAATAATTAATCAAGGACCATTACCACCCAAGAAAAAAGTAGTTGTGCCACAGAAAATATCTCCAACATTTAAATCTGAAAGTGTAGAAGTGAAATCAAAAGTACTAGATGAAAATGTTTCTGAAATCAATGTGCAAGACATTGATCAAATAATGTGTGACCAAGAACTAGAAAAAATTCATAATGAAACCTTTAAAACAAAGGAATCATTACATTTGTCACCAACAATATCCCCACATTTGAAACCAGAGAGTCCTATAACAAAATCTAACAAACAACGTGGAATTACTTCAATAATAAACCAACAAAATATTTCCAGAACAGAGGCCACGGCTTCCCACCAAGTGCAAAATATTCAGAGCCATGACATAAACCTACAAGATCTTGATCAAGCCATATGTGACCGTGAAATGGAAAGAATTCATGAAGAAACTTTGAAACCCAAGAAAAAAGTGTTTTTTCCACCTAAATCCTCCCCATTGTTGCAACCTGCAACACCACCACCAAAACCTAAAACCTACATAAGAAAATTCAAAACCCCATTAATGATCGCAGAAGAGAAATACCGTCAGCAGAGAGAAGAAATGGAAAAAAATAAAAGCAAGACCTTGTGCCAGGACATTAAGGCAGAAGTTGATGAATCTCACGTTGTACAAGCTACAGCAGGGTCAGAAGTCAACATTTCTGTTAAGGAAGAGTCACAAAATGTAACAGAGACAACCACATGTAGCCAAAATCTGTCAAACCAAAGCAAAGAGAAAATGATTGACTTATTGAGCACAAATATTAAAGCAGATCGTGAATCACCTCTAGCCCAAAGAGCACAAGTTAAACACGAGCCTAGTTTACAGATACAGAAAAAATATCAAACTGCTGAGCATACTAGTGAACAATATGTTTCTAGCAAATCTGAAGGGTCAGACAATGTAGAGAAGTTCAAACAATCAAGTTTTCGAACTATTTCTCCTAGTCTTCAGAGAATGCCCCTTAACAAAAATATAAAGAATGTGATAAAGCCGGGAAAGCTCATACAGGAAGTAAGCAGTACTGAAAGTAAGATACAAATTGACAACAAACCCCATCTTACCAAGCAAGAACTGGCTAAAGAAAGCCACAGGGCGCATTTCAGTGAAACTAGCTCACAACAGTCAGTTTCCCAGAGCTCAAAACAAAAAGAACAAGATGCATCGCTAACAGTGCATACTAAATCTAGTGAAATGGAAACAAAAAGCAAGAATGAAGGAATCTCCTTAACTAGAAGCCAAGAGCGGGTCCAAAGCCCAAAAATATTCAAAAAACTCCAAGTTAAAAAGGAGCAGAGTAACACAGATAGCAGTTCAACTCAAATTAGAAAACTTGAAACCTCAGAAGACGTTTCTGGCCACCTGCAGAGCCAGTTCAAATCTCCAACTCAGAAAGGCCTGGTTCAAGAAAGCAAAGTGGCAGCTCAAAATATTGTGAAAGATAAGCAAGTACATGAAAGCGAAATGGGAGAAAAGAAAAAAATGCTTCAATCAACTCAGGAATCCATAAGCAGAAAGGAAAACAGTTCAATCGATGTTGTTGAGTGTATCCGAAAGTGTGAGGAACTTCAAGAAATTATAAGAAAAATAAATACATTTGAATTGAACGCACAAACCCTTAGCAGTGACACCTTTACAACTTTCCTTAGTATTATCCCTGTGTGGTTAATAAGCGATGAAACAAAGAAAGTCCTAACTGAAATGGCAACATCCAGCAACCTAGATTATATTAGAGAACAATTATCCTACATTAAAAACAAAACAGTGGATATGCAGTCTTATTTTGAAAAAAACATACATTCAGCTATAAAATCATCTACGACTGTGAAAAGCAGAAATGAGGCCAGCACTTACAGTGGAATAGCCAAGAAACAAATTAGCACCGTCTCCAAAAAGGTGGAGAGTTCCAACAAAGTAATTCAAGAAAAATCTAAAATGAATAATGATGTTAGCAGAGTATTAAGTGATAGCAGACAAACAGAGTGCAGATCTTGTTCTCCATCTTTAAAAACAAGATCTCCATCACCCACATACATAACAATTGAGTCCACAGCAAGGCGCACAGATTCACCCCACAAAGAAAGACCACAGTGTGCATCTCCTCCTCAGAAAGAAGCAACACAAGCTCCGCCACCCCCTCCAAGATCAGTAACACCCAAAACAACAACTCGGTCAGAGCAGCTTGCTAAACTAAAAGACACAACTGCAAAGTTATCTCATGGAACGCAGGCTAGGGCTGTCACTCCAATTCCTGTAGTAATTGAAAAAAAGTGCGAAATTGTACATTCTCCTGCTACACTAAGAAGGCAACTCAAAATTGAAAGCCATGCCACAGAAACTATATGTACAACACCAGTTCCTACAAATGAGGTTACTGTCAGCACAGTAGGGGAGAAAACAGAAGTATATGAAGAATCTAGAAAATCAGAAATCCAAAAATTTCATTCTCACCAGGAACCCAAACACATTCCAGAATGGGTAGGGCAAGAAATGGACACATTGGATGTTATTTCAATCACACACGGCAGTGACATCCCCAAAAGTCATGTATTAGCCACAAGAGAAAAAACTATTTACTCAAAAGAAAAAGGGAATAGTTCTGAAAAATTAAAATCCCAAAGCAAAGATGAATCAAACAAGGCTGAAGCTGCAAATGTTCATTTTAAAACAGACCAAGGTAAATTCCAAAGTGAACAAAGGAAAACATTGCAACAGGTTAAACAGAAATCTCAAGCTGAGCTCGAAGAGAGCAAGTCACAAGAAGTTGTTAAAGGAAAATCTAGAAACGTTCCCATAAGGCAAATAAAGGATTTCAAGGATAACGCATCAAAGCAAGTGTATGTAAACAGAAAAAATAGAGACGACATGTTCAAACCAATGGTACATTCTGAAACAATGTCTTTTGCTGAGCATGTTTCTAGTGTAGACAAAAGAGAAAGCAAAACAGAAAGGTCAAGAATACCACCAAACTCAGAAACCATTAAGCCAGGCTTTGAGTTCAAGCACGCACCTCCAACCTATGAAGATGTTATATCTGGTCACATGTTGGACATTTCTGCTACTGAGTCACCAGATGACATATTGAAGAATTTTCAGAAGACATGGGAAGAAAGTGAAAGGGTGTTTAAGAGTCTTGGCTACTCTGTTTCGGACACTTCTGAGATGAGAAGTAGTTACCATCAGGAAGAGTATTTTACTGGTAAATAGGCATGTTGGGCTTGATGGATGGAGTGTTAACTAACCAATGGTGTTTCCCAACTATTCTAATACTTGTGGAATTTGAAACTAATATAAGCACTGACAAGTTTGATTTATCTGTTTTAAACTTAAATCACTACTATTTCTAAGCCTAATTAATGAAAAGTGTGAAGTTGTGTGATAATATGTGTTATACTAACCTTGACAAGCGTGCTCAGAATAAATGCTTAAGTTATTCAGTTAACACTTATTTCATTTTATGTGCACTTGAATACAAATGACAGTATTCCAGGTGTTTCAGATATATTCATGACTGCATGGCAAAAAATGAAATGTTGCACAAGTTTCCATAATGATGTTTCTGTAATTATATTGATTATCAACATAGTTTTCAAAAAATCAGGGACTTAATCAAAAATCCTGAACTATGAATTCATTCATTACCCCAGAACTTGTATATGGTGAACAAAGAGTGTTATCTTAGTACGATTAGTGATGAGCGAATCTGTCCCATTTCGCTTCACTGGAAAATTTGCGAAAAATTAGCGAAACACCGAAAAAGTTGCAAAACGCAGGTGTCGCACAACCATTTTGTTGGATGCACCTTTTTTTACATGACCGTGCCTATTTTGATGCAACCGTGCCCATTATGACGCGACCACAATTTTGCCATTGGTGAATTGTTTTGTGTGTCAAAATAGAAGTCTATTCACCCATGGCAAAATGCGCAAATTCGCTGCAAATCCATGCCTGAGTATGATACTTTATCAGCACTATACATGGCTTAAATAAATGAATATAATGGTATGTATGTATTTTTTCATTCAAAAAGTGCTACTTGTGCACACATTGCTGTAGAGCAGAACAATACATTAATGGAAAAAACAGGGGTCAATGCAATAATAAAATAAAAGTTAAATACAAAATAAATTCACAATCAAATTCTAGGTCTTGTATTCAAGTAGGTGCTGAGTATTAGAGAGACAATAGAAAGAAGGTCCCTGCCTCTTGTACCTTATAATGTAAGGGTACTGATAACTGGATATTCACATCTTGTATAATATTTAAAGTGATACTGAAAAGATCCAGGTTCTTACAGTACTGTGTCAATATAACACAATTACTGACATCTCTTCAGCTATAGCTTTTGTAGTAGTGATCTCATACTTCGGAAGTTCTTAATCTTTACAGGGTCTTTACAGGGATACTGTGATACTGACACACTATTTAGAAACTGAAATTTGCCAAGGCTGGCAGAGTAGTCCTATATGGGAGCAGGCATTTGAGTAAGTTCCCAGCAACATTTATCTATATTTGAGTTGATGTGGAAAGTTAATTCTGTCTTGTTGGTCCAGGGCCAGCAGACATATTTCCAGGCAAACTAACAGATGGTAATGCAAAGAGCAGTCCTCTGAAACTAATGCCACCCAACAAAACAAGAAAGCCCCAAATGCGTTTTCTGCAAATGGACTAAACAAGTGGACCTGCTACCCAGGGCTGTGTGTAGGCACTACCCACCTCAGGTAGGGACCTAAGGTGGGTAGTGCCTAGACACAGCCCTGTGTAGGGTTCCTTGTAAGGACAGTAAGGTGAACAAACATGGATTCGTCCAATAGTAATACATTGCAGAAAATAGGACACATTAACTATAATCTGGGATGCAAGAGGAGCAAAACTGTACCCCTTACACCTTATTTACACAACAATTGGGTTTTGGCCAATGCTCTAGAAGTTTACTCTTCAAGTCCAGTTGCTTTAGACTTAGCTCTCTTAGATCTTTAGTTCTTGATGGACGAAAATCTTCATAGACAAACTTTGGAAAGAAAGTTGCTTCTTTCATGTCTACTGTGTATTCCAATTGAATCCTAACAAAATGTTTAGTTTGGGTGTATTAGGTGTATATACCATAAAAAGGAAAGATTCAGCTTGGAAACTCATTAATTTGCACCTCGCTCCATTATTCATACCAAATCAAGATTCACTCAAATCAATTTGCACATCTTCCATGCAATGAGGTGTAAGGTGGTAATGACTGAAATTTTTCCCAGTGGAATTAACAAATACCTTTAACATGTTTTATTTGGTAGTCATTATTTCTAGAAAATCTGTAATAAATTTCTTTTTTTTTCTCCTATATAGAAAACGCATCGGGACAAGGACACCTGCATTATTTGTCAAAAGAAGGTTTATCCAATGGAATGCCTGGTAGCAGACAAGCAGATCTTTCATAATAGCTGCTTCCGCTGCAGTCACTGTAGTAATAAATTAAGGTAAGTAATAAAGAAGGAATGTAATAAAAGGGCAGATAAAGCTCAGATTCAGTTAGTTTTAGGACATATTGTTGTAGAGTTACAGTATCACTTCCCATAGCCAGAAGTCCTATGCCAGGTAAGGACGAGCTTCTAGTGGAACCCTACTTTATAAATATTTATTTATTCTTTTACAAAATGATTTTGTTTTTATAGGGATGGCTATACAATGTAATACAGTCCTTGCATCTGCAGAAGAAGGAAGGAATTCCCATGTATCTTCTTTAAAGACTATACCTCATATTTATTTCTTTACTGAATACTAGTTATATGGTATATTTTGTATAGGCTACAAGAAAACCTAGCGAGTTGTCCAACCAGGACAGTTTAGGGCTCTGTTTTTCTGGACATGCCCTTATACCAGACAGCATAACTTCCAGAAAAGCTTGGGGAACAATGAAGCAAATTAAAAAATAAATACGCTTAGGGGTATATTTATCATGCTGAGTAAAAAAAATGGAGTGAAGCATTACCAGTGATGTTGCCAAGGGAAACCAATCAGCAATTAGATTTCAACAGTTAGAAAACCAAAGTAAAGCATCTGATGGCTGCTATGAGCAACATCACCGGTAATGTTTTACTTCACTTTTTAAACAGCATGATAAATATACCCCTAAATGCCCAAAAGTATGCTGACACCCATTTAATTATTTCAATTCATTATTAAAGTCACACCCCTTATTGCTGACATAGGTGCCACTACATAATACTATAATATTCTTTACTATTCCATGCTTCTGACAACAGTTTTGGGGAATGTGCTTTTCCCATTTCAGCACCATAATGCAACTATATACAAAGTTAGTTCCATACATAATTGGTTTGCTAAGATTGCAATTGAGACGCTCCACTGGCCAGCACAGTTGGGATCACCCAATATCCGTGCCCACCCTTTCAGTGTTCCAACATTTAATGGAATGGAATGTTCTGCTATTGCAGAAGAATAGAGGGTAAAGGCTGTTGAAGCCGCAAATAGAGGACCAACTTCATATAAATATGAAGTTGGTCCTCCAACCAAGAGAATGAGATGTTGGACAGGTTGGTGTCTACATACTTTTGACCATATAGTGTAATTTCTAATAAATGTTTACACTGATAAAATGTTTTATAATTATGTGGTTATGTCCTGTAAGAAACATTCACTTTTAACATACAACTTTCATTAATCCTTATATATTTTTTTTTTAGCTTGGGAAATTATGCATCTCTCCATGGACAGATATACTGCAAAGCCCACTTTAAACAACTCTTTAAATCTAAAGGAAACTATGATGAAGGCTTTGGATATAAACAGCACAAAGAACTCTGGCATCCCAAAAACCAAACTCCAGATACCAACCAAGTCATAAAGATAAATGAAGACAAAAACAAAAAATCAACTGAAAAATCAAACAACCCTGAAAACTTGCATTCAAGTGAAAAAATTGTATACAGTGATGATATAGATGGTGTTTCGAAAAGTTCTAGTGAAAGAGGAAAGTTAAAAGTAACGTGGCCCCCAACGGCAGATACCACAATAACAAAAGCTCCTGTTGAAGATGTTTTGGTAACCAAGCCAAAATGGCCTCCTGAGAACTTGAGTCAGGAAACAAATGACACTGGGATCTGTCTGCCACTGGTGAAAAAGAACAGCATGAAACAGTTGGATGGGGAAAGACCTCCTCCTGAAGGAGGTGAGCAGGGTAGAGCAGAAAATGAAAACCCCACTAATTCAAATGAGGGAGGGGTAATCAAAACGAAGGAAAATGAATGTTCCTTATTGAAGAAAGATGGCACATTGCTACATGGGGATCAGGAAAGAATTTGTATGGAAGATGATGTTCAGGATATGGTTAAAGTTACAAAGATTGATGGAAATGAGGATGAGGATACCCAGAACTGGAACAGTAATAATAATAATAATCACAATACTAAATTCAAGGTGTTTAAACACAGAAAATCAATTGCAATATGAAGAAGGCAAAGAAAATGAAGAAAAGCTCCACGATACTAAGGCCCTATCACAAAAGAAGAGCTTTTATTTTCTTTGTGATGATCGTGCTTGTTTTGCAGAACATGTACAAATGAAACCATTCATTCCTCTGTGGATCAAAGAGTTTGCCCCATGGATAACATTAATATCACTGATCATTCTGAGAACCTCTTGAAATGAGTATTCAGGATCTTTAAGGTTTAAATGTCACCTCATCATAGGATTTGGAAATCAAGTCCTTCGCAACCACCATAAAACTCATGAAAAACAAAGACACTGATGAACCATATTTCCAAAAGCAGCAGGCCATGCCTACAAAGAAATTCTATTTAGATCTGGAAACAGACACCTTTGATAGCAAGTGAAATGATGATGAAAGTCTACAAGATAGGATTTAACATGTGAAACAGAAAGATGATGAATGAACCAAACGTGTTTGCTGATTCATATTTCATGGACAAAATGTGTCTCAAGGTATTGATGTTGAGGATCATAAACGGAGAGTTGCTATGAAATAGACTTGATTTATTGATTATTCTTTTGATCCAGCTGACGTTTGGGTGTCATGAGTTGAAGAGATCCAGTAGGGTTATTTTATGTGTTCTAAGTATAAGGCTTGCGAGTTTACACAAATAATCTACAAAGCTTGGTTTTACAGCTCAACGCATTTCATATATTACAGTATAAGCAGTTTATTTTTCCATGGAGATAACAATGCAGTAATTTTATACCAATGGCTTTCTTAAACTATTCCCTAATATTGTTTTTAATTTTGTAGTTTCAGATCAAGAGATATAATAAGCACCTGGTGTGCCTAAAAAATACATTGACAAATAATGGAATGTGACTTTTTCATTAAATACATGGCATAATATGTACATTGGGTTTCTGAGTTTGCTGTTGAAAGATTTTTTTTTTACAGAATGTTTTGACCTGAGGAAAACATATTTAGCTATAATTCAATATTTTGTAATAAAATAGCCAAGATTTTCATTATCCCTCTGTTGTAGGAAGTTCTGGTAAATATAATGTGCACTGAGTGGCCTCCTTTTACACATATGCTAAGGAAAGGTAGGTCAGGCACCTACACACATACCTTTTGCAAGATGAAAGATGTAGACATTGCTAAATAACATTTTCCTATCTAGGTACTTGCTTATTTTATTTGTTTGCAATATTTTATCAAGAAAATGGGTCTTGTCAATGGAAATTCATATTGAGTGAGTAGACTTATTCAGAGAGATGTATATATATCTAAACATGATAGAAACTAACATGGGGAAAAATTATGATTTCAAAATTACCAAGAATGTGTTCTGCATGATAGTGATGGCTTCCCTGATAAGTAATCTGGCTTAGTTTTCATAGTGCAATGGCCATGCTGTCCTTTGTAGTGCATGACTTACAGATGGAGCACTGCTACACCTTATTTCCTATGGCAATAAATGGAGTACTGTGTGAGCCAAATAAGAAAATGAATTCTGCCCCATCTGTATCTTCAGAGCCTTGAACTATTCAGATAAACCAACAATATCCAATATGTGGTCTTAAGCTATTGTTAAAGTATCCCAGCATCCCCTTAAATGACCAAGATGCATTTGGTCAACAAACATTGTTATTCTAGGGCACTTTGTTAGTAAAATTTCACTGGAACAATGTCAGTGTTTATCAGGGGCGGGCCTAGGGGTGCCCTAGGCAACCCGGTCGGCCACCTGGCCCGCCCCCTCCGTTGGCACGCATGCGCAGTTCGGGGGGGGGGGTGCGATGCCGTGGGTCATTGCCCCCGCCGCTTATCATTAGCAGCGGGGGCAATGGCAAAGTAGGGGAACTAGTGGTAGGCAGCAGAGGCTTCTGCCTGGCGCCCCCTAATCATTGTGCCCTAGGCAGCTGCCTCTTCTGCCTACCCCTAGTTCCGGCCCTGGTGTTTATAGTATAAACTGCAGTGTTGTGTTGTTTGCCTGGGAACCATTACAATGAAGTGGAATTGGCAACTGGCAATTCAGTGTTCCAGCTCGTTATTTACAACGTTTAGGGAAAATGAATCAATTCTATTACTTATAAATAGGATATATATTCCCTATAAGAAGAAAATTCCAACAAATGTGCTACTGCAGTCATATTTGCCATTGCTTACATTCTTGCCATTCATTTTACAGGTTATAATGAGGTTAAAGAGGTACAGCTTTTATACCCAAATTAATGTAAACGGAGCAAAATGTATAGAAATGCATGGCTTAAGTAAATCAAGGGTCAATAAGGGGCACATTTATCAATGTTCATATTCTTTTTGTTTCCCCGAATCAAACTTTTTAGCTCTAAAAATCATATATTAAGATTTTTACTCTGAAACACAAATTTTTCGTTATTTCTCAAGTGTAAAAACCATGAAGACAGTAACTTTGTGGGGATTTTTTACTTGTAATCTCACAACAATTCTTATGAAAACAAGATTTCAAAGTATTTGTATTCTTATTTTCTGTTTTTTATTTGTTAGTGTTTTTTAAATCCAGATTTTTTTTAACAAAAAGGAAACATTCGTACACTTAAAAATGTGAGTTTAGTCGACATTGAAAAAAACCTCTAAAATTACACAGATCTAGTGATGAGCGAATTTCTGCATTTTGCCATTGGCTAATTGTTTTACAAAAATTCTGTGAAAATTCGGCGCGGAAAAATTCGGCGCTCAGATTTTTTTTTGTTGTGCATCAAATTGGGCGTGGTTGCGTCAAAATTGACAGGGAAAGATTTGCTCATCACTACACAGATCCGAATTTTGATAAATCTGCCCTTAAATGTGGAAGTATTGATGGGCAAAATAATTTGCCAGGCATAGAATCGCTGCGAATTTTCACGTTTCCCTGTGGCAATTTATTTCGCAAAAATTGTCGCCTGCATTAAAAAATTGTTACATGCGTCAAAAAAAATTGTAGTGCAAGTCAAACAAATGACGCACCCAACAAATCTTTGTAGATGCGTGACATTTTAGCAGTTTCGTAGATTTTTGGTCGAAGCCAAACAGGCCAAATTCGCTCAACACTATGGGGCTGATTTACTAATCCACGAATCCGAATGGGAAAAATTTGGATTATAAAGCAAACATTTTGCGACTTTTTCGTTTCATTGCCAGTACAAATTTCGAGAATTGTCGCGACTTTTTCATAGACAGTGCGACTTTCGCGAATTGTCGCGACTTTCGTATTGAGCGCTCGAAAAAGTCGCAAAATACCGATCATTACGAAAAAAAACGCATTCATAAGCTTTTCGGACATTCGTGAATTAGTAAATGTGCCCCTATGGGGCACATTCATTAAAGTACAAATCCGAATCACGAAATATGATTCTTTTCATTTCAATCCAAAAATTTCTGAACTTTCGTAGTCCTTGTGTCAAATACAATTTTGTCGCACAAATTGTTGCAAAGCACGACAATACGATTTTGTTGCACAGATTGTTGCACAAATTGTCGCAAAGCACGAAAAATATGATTTTGTTGCACAAATTGTCGAACAAATTGTCGCAAAGCACATAAAACACGATTTTGTCACACGAAAACACGATTTTGTTGCACAAATTGTCGCAAAGTACGAAAAAGTCACAAAAAATACACACAGTACGAAAACAATCTTACTTTGATAAATGTGCCCCTATGTGTTTCTGTTTTCAAACGGAGCCACCATAGTAAATTATAATAATTACCATTTAATGGAATTTTGTTGTAGTACCCTAGGCCCCTTCTGTGTGTAAAGGCCCCCATACACGGGCCGATAGAAGCTGCCGATATCGGTCCCTTGGACCGACTCGGCAGCTTATCTGCCCGTGTAGGGGCAGAAACGAGCGGGCTAGCAGACCGATATCTGGCCTGAAATTGGCCAAATATCGATCGGCCAGGTTAGAAAATCCAGTCGGATTGGGGACCGCATCAGCTCGTTGATGCGGCCCCGAACCGACTGCCCCATTGCCGCCTACATAATCCGGTTGTTTGGCCCCAGGGCCAAACGATCGGATTCTTTTTTTTTTTTAACTTCAAGCTCCCCGATATCGCCCACCCGTAGGTGGGGATATCGGGGGAAGATCCGCTCGCTTGCCGATCTCGCCAAGCAAGCGTATCTTACCGTGTATGGGGACCTTAACCCGAATACAGGTGAACTAACAGATCGTACCTTTCATTGGCTTAGTTCCATCTTGACTAGTGAGTCCCGGGTTGCAAATAGAGGTGCTTTGCTTTAACCACAGTTTATTCACTGCCAGAAGTTTTAGTTCGAGAAGAATAAGTCTATTCACTGCAAGAAGGTAATATTGAAAATATTTTTAATATTCCATTGCATAGACCCATATGTGTGTGCGCATTTCTTTTGTTGAAGTTGAATGTTGAAGTAGTTTGCATGGAACAGTAAGCATATGTGACAGTTACAGTATTCGCTCATAATAAAAGCTACTTACACAAAAGCTGGGTGCTGTGTCTTTTATAGAAAACCGATTCAGCTGAAAAAAAAAGAACCCCAAATATTCCAACAACGTTTCTGTGGTTTCAAAGAATGAGCACAGCAGAAGCAGAACAGCTGAATCATATATATATTCTAAAATATTTATTGTCTCTGGAAATTCAATATTCTCGATGCTTTCAAATATTTTGAAACTGTTGAGCGGCTTTATTTGAGCCTCAGAATAGGATCCAATTTTTGAGCTCCATTCGCCGGCATATTTTTGAATTTTCAATGTCTCAAACGGTAAAAAATCTCTCTGCAGGATTAAGGTATTGTATGACTGGAGAGCTATAATAGGCAAATAAAGACATTATAATGGCATATAATAGACAAATCTAATTCCGCCAGTGTCTGTGGGTATGTCTTTGTATGAAGGATGGCCAGATGGTTGTGTTGGCAGTTGCTGGAGGATATAGTCAGAGCTGTCTTTTAGATGTGTATATAAAGACAATTTCTCTGGGCATTGTAAAAAGAGTTTCTTACAGAACAGCAGAAAGAAGGTGGTAGAAACAGTAGGCAAGATGGCAACCATAAGCCTTTATATCAGTTTAGGCTTACCTTGTATAAATATAGGGACCCACAAATTCTGTTGTGCCCCAAGTCTTGCCACAACCATAATCAGCCCATAGCACACAACCTTTGCTTTCATTGCTGAGTGGTTGTTATTAGTGATGGGCGAAATGTTTCAGCAGGCATGGATTCGCGGCGAATTTCTGCGTTTCGCCATTGGCGGATTGTTTAGCGAAACGGATGAAAAAATTTGCTGTGGAAAAATTCGCTGCACGGGCAAAAATTGTCGCCCGTGACAAAATAATAGCCGCGGGCAACAAAATAATGGCTGCGGGTGGCGAAATAATAGCCGCGGGTGGCGAAATAATTGCCGCCGGTGACGAAATAATAGCCGCGGGTGATGAAATAATAGTCGCGGGTGACGAAATAATAGCCGCGCGATGAAATAATAGCCGCGCAACAAAATAATAGCTGCGGGCGACAAAAGAATAGCCGCGGGCGCCGAAATAATAGCCGCGGGCGACAAAATAATAGCCGCGGGCGACGAAATAATAGCCGCGGGTGACTAAATAATAGCCGTGGGTGACTAAATAATAGCCGCGCGACAAAATAATAGTCACGGGCGATGAAAGAATAGCCGCGCAACAAAATAATAGCCGCGCAATGAAAGAATAGCCACGGGCGACAAAAGAATAGCCAAGCGACAAATGAATAGCCGCGGACGACAATTTTTTTTTGACGTGCAACATTTTCGCCGTTTCGTGAATCTTTTGAAAGATTTGCGAATTTTTCGGCAAAGCGGAACGGGACAGATTCGCTCATCACTAGATGTTATTGATTATAATTCTGCCCACATTACTCAAAACCTAATATCCAGATGCTCTCCAACTTCTCTACACCAAATAGTATTGTAGTAGGGGTTATATATGTTCAGGTACTGTAAATAACCCCCTCCACATGCTATGGATATGTGGATTTTTATTGATTTAAATATATGGTACCATTTATAAACCCAACCAAGTTGCAAGTTTTCTCAAGGTCTTTTTACTCCTAGCAGCTAATCAGCAGGTAGTATTTGCTGGTCATGTGACTGAAAGCAAAAATAGAATAGTTGCTATGGGTAACTAGACATGGTATAAACTTCAGATTATTTATTACGTATTCACCCTTTGATGCTTTCTATTTTTTAAAGTGAGTTTAACAATACAGCGGTTGATTTTGCCTTTTTTTCTTCCTGAGCTGAACAAGGATAAGGTAAGTTATCCCATTATTACTAAAAGGGTCCTGAAATCCCCTGTTTGCATGGACACTTTGATCATTTGATATGAGCTGTTGCACACTGCTGACAATCCTTATTATAGGCTGAAGGACAAGGGCCATTTGAGCCTTCTATAAAGATCATTTCCTGGTGACTGATGCTTAGTTTTCACCTGGCCTCAGCATTACAGGAAGGTGGGTATCACCTTTCAGGCCTCGAATGTGATATTGCAGATCCATGGATTCCCAGCTGCCGCTGCAGTAAATCAGAATTACTGTATGTTTCCTGCACCTGCTGTTGGCAGCTTCCCAACTGAGAATGAGGAGCAATAGCACAGATCTCTGTATATGAGGCAGATAAGGGTCAGGAGCTGCTTTTGAGTAAGCAAAATCAAAGCAATTGGAAAGCCTCTAATATTAACCCGCCTGTACCACATAGTGTTGGTCAGAACTTGTATTACAAACCTTTATGTAGGGCTTTGCTTAATGCCAAAGTGGTACTATTGCAAGCAGGGCCGTGTTTACCATATAGGCACAGCTCAACTAAACTTTACTCAGAATAATGTAACATATAATGAGGGATGCTGGGAGCTGTAGTCCAGCAACATCAGGGTTGTATTCTTAAAGCAATATTGCAAAAAAATGTTTCCAAAAATTTGCCCCAAATCTCCACAAGCAGCAAAAAAAACATCAAAAACCACAAAATCCACCAAAAAGAATCCAAGGTGATTTGTGTAACTCTGGCTCCCTGTTCTCTGTTCCTGTAACTGGAGTTGGAAACATTAAGCACAGTTTCCCAGCACTGAACAAGTCTGTCCTTTATTTCCATGTCTGATTCCTGTGTCATATAATGAAGAAATATATGTAAGATGTAACAGCAAGATGCCTGATACAGTGCTGGGAATCAGCATTCTCATTGGTCAATTATTTTGCATTTATAATGAAGTTTTTTACCAGTAGAATTCTTATTGGTGAATTCTCCTGCATCTATAATTACATTTTCCAAAAACTTCTGTAGCAAAAAATAGGGGGTGCAGTGGGATGGCGTTATAGTTGGGTTTACAACCCTTTTGAGGGGGCAGCCCTCGGTCTGCTAAAAATCATTTAAACATTAAACAAACCCAATAGGATTGTTTAGCCACCAATATAGATTTATGCAGCTTAGTTACCATCAAGTACAGGTACTGTTTTATTATTACAGAGAAAAGGGAATCATTTAACCATTAAATAAACCCAATAGGGCTGTTCTGCCCCAATAAGGGGTAATTATATCTTAGTTGGGATCAAGTACAGGTACTGTTTTATTATTACAGAGAAAAGGGAATCATTTAACCATTAAATAAACCCAATAGGGCTGTTCTGCCCCCAATAAGGGGTAATTATATCTTAGTTGGGATCAAGTACAGGTACTGTTTTATTATTACAGAGAAAAGGGAATCATTTAACCATGAAATAAACCCAATAGGATTGTTCTGCCCCCAATAAGGGGTAATTATATCTTAGTTGGGATCAAGTACAGGTACTGTTTTATTATTACAGAGAAAAGGGAATCATTTAACCATTAAATAAACCCAATAGGGCTGTTCTGCCCCCAATAAGGGGTAATTATATCTTAGTTGGGATCAAGTACAGGTACTGTTTTATTATTACAGAGAAAAAGGAATCGTTTATAAAAATTAGATTTATTTGCTAAAATGGACTCTATAGGAGATGGCTTTCTCTTAATTCAGAGCTTTCTGGATAATGGGTTTCTGAATAAGGGATCCCATACCTGTATTAAAAGCCATAGGAATTAATTGACTAAGGGAGAAACTGTAAAGAAAGCCTAGCCCAGACTCTTGAAGTAAGCTCACTCCCATTTTGTGAGACAATGGGAGAAAGATAGTGATTGGAGAGGTCATAGGAAAACCAGAACAAGGTTTCACAAAGGCCAAGTGAAAGGAGAGACTGAAGAAGGCAACCAATAAACTCAAAGGGGCACATTTACTAAAATTCATTTCTTTCTGGCCTTGAAAGTCAAATAAACTCGACATGGTATAAATTTGAATTAAACTCAGTCATTGTTTAATTTATAAAATGTAACGATAATGTTTGAATAGTTTGTACAAAAATTTGAAAAGCCCAAATTTTTTGAGCCAAATTATTATTACAATTAGAGTTTAAATGGTCGTTTATTTCCATGATTCTTCTTTATTCTTCCCAAACAGGAATTCCTCTAGCAGCCATTTTAGGAGCATTGGCACTCATTCTTTGAAAACAATAATGTGTTTAGGTTTCATTTGAAACTGGGTAAAATAGAAAATAGTGATGGGTTAACTTCCCCTTGAAAATGTGTGAAATAGAAAACGGTAATGGGACTAACTTCCCTTTGAAAATGTGTGAAATAGAAAACAGCGAAGGGATTCACTTCTCCTTGAAACTGGGTGAAACAGAAAACAATGAGGGGGTTAACTATCCTTGAAACTGGGTGAAACATAAAACAACGAGGGGGTTAACTTCTCCTTGAAAATGTGTCAAGGACAGACTGTCACTGATTATTCTATTCCTCTACTATTCTAAACCCCCATAGGACTCAATGGTACTCGAAAGATCAAAACTGCCAATTTTTTTTTTGACAAAAAAAGGTAACTAAACATTGATTGATTGATTTTTTAGGGAAAATTTTAGAAAAGAATCTAATTTTTCGAGAAGTAAAAAAAAAATAAATTCTCAAAATTGCTTAGTAAATGTGCCCCAAAATCTGCTTAGAGAGCATTAGTAAGAATATTAAGGGGTTTGTTTTTGGCTTTTCCAGTTACAATTGTTGAATTGTGTAGTTTAGGGGATTTTGTGAATGGAAACTGGATTGTACTGGCCAATTATTGGGACTCTCTCTCGCTAATTGTTGTTGATTTTATGGTTTGACATAGATGCAGTAATTACAGCACACAGTGTTGCATTACAACAGCTACTCAATAATATCTAGATGTTACTTTATAGACACATTCATACATTCACATTGCAGCTGCAATTTATGGCCATACATTTTGGAAATAAACATTAAATTTAATTTTGAAATATCTGGCCAAAAAGATAGCGGTTTGACTGCTGTAATTAACACTCTGAGGGCACAAAATGAGATGAGTAAATCTGTAATGAGGCATTAAAATGAAGAAAAAAATAGTGTGCAAGGATTGTAAGAATGCATAATAATTCAGTATTAGGAAGCAAGGCATACATTTGTAAAACTGGTGATTTTTGTGATTGTTAGTGATTGAAATGTCCAGTATTTATCCTATCAGAATAATTCACCCTTTGTTACTGTAGTATAGGTATGGGATCCCTTATCTGGAAACCCATTATCCAGAAAGTTCTGAATTACAGAAAGGCCATCTCCCATAGACTCCATTATAAGCAAATAATTCCAATTTTTTAAAATGATTTTCTTTTTCTCTGTAATAATAAAACAGTACCTGTACTTGATCCCAACTAAGATATAATTACCCCTTATTGGGGGCAGAACAGCCCTATTGGGTTTATTTAATGGTTAAATGATTCCCCTTTCTCAGTAATAATAAAACAGTACCTGTACTTGATTCCCAACTAAGATATAATTACCCCTTATTGGGGGCAGAACAGCCCTATTGGGTTTATTTAATGGTTAAATGATTCCCCTTTCTCAGTAATAATAAAACAGTACCTGTACTTGATCCCAACTAAGATATAATTACCCCTTATTGGGGGCAGAACAGCCCTATTGGGTTTATTTAATGGTTAAATGATTCCCCTTTCTCAGTAATAATAAAACAGTAACTGTACTTGATCCCAACTAAGATATAATTAATCCTTATTAGAGGCAAAATGAGCCTATTGGGTTTATCCAATACTTGAATGATTTTTATCACACTTAAGTTATGGAGATCCAAATTACGCAAAGATCCCTTATCCAGAAGACCCCAGGTCCCGAGCATTTTGGATAACAGATCTTATACCTGTACTGTAATTCTGGAGCTATATGTGATTTTATGAAATTTGGTATTTCTGGATCTGTTTTAACATCCTACACAAAAGACCTACCAATAAAGACATAGGCCACCTCCAATCAATCTGATCTCCTTTCTCATTGATATTATGCAACTCAAGGACTAGGGAATGAGTGCACATGTACTATTTTATACACATAATCTACCTCCTGCAGCCAGATTTTACTAGTCCCAATGTGCCTACAATAGAGATATAATTCCATCAGTTGTTGTCATACACCTTGAGATCAAGCCTCCTTTTTCTGAGCCAGCTAATGGCCCTCATGGTCAGCAAATTAGCATTCACTTTGGGCTTGGCATCACCAGTCAGTCTGGGCACCCCAGTCTTAAAGTTTTACTATAGCAAGCTTAATGATAGGAAGTTTTAGACACAGTTTCCCTTCCGACCAATTAAATTAGTGGAGACTACTCTAGAAGTAAATCTAGCCATAGCCAGGATCTTCCTAAACCTATCATGCTTCTACAATATTTAGTGGCAGTCTTCCAGAACCCAAAGGGACATTGGGACAGTTGGATGGCTAGGTAAGGAAGGAGGCACCCAGCCAAGTGCCTGCTATAACAATTGCAATGAGAGGCAGGTATATACTAATTAAATGCCTTAACCAAGCATACCTTACCTTATACAGATTATGCAAAATCTGCCACAAACTTCAGATTTTCCATGTATTTTTCATGTCATCCAGCAGATTTGGGGAGGTCTTCTAAAATTTGCTTATAGGGTCACTGATTTTTCAAACGTATTCTCTATTCTCTATCCATTGGCATTGCAGGTACAGCATGAAGCAATTCTAGGCTTTGCTATCCCCCATATTTCCTTTATGCCAAAAAGGCTATTTTGTTACAATGAATGGCGCATCCTTCATTCTCCTACCTTCATTACCATAGGGCTCAATGTGTCAGGCTCTGCTGGGGTTTGATCCCAGGACCTACTGGTTCTTGGCTGCTCTCTCTGACTGTTGAGCCAGGAGAGCAGCCGATGAGAGGGGATTGCTTTGTAATCCCTTTCACCAGTGTCCTGGGTTTCATAATATTACCCCAGCAGCCTTATTGGCTAGGTGGGGTCAGCCAATCAGGGCTGACTCTGCCCTATATAAGCCCAGCCCTCCTAACACTCAGTGCCTGAACATTGATTACATTCAGCACTGTGGCCTGACCCTAGCTGGTGTTTCCCGTTTTGGCTCCTTTGTCTTGTTTCTTCTTTTCTCTGCTCCTTAGCCTTGCTTCCTTGTCCCTACTCCCTTTATCTTGTTCCTGTTTTCGCTCCTTGCTCCTCTCTCCTCAGTCCTTACTTTTGCCTTGTCTAGCCTTGCCTGTTCTGTTCTCTCTGGTCCTGCCTGATCTTGCCTCCGTCCCGTCCTGTGTCGTCTAGTCTACGCCCGCTCCGTCCCGTCCTGTGTTGTCTAGTCTACGCCCGCTCCGTCCCGTCCTGTGTCGTCTAGTCTACGCCCGCTCCGTCCCGTCCTGTGTCGTCTAGTCTACGCCCGCTCCGTCCCGTCTTGTGTCGTCTAGTCTACGCCCGCTCCGTCCCGTCTTGTGTCGTCTAGTCTACGCCCGCTCCGTCCCGTCCTGTGTCGTCTAGTCTACGCCCGCTCCATCCCGTCCTGTCTCGTCTAGTCTACGCCCGCTCTGTCTCGTCCTGTCCCATCTTCTCTACGTCTGCTCCTGTCCTGTCCACGCCTCCTCTGTCCCGTAACAGCCCCTGCCTGAAGGACTCACCTTCCCTTATCCCACTCACCACAGTATTGATTCTTGACACAATGGCACTCTGCAGCTCCAACCCGGCCCAAGGAAAGCCTCCCATAGGGCTCAATGGCACTCTGCAGCTCCAACCCGGCCCAAGGAAAGTCTCCCATAGGGCTCAATGGCACTCTGCAGCTCCAACCCGGCCCAAGGAAAGTCTCCCATAGGGCTCAATGGCACCCTGCAGCTCCAACCCGGCCCAAGGAAAGTCTCCCATAGGACTCAATGGCACTCTGCAGCTCCAACCCGGCCCAAGGAAAGCCTCCCATAGGGCTCAATGGCACTCTGCAGCTCCAACCGGGCCCAAGGAAAGTCTCCCATAGGGCTCAATGGCACTCTGCAGCTCCAACCCGGCCCAAGGAAAGTCTCCCATAGGGCTCAATGGCACTCTGCAGCTCCAACCCGGCCCAAGGAAAGTCTCCCATAGGGCTCAATGGCACTCTGCAGCTCCAACCCGGCCCAAGGAAAGTCTCCCATAGGGCTCAATGGCACTCTGCAGCTCCAACCCGGCCCAAGGAAAGCCTCCCATAGGGCTCAATGGCACTCTGCAGCTCCAACCCGGCCCAAGGAAAGTCTCCCATAGGGCTCAATGGCACTCTGCAGCTCCAACCCGGCCCAAGGAAAGTCTCCCATAGGGCTCAATGGCACTCTGCAGCTCCAACCTGGCCCAAGGAAAGCCTCCCATAGGACTCAATGGCACTCTGTAGCTCCAACCTGGCCCAAGGAAAGTCTCCCATAGGGCTCAATGGCATTCTGCAGCTCCAACCTGACCCAAGGAAAGTCTCCCATAGGACTCAATGGCACTCTGCAGCTCCAACCTGGCCCAAGGAGAGTCACGATACCGAAGCTTGAATGAATCCAAAACTTTTGTACTCGTTGCAACAAATATGCTTTTGTCGCACAAATTGTCGCGCAAATTAACTAAAATATTGCAGAATATAAGCAAAAGTTGTCAACTTTAGAAAAAATACGAATTTTTTGTAATCGGACCTGTCGTACTTTGATAAATGTGCCCCATAATATACACAATATACAAAATATACCAACCAAAATATTCAGTATACATCCCTGTTCCTGTTTCTTCTCATTCTATATTTTCCTTCCCTACTTTGTTCAATTTGTAAAGTATAAAATAAACCTGACTTTTTAAATTCAAGCTCCACTTGGAGGTCCAAGCTTTGCTCATGACCCACCCTTAGCTTATAACCAGGTTGTAGACCTGTGGCTCGGGGGCAACATGTTTCTCCCCAACCCCTTGGATGTTGCTCTCAGTGCCCCCAAACCAGGGAGTTATTTTTGAATTCCTGACTTGGGGGCAAGTTTTGGTTGAATAAAAACAAGATTTCCTACCAAATAAAGCCCCTTTAAGCTGATAGGGTGCATAGAGGCCCCTAATAGCCAATCTTAACCCTTATTTGGCACCTCCATGAACTGTTATGATGCTTGTGTTGCTCTCCAAGTCTTTTACATTTGACTGTAGCTCATGAGTAGGAAAGGTTGGGGACCCCTGTTGTAGACATAGGTAAATCACAGTTTCAAGAATCTACAACAGAAAATAAATTTTCACCATTTCTTTTCTTGAAGTTGGGCTTTTGGGTGTATATCTCTTTATGTGACCTTATCTCTTCATTTGGTCTTAAATACTACTTATATGCAGAAAACATCAGATATATTTAGACACCCCTTCACTAACCGATGTTGTTCAAACCTAGATTACTAACTGCCTCCTAGCCGTCTCTTTCTGGATGCCATACCTTGTGCACTTTTTCCTTTCCAAGCCATACTTTAGGTCTAACAAAAAATATTTGAGCATTAAATAAACACAATAGGTACAAGGTACTGTTTTATTATCACAAATAAAATAAATGTATTTATTTAATATGAAGTCTATGGGAGATGGCTTTGGAGCTTTCTGGATAACAAGTTCTATACCTGTACTAGATACAAAAATGCAATTTAGTCACCCCATAACATTAAGGCTTTAAGTTGAAACTGTAGATATAAAATACCAAAATTGAACTCTGGATTCTATTTTTTTTAATGAAAAATGTTTTTAATGAAAATAGTGAGGGGGGGGGAATCTCCAAATTCTTAGTAAATCTGCATCATTACCAAAACGCCATTAGAATCAAATTTTAACAAGCAGTTGTAATAGTTAGCTATAAAAGGAAATTGCATTAATAAAATTTAGCAATAAACATTAAAAAATAGATTACCATTATTTTTACTGCAGCACATTCAGGTTTGAGTAGCCCAAAACAGTTCCATTATTCCAAATGCTGGTATGAAAAAAACAAGCGTGTATAATTACCCTAACGTCAGGTGTTTAAACATGAGACATATTCCCATTTAGTAGAATGCAAGTTTGTAACATATAATGGAGTGTTATTAGCTAAATAATGCAGATAGTGGCTCCATTGGTCGATACAGGCAAGCCTATCACTAAATCAGATATAATAACTATACCAATACAATGGGAGGAATAACACATTGCAATTGACAGGGGTGTAATTCACTTGCACAGTACAACTTTCTGCCTATTGCTTTTCATAAGTAAGGATATATTATTACTTGGTTTGACATTTCATTTCATTTCTCCGTCTCAATATTTGTTTCTTTTTCTTTATGACATAAATCTGCCCAAATTTCTAGAGAGCAGGGGGTGTGTGAGTTGTTGCTGCTGTGGTTCTGTCTATTATTCCATCCCTGTCCATTTTGGCTGCACACAAATGAATGATGAATACTGATGAGCGAATCTGTCCCATTTCGATTCACCGGAAAATTTGCAAAATAGGGAAAATGTTGCGCATCAAAAAAAATGTCAATACGTGCGACAATACGCTTGACGTGCAACAATATTTTTGATGAGAGAGATGATTCTTTTTGGCGCAAGACAATTCTTTTGATGCAAGAGACAATTCTTTTTGATGCGAGAGACAATTCTTTTGATGAGAGAGACAATTCTTTTTAGCGCAAGACAATTCTTTTGATGCGTGACAATATGTTTGACTCGCGACAATTCTTGGGCAGACATGATGTTGACTATTGATGAGGGAATCTGTCCCATTTCGCTTAGCTGAAAAATTAGCAAAACACAACTTTTTTGACCCGCGTAATTTTTGCCGCATGTGACATTCTTTGATGCAATTTTTGAAACAACTTGTGCGCCTAAATTTTGTGAATTCGTCAATGGAAAAATGCAGAATTTTGCTACGAATCCATGCCTGGTGAAATAATTTGCTCCTTACTAAAGTTGACTATAAGGGGCAGATTTACCAACATTCTAATATTATGGGTTTAGGTAAGCATTTAATAACGTTTTCTTCATGATTTGTCATTTTTTTGCACCAAAAAAAAAAGTCGCGCAACAAATGCATTTCGCGGATGTAATAAGAAATAATTACCCCTTATTGGGGGCAGAACAGTCCTATTGGGTTTATTTAATGGTTAAATGATTCCCTTTTCTCTGTAATAATAAAACAGTACCTGTACTTGATCCCAACTAAGATATAATTACCCCTTATTGGGGCAGAACAGCCCTATTGGGTTTATTTAATGGTTAAATGATTCCCTTTTCTCTGTAATAATAAAACAGTACCTGTACTTGATCCCAACTAAGATATAATTACCCCTTATTGGGGGCAGAACAGCCCTGTTGGGTTTATTTAATGGTTAAATGATTCCCTTTTCTCTGTAATAATAAAACAGTACCTGTACTTGATCCCAACTAAGATATAATTACCCCTTATTGGGGGCAGAACAGCCATATTGGGTTTATTTAATGGTTAAATGATTCCCTTTTCTCTGTAATAATAAAACAGTACCTGTACTTGATCCCAACTAAGATATAATTACCCCTTATTGGGGGCAGAACAGCCCTATTGGGTTTATTTAATGGTTAAATGATTCCCTTTTCTCTGTAATAATAAAACAGTACCTGTACTTGATGCCAACTAAGATATAATTACCCCTTATTGGGGGCAGAACAGCCCTGTTGGGTTTATTTAATGGTTAAATGATTCCCTTTTCTCTGTAATAATAAAACAGTACCTGTACTTGATGCCAACTAAGATATAATTACCCCTTATTGGGGGCAGAACAGCCCTGTTGGGTTTATTTAATGGTTAAATGATTCCCTTTTCTCTGTAATAATAAAACAGTACCTGTACTTGATCCCAACTAAGATATAATTACCCCTTATTGGGGGCAGAACAGCCCTATTGGGTTTATTTAATGGTTAAATGATTCCCTTTTCTCTGTAATAATAAAACAGTACCTGTACTTGATGCCAACTAAGATATAATTACCCCTTATTGGGGGCAGAACAGCCCTGTTGGGTTTATTTAATGGTTAAATGATTCCCTTTTCTCTGTAATAATAAAACAGTACCTGTACTTGATCCCAACTAAGATATAATTACCCCTTATTGGGGGCAGAACAGCCCTATTGGGTTTATTTAATGGTTAAATGATTCCCTTTTCTCTGTAATAATAAAACAGTACCTGTACTTGATGCCAACTAAGATATAATTACCCCTTATTGGGGGCAGAACAGCCCTGTTGGGTTTATTTAATGGTTAAATGATTCCCTTTTCTCTGTAATAATAAAACAGTACCTGTACTTGATCCCAACTAAGATATCATTAATCCTTATTTAACATTAAAATGTTTTTTTAGTAGACTTAAGGTATGGAGATCCAAACTACAGAAAGATCCCTTATCTGGAAAACCTCGGGTCCCGAGTAACAGGTCCCATACCAGTTTAAAACCCCAAAATTTGAGATTCTAGTCAGATTATTTTAGGCTTTAGTTCTACAAACACTAGAAAAAAAATAGTATTTGTTAAAAGCAAAATCAATATTGTGACAGTTTAAATATTTTATCCAGATCCCACTTTTGATGTGGATGGAGATGGGTGTTATGTAGCGATGAGCGAATCTGTCCCATTTCGCTTTGCAGAAAAATTTGCAAAACTACAGGAAAATTTACGAAACGGCGAAAAATCAGTGAAATGCGTTTGTCTTGCAACTTTTTTGTCGCCGGTGTCTTTTTTTTAATGCGGCCACCCCCAATTTGCCCCAGCCGCAACTTTTTTTTCCGCAGCAAATTTTTTCGTAAGTTTCGCAAAAACAATTCGCCAATGGCAAAATGCGGACATTCGCTGCGAATCTATGCCTGGCGAAAAAATTCGCTCTTTACTAGTGTCATGCAGAATGTGTCGCTGTGCAAGAGGAGCAATGGGAATCACTCTTATTCCCATCACCTGTCACTTTGAACTGGAACTTTATTTTTAGTAAATTTTTCTTCCCATCTGTTTTTCTTACAGGAAGGAAGACAGGAAGACAGATTTTTATTTTTGAAAGGCATATCTATGGAATAACCCATTATAATGTGCACTTAAATTATAGGGGAAAATGTTCTTCACCTTTAAAACACCTTGCTTGCATCAAACAATATTGAACCCATGTTGCTATACTTCAGCTTCCATCATAAATAAAGCATAATAAACCCCTGTAGGGACCTATAGGGTTAACATTCCATATAGCTTTAATTCCCTACAATTCCTTATTTCACTGTTACTGGTTCGAATGCCCATGTATCTATTTTGCTATTAGCATATAATAGGGTTGATTCACTAAAGTGCGATAACACTTATCGCATGCTTTTTTGCGCAAAAAAAACCGCACAATTCGCTTAAGTATTATCGCATTATCCAAATGCGTTAATTTTACCGCATTGCGTTAATTCTTGCGCAGAAATGAATATGAACGCATGATTCACAAACACTTAGGCGCGCTAAATATCGCATTAGTCTGTGCAAAAATTAACACCTACTTGGGGCAGGTGTACAGTTCATGAGCTTTTGGCAACACAATATGGACTTTCAGTGGGATTTATTCAAGTCTGTGTTGGCCCCTGAGTGATGCAGCCTCCAGTTTGCAGGGAAATGGTCATTTTCAAAAAAAGTTGTTTTACGAACTTAATGCCGTGTATGGCTAATATGGCGTGTGTGCGATAAGTAGCGCGCTGCGTTAATTAGTGTGTGTTGCATCAAATACCGCACAAAAATAGTCTTTGCAACTTAAATAACGCACACAGCATCATGTCTAAATTAACGCAAATATCCTTTTAGTGAATTGAGCGTTAAGACGTGAAAAATAAAATGCGATAACGTTTTTAACGCACTTTAGTGAATCAACCCTTATGCGTTATTGGCCATAGGCTTTATGACCACTTCACTAAGCTTCTCTTAGTGAAACAACAGCCAATCAGAATTTGATTTCATACTTACAAGGTCACCAAACAAATCAAAATGACTGGTTGATCCATTACAGTGGGTCACTGGATTGTAACCCAAATTTATTCCATGTACCCCAAGTTGCAAGTCCCTTCATATCTGCAGTACAGATATGGAACCTGTTATCAAGACCTGGGATTTTCAGGATAGGGATTATTCCGTAATTTGGATCTCCATACGCTGTCTACTTAGCAAATCATTTAGCCATTAAAAAAAACCCATTTTATTGTCACCAATAAGAATTAATTATATCTTTGCAAGTACAAGGTACTGTTTTATCATTTATAAAAAATCTGAATTATTTGATTACTATGGATTCTGTGGGAGATAGCCTTCCCATAATTCAGAGCTTTCTGGATAACAGCTTTCCAGATAACAGATCCCTTCCTGTATAAGCACTGCATATAGTGGAAGAAGAATTAGTTATAACAGTGTAGGTACCCAGGACATTTAGGGGCGTATTTATTATGCTGTGTAAAACTAATTCGCCGAAAAAACGGAGTAAGATCGCCATCTGAACGCCGGATATTACGCCGGATATTACGCCAGATATTACGCCAGATATTACGCCATTATTTTCCATAAGTTCCGGTGGAAGAAAAAACGCGTAAAACAATTACGCCGATTTTACGCCGTTTTTACGCCATTTTTACACGGCGAAGCCTGGCGATGTGTGGCGAATTTTCTCGCCGTTTTTTACACAGCATAATAAATATGCCCCTTAATCAAATATTGAAACAGTAGTATGTTCCCCCATAATCATTTGCTTAGAAAGTAATAATGGGAAGCCAATATTTGCACAGTTAGCAGTAAAATGCCTGACCTAGTAATTAGGATTCTTATTGTTGTTGTAATTAAGTTAAGACCACCTACTTTAGAGAGCTAGGGGGCACCATGGGACAGGTTTATACAAGGTTCAGATGCCCATAATCATTCCAGAGCTATTACTATACTGCAATAAACATTAATATCTAGCAGTTCTGTAGAAGCCATTTATGTCCCTGGTACAGTGAGTGCAGTACTGTAGGTGTCCTGCTCCATTAATGCTGTCTCAGTAACACAAGGATTAATTACCAAAACTAAAACAGAACACCAGATACACAGCGTAACATTTCATACCAGATACAGAGCTTTAGGCTTTGCTCTCATTCATCACAACCCCATATTTAATTTTCAAACCACTTTAGATATTTTATTCTTTACAGAAATCTTGCCATAAAAATAATATTCCTGGCATTCAGGTGGCTTTTGTAAATGCGGTATTGATCGCGGCTAATGCACCACGGAATTTTATTGCTCCGTTATTCGTGTTTCTTTAAATGACTCCAAAAAAATAAAAGAAGAAAGCGGTGATGCTTCAGTAGTCCAGGAGTATTGGGAAGGGAAACACAGATTCCATATGTAAAGGGCAGTAATAAAGTTAAAGAGCTTTTCTCTAATTCGTAAAATCCTCTTATATTTCCATTATCTATCTTTATTGTATTAAGATAATTGGTGGAAAGTAAGAAAAGTCTGAAACACAATACAAAGTCACTAAAATAAGAAGGGAATACTGCATTTAACAATGTAATATAGTTCATCATACAGTTTGTTACATAGTAAAGTATAAATGCCCATAGTGTGCCCTTATATCCCTAGGCTAGGCACTAATCCCTCTACCTGGTTAAAAATGCAGACTAGTGCTGGGGAGCTGGCAGCACCATCCAGGTCATATTCTCTGAGATCCCCAACCAATAGCATGTACAGTTATAGGCAGGTCCAAATCTCCATTGCACTGCTTAAAGGGAAACTAAACCCTGCTGCACAGCGCTGCTCAACCAAACCTTATTCAGTTGTTGCTGGACTACAAATCCCAGAATAATGTAACATATAATGAAGGTTGAGGCATCCTGGGAGCTGTAGTCCAGCAACATCAGGGTTGTATTCTTAAAGCAATATTGCACAATAAAACTTTTCAGGCTCTCCGGTACCTGCGGCAGCATTGAAATGCAAAAAATTCCTCCAATGAGAATCCCAGCTGATCTGTGTAAATCTGGCTCCATGTTCCCTGTTCCAGCAATTGGAGTTGGGAGCATTAAGCAGTTTCCCGGCACTGAACAAGTCTGTCCCTTTATCCCCATGTCTGATTCCTGTGCCATATAATGAATGGAAAAAATGACATAATTATCTCTATATGTAAGATAACAGCAAGATGCCTGACACAGTGCTGGGAATCAGTATTCTCATTGGTCAATTATCTTGCATCTTTAATTAAGTTTTCAGTCAGTAGAATTCTTATTGGTGAATTGGTTTCCATGTGTAATTATGTTTTTCATCAACTTCTATAGAGAACTAGGGGGCGCAAGTGGGACAGCTTTACGGTTGGGTTTAGTGTCTCTTTAAGCACAGTTTCCTGTCCTTTATTCCCATGTTTGACACCAGTGTAATCTAACTGAGAAAAAAAATGACAAATAATCTCTATATGTAAGATAACAGCAAGATGCCTGACACAGTGCTGGGAATCAGCATTCTCATTGGTCAAATATTTTGCATTTATAACCCCTTTAAGCTTGGGATACATAATTTTAAGGGCTAGAGGGAGCTAAAGAGTCATTTTTTAGGAATGTATATGTCCCCAAATCCCATATCTACCAGTAATGTTGTTTTTTTTAATGCAGTATGTTCCTTAACAAAATATATACAGACCATTTACCGAGGAGGAGAACAGCACAGTTACTGGTTTATTTAAGACGTGAGGCATTTAATTAAAATGTAAAATCTGTATTTAATATCCACTGAGTAGATGAGAATATTTTTCAATTGCCCAACAGTTCTTGATGCTACTAAACGCACCCCGTGCCAGATCCTGTACTTTATTACCCATCATAAAGATCCCTTTAGTGCAAAGAAGTAAAACAAATGAAAGCCAGGAAGGAGACAATTTTCCCATATTTTGCTCTTTATGTATGTAATGCTCAGACCTGGCCCGACGGGGCGGCTCCAAAGCAATCACTGCAAGGTAATATGCTTAATAAACAGAAATTCCCTACTAGGCGTCCCTTTATGCTTTGTAGCTTATGGGGGTAATTTTCTGGGAGAGAATCAGATGGAACACAAGCAGCGAGTTCAGGAATTACAGTAATAACATTCACATTAAAAAAGAAAGTCCGTGAAATGAAAACAACTGTATGATTTTCTTTCTTTCCATTTCAAAGAGTTCCTTAGCACTTACCCTTTGCACTCTTCTTCTGGATAAATGGTGAATGGATGGACAGACTAAACTTCTGTGCAGGGCCGGATTTCAAAACTCGCCGCCCCCAGGCCGGCCCCGGTCCCACGCCCCCCCCCCCCGTGCGCATGCGTGCGTCGTGCCTGACCAGCGGTAGTGCGCAGGCGCGGGGGGTGGTGCGTGCATGCGCAAACAGTGGAGGCAAGCAAAGCGCACATGCGCCGTGGGCCAAAGTGCATACGGAGCAGTGGGGAGAAGTCCCCATTGCTCCGTATGGGAGCAGAAATTTTGAGATTGTTGTGCGGCTGGGCGGCATGCCGCCCCCAGGTTTCTGCCGCCCTAGGCCCGGGCCTTTGTGGCCTCTCCACAAATCCGGGCCTGCTTCTGTGGCTGTTTTATGCTGTTAAAGGGGCACTAAACCCTGCTGCACAGCGCTGCTCAACCAAACTTTACTCAGCTGTTGCTGAACTACAAATCTCAGAATAATGTAACATACAATGAAGGTTGAGGCATGCTGGGTGTTGTAGTCCAGCAACATCAGGGTTGTAATCTTAAAGCAATATTGCACAATAAAACTTTTCCAAAACTTTTTCCCAAATCTCTACTGCCAGTGACTGCTATAAAATGTGAGAAATCCTCCAATGAGAATCCCAGCTGATCTGTGTAAATCTGGCTCCATGTTCTCTGTTCCAGCAATTGGAGTTGGGAGCATTAAGCACAGTTTCCCAGCACTGAACAAGTCTGTCCTTTATCCCCATGTCTGATTCCTGTGTCATATAATGAATGGAAAAAAATGACATCATTATCTCTATATGTAAGATAACAGCAAGATGCCTGACACAGTGCTGGGAATCAGCATTCTCATTGGTCAATTATTTTGCATTTAAAATGAAGTTTTTGATCAGTAGAATTCTCATTGGTGAATTTTCTTGCATTTATAATTACATTTTTTGGCAACTTCTATAGCAAAACTAGGGGGCGCAGTGGGACAGTGTTATGGTAGGGTTTACAGACCCTTTAATATTATATTGGTGTAACCTAAGCAATCCCTGCTGTTTGACCTGAGGAAGGACCAGGCAGAACAGTAATTTACCATACAGGCCAGTGATATTCTGGCCAAGTTGCAACCCCATATATACAGTATATTGTGGGCAATATTTGCTTTTTCATCATTACTATATTACTATAACAAACTTTTGCATAACAAAGCAAGTGTTGCATGTTGGGATATAATAAAAGGAGTGTGGATCAATCACGGTGACATAATAATAAGGTAATATAACACAGCTAAGCAAACAGAGCCCAGAACACTGACACAGAACAATGTCAGAAACAATGACACAGTATATCTCAACTGATTAGTTCTACTGCAACCCGATGGATGTCGTACAGAAACTAAATCAAATCATACACTGTTGGATAGTCCGTCGGAGATTTATTGGGAGCCTGATATAAGCACATGATGCTGCATTGTGAATAACTAAGGTTACCAGTAATGACTTGGGTTTAGTTTCATGTAATGAAAAAGTGTATTGTCACAGTATTAACCCAATTGCTGCTCCCCAAATTGTTGGGGAACTTTGCAGAGCAATTGGGGGAGTGTAATTAAATGTATTTTGCAACTTGTCAGCTGCTGGGAAAAGGAGTCTCTCTTTACAGCAGAACAATGGGAAGGGAGAATGATAACAGCTTCTGACACCTGCATTTCTAATAATGTTTCCACCTTGTGGTAGATATGAGAATAGCACTTAATAGTAAAACACCCAAGTCCAGCCATGACTCCTCCAGAGTAGGAGAAACAATAGGTTACATCAAAAGCAGTTCTAATGTGTAGCACCGGCTCCTTCTGAAAGCTCAGACTCAGGCACAATGCACTGAGATGGCGCCTAAACACCAATATTACAGCTAAAAATACATTTGTTGGTTCAAGAATAACATTTTTAATGGTAGAATGAATTATTTGCTATGTGAAAAAAACTATTCTATTCTATAAAAATCCTGGCAGAATCGCTTTTAACAAAAACAAAACTATACCCCCAGAATGATTACTTAACCAACAGATAGTTCATATCATATTAAGTGACCTATAAAAGAATCTTATCAAACTGGAATATATATATATCAGTAAATATTGGCTTTTTACATGTTTTCCCTTGAAGAGATCACATGACCATAAATAATGCGCTTTAACTGTAGCAGGAAGTAGTGTGGGAGTAAAAGTCAGAACTCAACAGTTGGTTGATGTGCCCTAACATGTATGTGTGCCTTGGCTTGTTTGTGGCCACCATGAAACATAGTGTATGATCCCAGGGGGCGGCCCTTAGTACTTAAAATGGCAATTTTCTATTTAGTATTACCCAATGGCACATACTACTAAAGCAGTATATTTTTATGAAAATGGTTTATTTAGATGAAGCCGGGTTTTACATATGAGCTGTTTATGCAATATATTTTTATAGAGACCTACATTGTTTGGGGGTATAGTTTTCCTTTAAGGTCTGGTAGTAGGCACAATAGCACATAGCTTATGGACTTTTTTCTGAAATAAAGGCTGTAATTAAAAAAAAAAAAACCAAGACTAAACACATTTAAATAAAGGGCTTATTTATGGTACTTTAATGGGAGCTTTATTTATAAGCCATTGTTTTATTGTCCCTTTAACTGCAGTCCAGGAAGCAATGCCTGTCTCCATAGAATAAACAGTGTCCTGGAAATGTAGTAGCTACTGTAACTTGAGTGCCAGCGACAGACCTTAGATCAGTGATCCCCAACCAGTGGCTCTGGCGCAACCTGTTGCTCACCAACCCCCTTTGATGTTGCTCCCAGTGGCCTCACAGTAGGTGCCCATTTTTACATTTCTGGCTTGGAGGCAAGTTTTGGAAGCACAAAGACAGTTTTACTCCAAACAGAGCCTCCTGCAGGCCAGCATCCTACATGGGGCTACCAAATAGCCAATTACAGCCTTATTTGGCATCCCCAAAGAACGTTTTTTATGCTTGTGTGGCTCACCTACACTTTTTTTTTTTTAATAGTTTTTTTTTATACTTAGAACAGAAAGACGTACAGAGTCATGTAGTGATCGTTTCCAGCAAATATGTTTTACATCAAAGAGAGTACAGGTATGGGATCCCTTATCCGGAAACCCTTTAACCAGAAAGTCCCAAATTATGGAAAGGCCATCTCCCATAGACTCAATTTAATTTTTTTAAATGATTTTCCTTTTCTCTGTAATAATAAAACAGTACCTGTACTTGATCCCAACTAAGATATAATTACCCCTTATTGGGGGCAGAACAGCCCTATTGGGTTTATTTAATGGTTAAATGATTCCCTTTTCTCTGTAATAATAAAACAGTACCTGTACTTGATCCCAACTAAGGTATAATTACCCCTTATTGGGGCAGAACAGCCCTATTGGGTTTATTAAATGGTTAAATGATTCCCTTTTCTCTGTAATAATAAAACAGTACCTGTACTTGATCCCAACTAAGGTATAATTACCCCTTATTGGGGCAGAACAGCCCTATTGGGTTTATTAAATGGTTAAATGATTCCCTTTTCTCTGTAATAATAAAACAGTACCTGTACTTGATCCCAACTAAGATATAATTACCCCTTATTGGGGGCAGAACAGCCCTATTGGGTTTATTTAATGGTTAAATGATTCCCTTTTCTCTGTAATAATAAAACTTGATCCCAACTAAGATATAATTACCCTTATTGGATGCAGAACAATCTTATTGGGTTTAATTAATGTTTTATTGATTATTTATCATAGTTAAGGTATGGAGATCCAAATTACGGAAAGATCCCATATCCGGAATGCCCTTGGTCCCGAGCATTCTGGATAACGGGTCCTATACCTGTAATAAAACAGTACCTGTACTTGATCCCAACAAAAGTATAAGGAGTAGTGATGAGCGAATCTTTTCTGTTTGGCTTCACCATAAAATTCGCGAAACGCCAAGAAAATTTGTGAAACGACGAAAAATTAGCAAAACCAATTTGTCGGGCGATTTTTTTTGTTGTCTGCTCTTTTTTGATGCGAGCGCACCCTTTTTTTACATGACCACGCCCAATCTGACTCGACCGCGCCCAATCTGATGTGCGACTAAATTTTTTTACATGTGGCAAATTTTCACTGAAGTTTCACAAAACAATTTTCCAATAGTGAAATGCGGAAATTCACTGCAAATCCATGCCTGGCGAAAAAATTCACTCATCAGTAGTAATGAGTTCTTATTGGAGGCAAAACAATCCTATTGGGTTTATTCAATATTTGAATGATTTTTAGCAGGCTTAAGGTATGGAGATTCAAATTATGGAAAGATCCCTTATCCGGAAAAGGCCAGGTCCCGAGCATTCTGGATAACAGGTCCCATACCTGTATCTTCTTATTAATTGGACAAGTGATGAAAAGTAATCCCTAAACCCTTAAAGAGAAATAAACCTTCTGCAGACCTCTTGCATTGCTTTCATTAGGTCCCTAAGCCCTAAGCATATCAGATTGTGGGAAATGATTCACATATGCAACAGAATTCTCCGGTGAAATCCTGCCTTATAATGTCAGTTCCTAGTGTCTTTTTTCATCTTAGTTGAAAGTGCTCATATTGCTGTTTAGGTGTTTGGGGACAGAAAAAAATATGTTTAATCTCTGCGGCAACAATCTTATGAACAGAGAAGAGCGAGCCGGCTGTGCACAGAGCAGGCAGCATCCTCACTGGAGCATCAAGGGAGCCGCCGGCCCTAAAGAGCACAATAAGCGTTATTGAGCAGTATACCTGGGAGAATCTATCCCTGATATTGCTGGGCCACTGAGCCCCAAGCTTGCTTTAAAGGAGTAGTTCACCATTAAGTACACTTTTACTAACACAATGTCCTATTCTTAGCCTTAATTGTTTATTTTTATAGTACAGGTATAGGACCTGTTATCCAGAATGCTCGGGACCAAGGATATTACGTATAAGGGGTCTTTCCGTAATATGGATCTCCATAGCTTAAGTCTACTAAAAAATCAATAAAACATTAACTAAACCCAATAGGATTGTTTTGCATCCAATAAGGATCAATTATATCTTAGTTGGTATCAAATACAATGTACAGTTTTATTATTACAGAGAAAAAGGGAATACATTTAAAAAATCTGAATTATTTGATTAAAATGGAGTCTATGGGAAATGGACTGTTCATAATTCGGAGCTTTCTGGATAACGGGTTTCCGGATAACAGATCCCATACCTGTATTTCAATTATATGTCTTTCTTGCCCTATAACATAACATGTTTTATTATTCTGGGGTTTGTAGTCCAGCAACAACTGAATAAAGTTTGGTTGATAAGTGCAGTGCAGCAGGGTTTACAACCCCTTTAAAACTGTATCTAGTAGGCAGGGTCAGTGACTTTGATAAGCAAAAAGTAAATTAATTATTAGGTCAGATATGTATTTTGTGCTATACTTTTAAATTCTTGGGAGGCCCATGCTACACTGATGCCAAGGTTATGGCAGCTGTGGATGTATTGAGATTGTGAAAACAGAAAACCACCAGTGATATGCAAGATAAGTGCACTGAAATAGGCTACATCAGGGCATCCATCAGAGGATATCCCGGTCAGGGGCCCGTGGCTGACACAAATGGAGCAGGCCTTGTAGTGGAATAGATGTGGTTTAAGGGGAACATCACAGGGTATTGGTATAAAAAAAGAAAGAAAAAGTTGGGCCCCATTCTTCTTGTTGGCAGGGCCCACCACCCAATGAACCCACATGGCTACAAATTGGGGACTCCAGGGGGGGTGGGGAGGCCTGTCAGCTTAACAGTATAAGGCCCTGTGACTTCTAATGGTGGCCAGGACTGCATATCTTTTTTGGTGCATCTGCATTCCATTACTGCTACAATAGAGATGAACTAATGGGCATTTCTTAAACAACAGGTGGTAAAAAGGTCCTTCAGATGACACTTCCATACACTATAAGGGATCCTTCCACTGCTTTTTCTTGTATCCTAAATGCGACAAGTCTGGACCCTGTCTAAAGCATCACCTTCTGTATGTGCCTTGACCAGAAAGGTATGCATTGGCAAAGCATTTCCCCACGGCATCTCCCTTAAGTACCCTGGTAGTTTGTGTAAGGTAAACTGGTAATAGATTCTTCCAACTATGTACTTGGTTCAATGTAATCTAAGCATACATTGCTCCTGCTAATTTCCCTTTACCCCAGTGGACCAGGGAAATCTTGCATAAATGGACTAATGCCATCCTTGGCCTATGTTATGGTCACATCTGGCCAAACTGATCTGTACCCCTAGCAGGGCAACCCTATAGGGATATAATAAAGCTTGCCAACAACTTGTGGCTCTGCTGGGATTTTTGAGTTTTAGCAGAAAAATGGTTACAATGTTAAATGACTATGAAAGGGATTTTTAAAGACCTTAGGAAAAATAGCTATAGTTTTACATTACAAGTGTGAATTTCTACATACATATTAATGCAGGAAATAAAAGTATGGCTGCACATTATTGTCTTTCTGCAAAATTGGCCTTTATAAAAAGGAAATGTTTCAGCAAAGAAAGCGCAAACAATATAAGGAAAATACATAAGCTGAACATGTTTCCATGTTTTTGTCAAGACCCGGCATCGATGAAACGATCATTTCCTTTATCAGATATTGCCAGGTACATCTGTGTGACTGCTGAAATACAGGAGTAAATATTTGTTCAACTTTCTATCTAAGAATGATCTGTGTTTTTAGCACAGAATCGGATTTTCAATGAAATGACTGATTTCCTTTTGTGATAAAGTGCCAATGTAGCATAGAATGTATAGAATTAATATATAATATAATAGCATAGAATGAAGATAATGTTAATAAATCTTGAAATCCTTTTAAAGAGACCCTAATCACTGCATGGGAAAATGTATTTTTATTTGTATGTAGGTTTTGCAGAACTCAAGACATTTATGTTTAGGTACAGGTATGGGACCTGTTATCCAGCACGCTCAGGACTTGGGATTTTCCAGAGAAGAGATCTTTACATAATTTGGATCTCGATAATTTAAGTCTACTAAAAAATCATTTAAACATTACATAAACCCAACAGGATTGTTTTGCCTTTAATAAGAGTTCATTATATCTTTACCATCAAGTATAATATACTGTTTTATTATTACAGTGAAAAAGGAAATTATTTGCTTATAATGGAGTCTATGGGACATGGCCTTTCTGGATAACAGGTCTCCATATAACAAATCCCATACCTGTACCTGGATTAACATCATTTTTAAGTGACTCTTTAATGTAAATCCATGAGTGGTGGTTTAGAAGGCATAATTATATCATCAATGGTTCTGTGTTATTTCCAAATAAACAACAAACAGGTTTCATTCCTACATGAATGTGCTTAGAATACAGACCAGTTTCGCCCTTCTTGGGGCTCATCAGTGTAGTGCAGGGTTCTCGGATCAGAACAGAAAGAAAGCGTCGCCTATAACCTTTCCCAGTCCACCCATTTACCTGTTCATTTACCAGCCCCATAAATCTTTGCCCCGCCCAGCATGCCCATTTCCCCACCCCAAATGATGTCACATCCCGCCCCAAACCAGACGGCCTGAATTAGTCACAGAAAAAGGTGGCAACCCTAGTTGAAGCTTGAATAGCAGTGACAGACTCTGTTTATCTTTAACTGATAGAAAAGTCAAACAGCTCAGTAAAAAACACTTTTTAAAAAATGTGAAAAAAATGTGAAACCTCAAAACAATTGTATGAAAAACTTTTTTTTTGCACATTTGCAATGTACATTAAAAGGTAGTTGAAGAAAAGCTTAATTACAGATGTGTAAATTCACCAATGAAAATTCTACCTATCCAAGACCATTAGCGAATCTCCACTAGAAGGTATTCGGGCCCATTCACTTATCATGAGGCAGTGAGAAAAGTGCACTTTTGGGCGTTTTTTTCCCCACAATTAGACAAGCAAACATTAAAACGGATGCACATGTGCTGCTCCTAACTCTTGTGTGCTACATTCGGTGCAACTACATCCAATTAATGAAAATAGATGCAATATCACATGCACTTTTCAAACAAATTGCAACAAATATTTTTGCAGTCTGGTGTCAGTTGCAGTGATTGCTTACATTAGTTCTTCTGTTTGGTGTGCCAATAACATCTGCACCTGATTTTTTGGGTGCAAGTGCACTGCATCTATTTCCATAGGGTGCTGAGGGAACCCTGGAGCTGCCACCTGGTCAAAAGGTGACGGTAAGTCCAATGTTCGCCCAGTGCCATGTGTCAGTAGAAGCAGCAGAGTTTAATTAAGAATGGAAGTCAGGAAGGACTGATCGCCGCTGAGCACAACTATATGAGCGTAGAGCACATTTGGACGCGAGTACCTGATAATGAAAGTGGCAAATCACAAATTTCCCAATGTGTCTATGTTTGTAAATGAGCCCTATTGTCTGGGTATTTCCATTACATCTCTTATAATGTGCTTTCCCTCTGTTATATATTTCTTTCCATAGAATATTGTTCATGTTCCAGCTAAACATTCTTCTTTGACTTTCACCTTTATTCATCAAAGCTTCATTGGTTTCTCATTGAGGCAATCGATAGGAAGCCTTAATTACCACAAATCACCAATTATTGTAGCAGTTGCTGAACAAAGCAGGTTTTGTAAACCTTGACTCATCGTAATGACTAATTATTAATAACTGGTGTGATCTGGGATGTATGTACTGGCTTACCTGGGATTGATGCAGTTCTTGGACAGAACAAGCCCTGCCTTTCATTGCAAAACAGTGATTGTTTGTCCATATATTGTTATATATACAAGTCGGGCCAACTATGTCTTAGTCACCCCCGGTCTGGCCAGTCCTACACTCACTTTTATCTGGTTACTTACAAATTCTACTGCTTCATTATACATTTAACAAAGGGACTGAGTTTTAGCTGCAACTTACTTGCTTTAAAGATCATCATGGTGGACATATGTTTGCACTATGGGAGAAAGCAGCTGCAGTTGCACTGGACATTTTGTTTATAAAGACAGACCAGTGAATTTCCTGGGCCCCCAAGGCAGAAGGGAGGGTGTAAGGGCATTGCTGATCATCCCCAGTCTGCAAAGAAAGAAAGATAGATAGATAGATAGATAGATAGATAGATAGATAGATAGATAGATAGATAATAGATAGATAGATAGATAAATAGATGATAGATAGATAGATGATAGATAGATGATTGATAGATAGATAGATAGATAGATATATGATAGATAGATAGAAAGATAGATAGATAGATGATAGATAGATATATAGGTAGATAGATAGGTGATAGATAGATAAATAGATAGATAGATAGATAGATAGATAGATGATAGATAGATGATGATAGATAGATAGATAGATAGATAGATGATAGATAGATAGATAGATAGATAGGTGATGATGATAGATAGATAGATAGATAGATAGATAGATGATAGATAGATAGATAGATAGATAGATAGATAGCTAGATAGATAGATAGATAGATGATAGATAGATAGATAGATAGATGATAGATGATTGATAGATAGATAGATAGATAGATAGATGATAGATAGATGATAGATTGATATAGGTTCCCAGTATGACTTCATGTACAGCCTATACTACATACAAAACACTGATAAAAAAGGCTTAATAAAGAATAAATATTGACCTTTTCCCATTGGTATTTTTCAGTGTCTTCTCCAGAGTATCGCATTATTATTTGGGACTTACAAAGAAATGTAAGGGGTCTATGGAAACTGCATTTAACATCTTTATGCATTGATCCCCCCTAATTTAAAACACACTTTGTTGCAATCCTGTGAGTTTAGAAGCACTGACTTTCTTGTGTCTCTCAGCTTTCATTCCTTTGGGAAGTATTATTAAATCCTAATTACTGTGCCAAATATATACACACGGGGAGCGACACTGGAATACTGGCAGTCTGGTCACCAACTGAAGGAAACTACACCTTCCATAAAAGTGGTGTTCCATGTTTCTGAAAAGAAAGAAAGAAATAAACTCTTTACTAACGATGGGTTTGCAATGGAAGACCAACTGTTGCATATGCTCTCAGATACAGACCTGATCTTTCAATCCTGAGAATAACAGAGTGATCAGAAATGAAATACAAACAATTGTTGTATCTTTATAATTGAATACCAACAAGCACTACGAGGTGCCTGAGCCTTTATTTAATCAGGTCCACTTGATGAACTTTTGTATGATCATTCTGAATGAAAAAGCTCTCTGTAATGGAAATGTACCCGGAGGTGCCATACTTGACAGAACAGACACCTCTCGGCAGAATCAGTTTCAAATGTCTTTTAAAAAACATCAAAACACAAAAACAAATTAATAAACACAAGAAAACAAATCACCTTTTCTTTAACATATTGCACCTAAAAGAAGGTAATTGACTCAGAGCCTCTTCTGGCAAATCTCAGACCCAGGCAATTGCTTATAATTAAATCTGCCATGTCACCAAAGCGTTGAGACAAAAAGTCTTCATTTGCAGACATACCCTTAGGAAGTGACAGATAATATGTAACTCCTAATGGGATTTTCCTTAACAAGATCATAGTTGTAAAACAGAAGAGTGGAAATGAAATGGAGTCATTCTGGTGCTTTTCTCGGTATTATTCTAGCCTGTTCTCAAGCTGGAAAATCATTGTTAAAAAAAAAATCTCTCTATACAAAGTGGTACAGGTATGGGCATCTCCCACAGACTCCTTTGCAAGCAAATAATCCTAATTTTTAAAAGCTTTTTCTCTGTAATAATAAAACAGTACCTGTACTTGATCCCAAAGATATAATTACCCCTTATTGGGGGCAGAACAGCCCTATTGGGTTTATTTAATGGTTAAATGATTTCCTTTTCTCTGTAATAATAAAACAGTACCTGTACTTGATCCCAACTAAGATATAATTACCCCTTATTGGGGGCAGAACAGTCCTATTGGGTTTAACTAGTGTTTAGATGATTTGCAGAACTAAATTTCAGAAAGACCCCTTATCTGGAAAACCCCAGGTCCTGAGCCTTCTGGATAACAGGTCCCATACAGAAATGATTAAAAAAACCAATAAAATTGTAGCCTCACAGAACAATTCTTTTTTACTGCTGGGGTCAAAGACCCCCATTTCGAAGCTGGAAAGAGTCCTGCGAGAAAGGCAAATAAATAAAAAAAACTATAGCAAATAAATTATATGACACTACAATTAGACATAATTCATAAAGGACAGATTTGTTCAGTGCTGGGAAACTGTGCTTAAAGGGGTACTATACCCTGCGGCACTGCTCAACCAAACTTTACTCAGCTGTTGCTAGACTACAAATCCCAAATCTACAAATCCCTCCAGTGCCCGCGGCAGCATTGAAATGCAAAAATATCCTCCAATGAGAATCCCAGCTGATCTGTGTAAATCTGGCTCCCTGTTCTCTGTTCCAGCAATTGGAGTTGGGAGCATTAAGCACAGTTTCCCAGCACTGAACAAGTCTGTCCTTTATCCCCATGTCTCATTCCTGTGTCATATAATGAAGGGAAAAATGACATAATTATCTGTATATGTAAGATAACAGCAAGATTCCTGACACAGTGCTGGGAATCAGCATTCTTATTGGTCAATTAGTTTGCATTTATAATGACGTTTTTGATCAGTAGAATTCTCATTGGTGAATTTTCTTCCATCTATAATTAAACTAGGGGGCGCAGTGAGACAGTGTTATGGTAGGGTTTACAAACCCTTTAAATAATTTCTTATGGCACAGGCCCTGTTGCATCCCCTCTTCCATAACTGGCCTATAGTTAAAGTGATAGGCAAGTCCTACCAAGGTCCATTTTACTTACCACATTATCAGCTCATGTTCCTTCTCTGTGTAGACATCTCTGTTCAAATATCTCATACATGACTGAACTAGAGGCAGGCCCCACCACTGCCCCCGTGCATGCAAAAAGGATCACACAATTCGTTGAGGCTGGGAGCGACATGAAATGAGTGACAGGGGTTAGAGATCCTGGACTAGGGGCAGGGTTGTACTAGCGGTGTGCAGACCCTCCGGGGCTTCCACCCCCCCCAGGGATCCCCGCCACACACACATGCTCCCACTAGGGGCGAACCCGCTGCATGTACACGACCCCCATATGGGCCCCGTCTCTTCCCCCAAGTGCGCATAAGTAGATGTGATCCTGGGAGGGAGGCCAACTGAGATTGAATCTAGGCCGTCGGCACCCACTGGGTTTTTTCCCAGTGTCCTGCCAGCCCAGTCCGACCCTGACTAGGGGTTGGCAAAAGAGGTACCTGCCTAGCGCCCCCTCACTTTTGTGCCCTAGGCAGGTACCTTTTCTGCCTACCCCTTGTTCCAGCCCTGGATAGAACTTTATAATTTCTATAGACATAAAACTATATAACCCTGGGGGGTATCCCAAGAGGATATGTGAGTTCCTAAACTCACTTGCATGTCCTGCCTTCATTTTGCCCGACCATGATCCTTGTGGCTTTTTCTCCTGTATATTTGTTTTTCTTTTCCAATTCTTTTGGGATTGTAGTTTTAAATTCTACAAATAAGAAAACACGCAGCTGCTATGTCTCCAGATAATAATAAACCAATATCTAACATTTTTGGTCCGGCGTTTTGCAGATAACCACAATCTGATTATTCTGTGGGGAAGTTCCCACGAGATAACACTGCTTTGCATCATGTTCTGTGGATACCGGTTAGACACTAATCTATAAGAGACAAATGGGTTGATTAACTCAAGCATCCATGGTGGGAAAAGAAAGGGCAACTGTGCTATTGTAAATAATACCATGCAAGCAAATAAAAGCACCTGTAGCTTCTATATCTATCTATAATGCGAGCTGTGCAGCTAACAGTCATATCCAATAGCTGGAATATGGGCCACGCTGCAGTGCTGTATAATGTATAATGTTGATGCAATTTTCCTAGAAGGTTTTAACATTTCCTCTGATGAGCAAAGACACGAAGAATATCTGTGTTGGTTTTGCTGGAGGGAAAATATATAACAAGTCAAAGAAGTTATCAACTGCATTCATAACAGAGGAAAATCCAGAGTCCATTAAAAAATGTACTAATACGGGTATGGGATCTGTTATTCAAAAGCTCTGAATTATGAAGGGGCCATCTCCCATAGACTCCTTTGTAATCAAATAATTTAATTTCTTAAAAAAAATAATTTACCTTTTTTTCTGTAGTATAAAAGAGTACTATAATAAAAGAGTACCTTGTACGTGATACCAACTAGCAAGGAATGTACCATTATTGGAGGCAAAACAATCATATAAAGTTTATATAATGTTTAATTGATATTATTTGTAGACGTAAGGTCTGGAGATCCATATTACAGAAAGACCCCTTATCCAGAAAACCCCAAGTCCTGCGCATTCTGGATAATAGATCCTGTACCAGTACATGTGAAGTTAGAGAGTTAGGTATATATGTGACTGTCTAAACCCAACCGTAAAGCTGTCCCACTGCGCCCCCTAGTTCTCTATAGAAGTTAATGAAAACCATAATTACACATGGAAACCAATTCACCAATAAGAATTCTGCTGACTGAAAACTTAATTACAGATGCAAGAGAATTGACCAATGAGAATGCTGATTCCCATCACTGTGTCAGGCATCTTGCTGTTATCTTACAAACAGAGATAAATGTCATTTTTTCCCTTCATTATATAACACAGGAATGAGACATGGGGATAAAGGACAGACTTGTTCAGTGCTGGGAAACTGTGCTTAATGCTCCCAACTCCAATTGCTGGAACAGAGAACATGGAGCCAGATTTACACAGATCAGCTGGGATTCTCATTGGAGGATTTTTTTGCATTTCAATGCTGCTGCGGGCACTGGAGAGCTTGAAAAGTTTTATTGTGCAATATTGCTTTAAGAATACAACCCTGATGTTCCTGGACTACAGCTCCCAGCATGCCTCACCCTTCATTATATGTTACATTATTCTGGGATTTGCAGTGCAGGAGCAGTGCAGTGGAGCAGGGTTTACAACCCCCTTAAATAATCTAGTTTTTCCCCAGGAACCCCCTATCAGCAATCTTTCTTTCCAGGCAGGCTTTGTGTCAGTCAGGGTTTTTGAAAGACAGGTAACTCAAATAAATCATGTAGGCAAAGGGCCACCGACCAATTATATATTAGAGCTGTCCATCAAAAAGCCCACTCAGACACAACGTGGCGTGTAGAGAAGAACTGATGAAGGGGATAGTGACAAGAAACCTGATTATTTCAGAAATGGTACAGAACTTTTTAAGTAATTATAATTAGAAAGTTTCTTATTTCCATGGAACGAAGCTTATACTGAATTTTAGCTTTCACAATATTAAAATAATGTTGGTGTTAGGTGTTGGAAATGTAGGGTACTGCGTACAGATTGAACGGTGTAATACAACTTGTGTGCCTAGAGGTATGATAATAATCTTTAGGCTCGTAATATTTTATACAAAAATAAAGTATATATATTGCTATGTCCAATAAACAAGGTACAACATAAATGGTAATACATTTTTAGATGCATAAAATAGTAGCACAGGGAGCCAACACAGAAAGATGCTAAATGCTGTCCTTAAACCCTACTACCCTACTAACCTACTACCCTACATAAATGAAAATCCTTTTTTAAAGGGAATATAAACCCTGCTGCACTGCACCGCTCAACCAAACGTTACTCAGCTGTTGCTAAACTACAAATCCCAGAATAATGTAACATATAATGAAGAGTGAGGCATGCTGGGAGCTGTAGTCCGGCAACATCAGGGTTGTATTATTAAAGCAATATTGCGCAATAAAACTGATCCAAATTCTATAAATCCCATCTCACTAAATCTGTTATTGAATCGGGAAAGCATCTTGTCTGAACTGCTGCCACAAATCAGGTATGACAGAACTGTAGCTGTAACGCTTGCTTTCATTGGAACCAGGGGTGCTTGCTCAAATGATGAAATCTATCACTACCACTATGATTTCCAGCCAGCATTATGTATTTAGAGAAAGTTTCTCCTGTTCTGATGGTGGTTTATCATTCTAGGGAATCAGCGTCGGACTGGGGGTACCTCGGGCGCACCAGAAAATCTCACCCCAGGGGCCCAACAAACACAGTACAATGGGCAATCTGGTGGGGAGGGGGGCAGAAGTCTGCGAGGGCAGATGGACCTAAAGAAAGGCAGGCTGTGCGCAGTGATCAGGGCCCAGCAGGACCAGGGCCCACCAGGGTTTTTCCCCGTACCCCAGTGGGCCAGTCTGACCCTACAGAGAATGCATTGTCACTGCTCCCAATTCTAGTGGTGATGCATACCTGCACTGAACCTAAAAAAGATACAAATTTAATTAAAAGTAGCTTTTGGCAGAGAGCCCAGAAATCGTAATGAGCGTCAACCTTCACTTAGATACATTGTTTCTCACTTTTAATGAAATAAGTGGACTTTTGGCAGAGAGCCCAAAAGGTAAAAACCCCACCTGCACTGAGATACAATTGTAACTAATAAGCTAAACAGGCCTCTTAGGTTGATGCCACACTGAGCGTACAGCGTATATTTTCGGCAAGCCAAAAATTGCTTGCTGAACATAGCGCCATACACTCCTACCTGTGCCTGCACCCGAATGAATGAAATACGCTCGGGTGCAGGCATATGAAGCCCATATCCGCCAAAGATACAAAGTCTTATGTTCTTTGGCAGATATCAGCTACATGTGCCTGCACCCGAGCGTATTTCATTCATTCGGGTAGGGTAGGTGCACAGTAGCAGGACGTAGGCTTGTGTTATGTTAGGCTTGATGTTAGGCTTGTGTTATTTTAGGCTTGATGTTAGGCTTGTGTTATGTTAGGCTTGTGTTAAGTTAGGCTTGGTGTTAGGCTTGTGTTATGTTAGGCTTGATGTTAGGCTTGTGTTATGTTAGGATTGATGTTAGGCTTGTGTTATTTTAGGCTTGATGTTAGGTTTGTGTTATGTTAAGCTTGATGTTAGGCTTGTGTTATTTTAGGCTTGATATGTTAGGCTTGATTTTAGGATTGGTTTATGTTAGGCTTGATATGTTAGGCTTGTGTTAATCTACTATGCAGTATGATGAGCACAGAAAACCCATGTTTGGGTTTATAATATATAGATAATAAATAATAGATAATCAAAAATCCATTCTGTGTGCCATTTATCCTAAAAGAAGAATAAAGAAAATAGTATAAATTAATGCTGTATTTCTAGAGGCTATCAATATATCCAGTAGAAGCTCTTTCTGTTGGGCATGAGTGGGAGGCTTGTTAAAACTTTCAACAATCATTTCTGTGTTTACTGGCAAAAAGAAAAATCCTTATTATAATTGCATTTCCAACTTTGACTTCCAACCTCGCTAACGCCGCACCTTGGGTTTTTTCTTCAGTGTCTTTTCTCGCTAATTAGCATTCCTTGACATTTGTATAATTTTTAGCGGTTGCTTAACTCAACTTTGTATACAAAAATAATTAGGACAAATTTGCAGCAAATAGCTTTACTAATCAAGGTCAATCAAGAAACAGTAATTTCAGAGAGCGCGACGTGCGAAAGAGAAACTGGATTTCTCAACTCAAAAAACTTGGCACTAGACTAGAATATGCTAGAAATGTTTATTTAAGTCCCTGTATATTGAGTCAGCTAATGTTACCTGTCCTTCCTCAGCAGTTGTCAGTGCTGCCGGCCAGCCTTCGGCAAGTGAACATATGATAGAAAATGTACAGGTAATTAAAGGGTACATTTACATTCCATTGCATTGTTTTCATGCCCTAATGTTACTGGACTATAACAGCTAGCCCTGCAGTCCGATAGATATCAGATTTCCTGAGTATTCTACTTGCTGAGCCAATGGTTTGGCTCTTGGGCCAACAATTATATTGCACTGGGTGTGTCCATGCAAACTCATTATGGGCTATAGGATTATAGGGGTAATTTATAACAAATTGTGAGTGCTATAGTCTTCCGCCATGTTCCTCCACACTATGCAGCAATTTTCTGCAGAATTTCAGCACTGGGCCGATTTAAGATTCCGGTGGGCCCAGGGCAAAAATCTGATTGTCAGGCACTCTATGGCTGCCCCAATACATTTGCAATAGTGTTATCCTCAAGCAGGTGAACCAAGATATAATAAGGTCGGTAATAATCAGATGGTCTGTATTTAAGTAGAATTAAAAGAGAAGAAAAGGTAAAATCACCTAGCATTTTGGCCCCAGTGATTTTACCTTTCCTTCTTCTTTAAGGTCCAGGTCCCTGAACTAACAGCTATGGGAGTAAATAAAACAAAATGACTGTAAGACTGTTGGTTTAAAAAGAGGGGTCTGTGATATCAGGGGGATGCTTCAGTGAAAAGTTATAGCAGATGAAAGGTCTGATAATGGGACCCCTGTTCTGGTGTGCCCTGGGCAGATGCCCCTTTTGGCCATTTTAGTAGTTACAAGCGAATTTTTTCGGCATGGAAAGGCAGCAAATTTGCGCATTTCGCCATTAGCGAACTGTTTCGCCAAACTTCCGTGAAAATTTGGTGCACGGAAATTGTTTTTGTCGTGTGTCAAATAGGGGGCGGTCACATAAAAAAAAGTGCAGGCGATAAAAAAATAGACGTGGGCGGCAGAAAAGACGTGTGTGACAAAAAAAAATAGCGTGTTTCGGGAATTTTTCGCTGTTTCGCAAATTTTCTTGCCGTTTCGCAAATTTTATAGCGAAGCGGGACAGATTCACTCATCACTACAACAGCCCTATTGGGTTTATTTAATGGTTAAATGATTCCCTTTTCTCTGTAATAATAAAACAGTACCTGTACTTGATCCCAACTAAGATATAATTACCCCTTATTGGGGGCAGAACAGCCCTATTGGGTTTATTTCATGGTTAAATGATTCCCTTTTCTCTGTAATAATAAAACAGTACCTGTACTTGATCCCAACTAAGATATAATTACCCCTTATTGGGGGCAGAACAGTCCTATTGGGTTTATTTAATGGTTAAATGATTCCCTTTTCTCTGTAATAATAAAACAGTACCTATACTTGATCCCAACTAAGATATAAATAATCCTTATTGGATGCAAAACAATCCTATTGGGGTTAATTAATGTTTTATTGATTTTTTAGTAGACTTAAGGTATGGAGATCCAAATTACGGAAAGACACCTTATCCAGAATACCCTTGGTCCCGAGCATTCTGGATAATGGGTCCTATACCTGTATCAGGTTAGAACCAGGTTTTGGCATAGGCCTACATGTGTATTGAGGTCCATAAGGGACATCAATTTACAAGGGTTTTTCACCATCAAATAAACATTTATTATAATGTGGAGAGTGCTGTTCTGAGTCTATTTTCAATTGGTCTTCATTGTTTTTATGACATCAATTATAAAATTGTAGCCTCATGGAGGCTGCCACGGTTGGTGACCCCAATTTGAAAGAGGAAAAGAGTCAGAAGAAGAAGGCAAATCATTTAAAAAGAATAAAAAATAAAATAAAAACCAATTGAAAAGTTGCTAAGAATAGGCCATTCTATACTAAAAGTATGGTGAAGCACCCCTTTAACATGAATATATTCTACATGGGTGGGTTAGATAATTGTCTGGAAAACCTATAGATAATGAATGAAGAATTGAAATAGTAATAATAATGCCCACAATGCAATGGGGAAACTTATTGGGGAAACTAATTGGCAACCAGAACAAATCCCAGAAACCCATCTACAGTATATCATATAGGAAGGAGAACAATTGAAGCCATGACATATGTTATGTCTATATAGGTCATGTATGACAAGTGTGTGATCTACAGTACGAGTGTGGCAGGAAGATCTGTCACTGTGGGCAGGGTACTGGGGACACGCATGTGCGCAAAGGTCAGCAGGACTCCGTGGGCTGGCAGCTAGAATTTCTAAGCGGATGAATGTGAGCAAATGAATGACATTTTGCATGGCTTCAGCTTTTCGCTTAAACATCAGGCGTCAATCATGATAAAGGGAAGGGGAGGATTAGGTCACAGCCATTTCATTCAAATAAATGAAAACGTAAATGGCATTATATCTGCATTTTGAATGCAAATCTGCATTTGTCAGACGGAAATATAACGTTATAAAAGGTGCACGCTTTGCTACTGAGCTAGACACCCACATCAACCAATCAGCAGGTAACATTTACTCATCAAATGTTTAAAATCATCTGATTGGATGCTAGGGGTTATTAGACTCTGGCAAACTCTGTCTAGAATGAAAATTCTCTGCCAGGTGACCTTAGGCCAATGGGACTGACTGGGCCGTATAAGGACCCTCGATAGGGGTAATTTATGGCTTTTTCTATAAAGAGATTTATTTTTGCAATACCACCTTGTCTATATCTTTTACAAGCCCATCATAGGAAATAGCTGCAGAGTGCCATTGAGCCCTATGGGAGACTTTCCTTGGGCCGGGTTGGAGCTGCAGAGTGCCATTGAGCCCTATGGGAGACTTTCCTTGGGTCAGGTTGGAGCTGCAGAGTGCTATTGAGCCCTATGGGAGACTTTCCTTGGGCCAGGTTGGAGCTGCAGAGTGCCATTGAGCCCTACGGGAGACTTTCCTTGGGCCGGGTTGGAGCTGCAGAGTGCCATTGAGCCCTATGGGAGACTTTCCTTGGGCCGGGTTGGAGCTGCAGTGTGCCATTGAGCCCTATGGGAGACTTTCCTTGGGCCGGGTTGGAGCTGCAGAGTGCCATTGAGCCCTATGGGAGACTTTCCTTGGGCCGGGTTGGAGCTGCAGAGTGCCATTGAGCCCTATGGGAGACTTTCCTTGGGCCGGGTTGGAGCTGCAGAGTGCCATTGAGCCCTATGGGAGACTTTCCTTGGGTCAGGTTGGAGCTGCAGAGTGCCATTGAGCCCTATGGGAGACTTTCCTTAGGCCGGGATGGAGCTGCAGAGTGCCATTGAGCCCTATGGGAGACTTTCCTTGGGATGGGTTGGGGCTGCAGAGTGCCATTGAGCCCTATGGGAGACTTTCCTTGGGCCGGGTTGGAGCTGCAGAGTGCCATTGAGCCCTATGGGAGACTTTCCTTGGGCCGGGTTGGAGCTGCAGAGTGCCATTGAGCCCTATGGGAGACTTTCCTTGGGCCGGGTTGGAGCTGCAGAGTGCCATTGAGCCCTATGGGAGACTTTCCTTGGGCCGGGTTGGAGCTGCAGAGTGCCATTGAGCCCTATGGGAGACTTTCCTTGGGCTGGGTTGGAGCTGCAGAGTGCCATTGAGCCCTATGGGAGACTTTCCTTGGGCCGGGTTGGAGCTGCAGAGTGCCATTGAGCCCTATGGGAGACTTTCCTTGGGCCAGGTTGGAGCTGCAGAGTGCCATTGAGTCCTATGGGAGGCTTCCAAAATCCATGCACAGAAGGATCAGAAAGGTTTCCGCACCGTTTACGATTGTTCGGATACGAAAATTTTATAACTTTTGGATCGTACCACAATATTTTTGTACGACCATGATACAAATTTTCACTCAACACACATCTGAAATTATCATATTTAATCTGAATTTTTGTCAATCGTACTTTAAATTATCCGAAATTCGGACTTTGATAAATCTGCCCCTTAATGTCAATTTCAATATGCAATCAGAAAAATATTCAGTGGATTTAAAGTTATTTGCAAGTTATAAATGTAATTCCTACTAGGGATGCACCAAATCCAGGATTTCAGCCTTTTTTAGCAGGATTCAGATTCGGAGAAATCTACGTGCCTGGCCGAACTAAATCCAAATCCTTAAAAACACGTGATTTTTCAACTGAGCAAGCAGCATGCAGTTCTCTTTAACCCTTCCGCGGCCTCATTTAGGCATATATTGGGGTTCGGTCAATTGCCAAAATCCTGGATTCGGTGCAACCGTAATTCCTACTGAAATGAGTATTTATTGTTCCCCTCTCTCTATGCTGGTTCTGCCACGTGAAACAATGCAGTAGGCAAAGCATTATAGTAGCTGGAATCCTGCCCATTACCCAGAGTGCTTGCTCTTTTTCATTTAAAAGAAAAATCCGCCTGCTTTTCAGTCATATTATTTTTCTCCAGATCCATTTAAAGATAATATGGGCTGTAGGCAACACAGTCTTAATGAACAGCATTTAACTAAATAAGCATTATTTTTATTTTATATATTATTTTCTGTCTCATTCATTATTTACAGTGCTGAGAGACTTTTTTGCAGGATAATATAATTGGAAGTTCTGTTTTGCTGAAAGTGTTATTATTAGAACAGTATGAGAACAGGCATTTGGTTTTACTTCCATAAAGCTGGTGCTAAATGGGGGACATACTTCCAGGGCCCAACTGGGCGGCCAGGGCATGGGGACAAAACCAGGTGAACCCCAATCCTGTTGGACCCCAAGGGCCCGAGCACGTGGGAAGGCTGGGCAGTGCAGCAATGGAGCACTGGGGAGGGGGGCAGAATGCAACAAAAAGTAATTGGTGGTGGTAATCATCAACACTGGAGGCAGCAGAGTGGTGTGTGGTGGGAGTGGCCAGACTGATGGGCCCTTAGCTATGGTTTTCCATTGCATATTTGTAGGGATGTAGCGAACCTCAAAAAAAAAAGTTCGCGAACCCGTTCGCGGACTTACGCCAAAAAGTGTGAATATTCGCGAACTTTGCGAACCCCATAGACTTCAATGGGAAGGCGAACTTTAAAACCTAGAAAAGCCATTTCTGGCCAGAAAACTGATTTTAAAGTTGTTTAAAGGGTGCCACGACCTGGACAGTGGCATGCAGGAGGGGGATCAAGGGCAAAAATTTCTCTGAAAAATACTTTGTTGACACAGCGTTGTGTAAAACAGCAAAGGCAGCTGGCAGACCTAGCGGAAATACGCTGCGTTTTTTGCTATTTCGCGCTATTAGCACCATGGAAACGGGATTTGCTGAAAAACTCCATGTGTGGCTTGTGCGGCGTTGTTAGGCTGAGAAAAAATGCAGTGGAAAAATGCCACGCGAACCCAAATTGCGAACATACGCGAAAAGTTCGCGAACTTGCGAACTCGCGAACACCCAATGTTCGCGCGAATTAGTTCGCCGGCAAACAGTTCGCTACATCTCTACATATTTGGGCTTTTATTGCAATGAAGTGGCACAGTGGTTAGTGTAAGCTAAGAATCTAATGGACTGAAGATGGAAAACGCCAGAACAGAATATTAAAAAAAAAATTGATAACTGGACAGCAAACTGGCAAATGACTTTTAACATTAAGGGGATTCTGTCTTGATTTTTATGGGGTACTTTTTATTTCTAAATTACAATATTTACACAGCAAATAATTAACTCTAGCATTTAAAATTTTATTCTTGAACCAACAAATTAAAACTGGTTTCAGGTAACCTATTGTTTCTCCTACTCCCATGTAAGTGGAGGAGTCCCAAGTCAGACTTAGATTTCTTACTATTGAGTGATATTCTGATACCTACTGGGAGCTGCTATCTTGCTCCCTTCCCATTGTTCTGCCGATTGGCTGCTGGGAGAGGGAGGATATTATTCCAACATGCAGCGACTGCAACTTGCTGTGACTGAAGTTTATCAGATCACAGGTCACATGGTTGTGGCACCCTGGGAAATGAAGAATATGGCTAGCCCCATGAGAAATGTAAAAAATAAATTAATAAAATCAGTGTTTTTGAAAAATGGAATTCAATGCAGGATTCTGCTGGAGAAGCTCTATTAATTGATGTGTTTTGAAACAAACATGACAATAACTACAATAACTGCAAGTTAAGCACCTGGGGAAAAATAACCTGATCACAGTTATAAGCTAAATGGAAATGTGTTTGAGGTCTTTTTAACTGAGACGCATTTGGTGGTTATCAGTGACAATAAACTATGCAACTCTGTCAGTTGCAAGTAAATCTAATAAAGTTCTCTCTTGTATAAAAAAGGAACATTGACTCATGGTAGTAACTATGTCCATCCTAACTAGATGGCTACATTTTCATTTTTTTTTAACCCAAACTAATCATCTAACTATGTCTGTATTCTGTAACTATGAAAAATAAAGACCAAAGTTCACCAACTTAATCTTATGTTTATGCGAAATTAGTGCAAGGCAGATGTTTTTCTCAGCTTAAAGTTTTCTGTGAAACGTATTCTCCATGGGATCAGAGAATATTTTCTGAAAATAAACTACCACTCCCTGCCAAGCAACACATGACCCCAGTGTTATAGGTTAAGGCAAAATATTGACAAGAAAATATGTAGTTTGGTATAAGAACACAACAGCCATTCAGAACATTAAATCATCAACAAACCCTATTGTTACAGACTTGGGGTTGCTAATAAACATACTCCATTGATATACTGTACATGCACACTTCATCCTAGGACTGCTATGGGCAAAGCAGTGCCCCATGAGTAACCAGTTGTGTTTTATACATTGGCTTGGGTGCAATGGTGGTGGGGGCACTAGGCAGGTATCTCTTCTGCTTACCCCTAGTCCGTGATTGCTTATCCCTGGCGTTGCTTTCACAATACTCCCTACCCATTCCGCAACGGCATCACATATGCATGTTTGAGCAGGGCCGGTAGGGGGCAATATTTCACTAACAATATAGGATCCTCATACTTTTCCAACCCCCTCATTCTGTTCTGCTCTCCAACAGATAATTTGCAATAATGCAAAAACTGCCCACTGACAAATCTCACTGGTTTTGCAGCACACTGGTGTAGCCCCCCCCCCCCCCCATGCAAAATTGACCTGGCAAGCATTCCCACCTCTAAGAGCTGTCCCTGTGGCAATACAGGCCCCCCTAGATAATTGTCACTTTTGTAGGACAGTTGGAAGGAAGAAGTGGTCTGTCACCTGACCCTCCTCCTCATTCTAAAATTCCTGCTCCAGTTTTTCTGTCACTGAATGAAGGAGTATGTATAAAATCAGCTCCATAAAAACCCTCCTTCACTAGTAACACAGTACAAAGAACGCAGTATCCCCTTCTTTCACTGAGCTCTTCAGAACCCTCTCACTAGTAGTAATACAGTACCTATATCCCCTTCTTTCACTGAGCTCCACAGAACCCTCTCACTAGTAGTAATACAGTACCTATATCCCCTTCTTTCACTGAGCTCCACAGAACCCTCTCACTAGTAGTAATACAGTACCTATATCCCCTTCTTTCACTGACCCCCACAGAAACCTCTCACTAGTAGTAATACAGTAACTATATTCCCCTCTTTCCCTGAGCTCCACACAACCCTCTCACTAGTAGTAATACAGTAACTATATTCCCTTCTTTTCCTGAGCTCCACAGAACCCTCTCACTAGTAGTAATACAGTACCTACAGTATATCCCCTTCTTTCACTGAGCTCCACAGAACCCTCTCACTAGTAGTAATACAGTACCTATATCCCCTTCTTTCACTCAGCTCCACAGAACCCTCTCACTAGTAGTAATACAGTAACTATATTCCCTTCTTTTCCTGAGCTCCACAGAACCCTCTCACTAGTAGTAATACAGTACCTACAGTATATCCCCTTCTTTCACTGAGCTCCACAGAACCCTCTCACTAGTAGTAATACAGTACCTATATCCCCTTCTTTCACTCAGCTCCACAGAACCCTCTCACTAGTAGTAATACAGTACCTATATCCCCTTCTTTCACTGACCCCCACAGAAACCTCTCACTAGTAGTAATACAGTAACTATATTCCCCTCTTTCCCTGAGCTCCACACAACCCTCTCACTAGTAGTAATACAGTAACTATATTCCCTTCTTTTCCTGAGCTCCACAGAACCCTCTCACTAGTAGTAATACAGTACCTACAGTATATCCCCTTCTTTCACAGAGCTCCACAGAACCCTCTCACTAGTAGTAATACAGTACCTATATCCCCTTCTTTCACTGAGCTCCACAGAACCCTCTCACTAGTAGTAATACAGTACCTATATCCCCTTCTTTCAAAGAGCTCCACAGAAACCTCTCACTAGTAGTAATACAGTACCTATATCCCCTTCTTTCACTGACCCCCACAGAAACCTCTCACTAGTAGTAATACAGTAACTATATTCCCCTCTTTCCCTGAGCTCCACACAACCCTCTCACTAGTAGTAATACAGTAACTATATTCCCTTCTTTTCCTGAGCTCCACAGAACCCTCTCACTAGTAGTAATACAGTACATATATCACCTTCTTTCACTGAGCTCCACAGAAGCCTCCCACTAGTAGTAATACAGTACCTATATATATTCCCTTCTCTCGCTGAGCTCCACAGAACCCTCTCACTAGTAGTAACTATATTCCCTTCTTTCACTGAGCCCCAGAGAACCCTCTCACTAGTAGCAATACAGTACCTACAGTATATCCCCTTCTTTCACTGAGCTCCACAGAACCCTCTCACTAGTAGTAATACAGTACCTACAGTATATCCCCTTCTTTCACTGAGCTCCACAGAACCCTCTCACTAGTAGTAATACAGTACCTATATCCCCTTCTTTCACTGAGCTCCACAGAACCCTCTCACTAGTAGTAATACAGTACCTATATCCCCTTCTTTCACTGAGCTCCACAGAACCCTCTCACTAGTAGTTATACAGTACCTATATTCCCGTCTTTCACTGAGCTCCACAGACACCCCTCACTAGTAGTAATACAGTACAGTCTCAGCAGCCCACTTAGATAAGTCTCCCTGGCAATATAAGACATATGTTACTTTGTAGTCCCTTCTCTGACAGTGCCCCACGGGAACGTCTCAGAGTCCATATGTCTTATTAGCCCCTTCTTTTACTGAGCTCTACGGAAATCTCCTGCAGTGAAACTCAGTGGAATGTAATTTAGTTACCGCGACCCCCTTTCTGCTCCGCAGCATCTGTCAGCAACAATGCAGCACATCCCATCCTCTGCCACTCCCCCACCTTCCCCTCTGCTCCACACAGCCCAGTCCCCCACCTTCCCCTCTGCTCCACACAGCCCAGTCCCCCACCTTCCCCTCTGCTCCACACAGCCCAGTCCCCCACCTTCCCCTCTGCTCCACACAGCCCACTCCCCCACCTTCCCCTCTGCTCCACACAGCCCACTCCCCCACCTTCCCCTCTGCTCCACACAGCCCAGTCCCCCACCTTCCCCTCTGCTCCACACAGCCCAGTCCCCCACCTTCCCCTCTGCTCCACACAGCCCAGTCCCCTCATTCCCAGCCCCTCACACTGTAGCCTCCCTTCCCTGTCCCATTCCCCTCTCCGCTCCAGCCTGTCTCTCCGGCACTGCAGCAGCCAGTCCGTGTGGGGAGCAGGTGGAGCTAGTGAGATGTGGGGCTGTGGCTTCGCTCAGGCTCCGCTTTCCCCCTGCACTAGCCAAGCCTGGCTCTGGGCGGGCAGATGGCGATAGAGGTTGGGCTTTGCCCGCACTGAAAGCCGTTGCTGCTTGGGAGGCCCCTGTTCATTGCTTCTGCATCTCGCTGCTGCTGCTGCTGCTGCTACTGTCGCAAGCAGCATCACTTTGCCGGCGGATCGCAGCCTGTGCGACCTCTGCAGTGCCTGTTCAGGACACCGGATCCCTGCTCCACTGACGGTAGGTAGCCCTGCTCCCCAGCCAATCCCCATGCCCAGCTGCTGGGTACCATGTGCCGGGAATAGAGATGGATATGGGGAGGGAGGAAGGATGCTGCTTGTTCCAGGCATCCATTCACTTGCTGGCTGTGCTGCCTCCATCCTGGGTGCCTTTCCCTCCACTCATACCCTTGTGTTTGCTGTCAGTTCCATATACATCTGGGGGGATTATGTTACTACAGAGCCCCCCATAATATTCCCCCATGTACAGGGGATAACCGGGCTGCTCACACAGGGGATGGGATATTCACTTGCAATGAAACCTTATTGTCACAATGTTACCCCCCTGCTATATATGCACAGAAAGTAACTTTGTTATCTATCTATATACACATGTACATGGTCTGTGCTTCATGCCACACATGCTTTATATACAGCTGTACCCCCTCCACTCACAGCATTGGAGCTTCTGCCAATTGTACTTAGAAGTCTGAAGAAAAGAGCACTTATATTCCAATAACCTGCCCTGGCCTATTGAGTACAGTCAGTGGACCAACCCCTCAACATCTGCTGGGTAAAGACAGCACGTAAAGCAGATAGGCTATTTTCGCAAATTCATGTGATTTTTCTCACTTGAAATCCCCCCCCAAGCCCCCAGTCTGATGAGTTCAGCACTCTGAGCATTGTAAACACTGGGACAGATGCTTTTGCTTGCAGGGCCTTTCAGTATAATGCAGGATGGATCAATGAGAGCGTATCACATGCACTTGGCTGCATACATTTATGGCCCCCCCTGTATACAATGTCCCGTTGTACTCACAGAGTTGGACGTTTAGGCTACTGATCTACTCAGGTTGTGGTATTGTCGTCGCTGTGTTGTTTTGGGTTATCAGAAATTAATGAGCCTTGCAGTTTCTTCATTAACATTCATCAGTTCGGCTCCCCCCCAAGGCTGACGCTTTATAGTACTGGAGGTGGTTGTTGCAGCCCAACTGTGTATATATTATCCCCTGTATCCCTTTACCCTACGAGGGTCCATTCACAGATCAGTCATTTGTGAGAGAGAAAGTTCTCCTGGGTGTAGATATATCTTATTTCCTTCTGAAAATGGACTAAACTTTTTAAGCAGCAGTGAAATGCAATGAATAGGTACCTGGTCTACTGATGCCCACAGGTAGAAATAGGGGCTTGGCCTGTTGGGCAAAGAATATGATCCCATCAACAAAGCTGATGTAAATATTATATGTGTCTATTGAACTGTTTATTATCTTTGCAAAGTTCATGCTTGGGAGTATTATGCTGCCAGGTCCGACTTGATAGTATTCCCTTATATAAATCCAGCATCAATGTTGGATTGATTATCCAGAACTCTTGGGATATGGATAAGGGGCTATCTATTTCCATGATGTGGATAAGAGATCTTATAGCTGTACTTTTTTATGGCTGGAGTTTATTCAAGGTAATGCAGGTGATGAGCAGCTGTAAGTATTGAACTGTTATCCCTTATACAGAGAGCAGGGTTATTTGTGGAATAGGAAGCAGATACCCACACAAAGCCAGCGACAGGTTTCAGTATAGTCACACATTGTTACATCTGAATACAGCAAAGAGAGGCCTCTTGCCTTATAGTAAATACAGGTCAATGCAATAATCAGTTGTATTCAGAGCGCACAGTATTTCGCTGTTATTCGGGAGATTACATTGTTTCCATGCAGCAATTCTCTCCGAGACCCTTTGCATGTAGTGGATATAATGCTGTATTATTTCTAGTTCCAGACTGTTTGGGAAGATGTATGCAGGGCTGCTGTTAGGGCAGAAAGGGCAGTCGCTCTGGGGCCCCTTTGGGGAAGAAGGGTTGATAAAAGCACAAAGGGTTTATTATGTACTTTAATGATTGTTCGTATATACACCGGGGACTCAATGGCTGTCTTGATCTCCCTCTGGCCCAGATTATATGCCATTTGTTGTTATAGGAAGGCATAGTCTGTGGCCCATTGTACATGCATGCTTAATAAAGTGCAGCGGTGTTAGTACACATGGGGGCAGATTTATTAAGACACAAATTCGAATCCCGAATGGGAAAAATTCGGATTGGATACGATAATTTCTGAAGATCGCAAATATTACGAAAATGCTTACGAAAAAATCGCATTAGTCATGATAATATCGTATTGGCGATCCAAAACTGTAAACAGCAGCAGAACCTTCCCGAATTTTTCGCGCAAGTGTACAAAAAATTCACGCAAGCGCAAAAAGAACGGTGGAAATACGCTCTGAGCATTCATGTCTTGATAAATCTCCCCCTAGGTTGTATTCCTTATGTATCAAGCATTGTCTCAAGTCTGCCCAATAGAAAATATACACCTGTTGAGTTTAACTATACCATAGCGTTCCACTGTGTATATTTAGGCACAGCACATTGACTTAATAAGAGTAGATACGCAAACTGAATGAAACAGCACTAGTGCAAAGAATGCTGTTAAAGGACAAGTTTACTTTTAAAATCCATTTTTTAGAGAGTGCAGATACTCTTAACATGTACTGCTTTATTTTATATTTATATTAGTCTTTCTTTCCTGATGAGACCAGGGTAAGACTGGAGTGTGCTACCCCAGGGGCTCCCACACACCCTCAGGGGTCCCTGCCCACTCGCTCGCTCACCCACCACCAGCCCCTTTCCCCCCATGCACCCTGAGCAGGTGGGTGATTAGGTCTTGGTCAGCGGGGCCCACGAGGGCCATGGCCCACTGTGTTTTTTCACCGTGTCCCGGATCCCAGTTCAATCCAGGGCGAGACATTTAGTTTGGGATTTAGCTTTGTAAACCAAGGTTTAGAATGAATAAAGGATGGGTCAGGGTCGTAGGCTGAGACCCTGTGGCTAAAGTTGGCCATACATGTTACAATTATGATTTTTCCCGCAACCAATGGCCGCGGGAAAGATCACTCATGCTCTCCACTAGCATTCAGGGCTAAGTCGTCAGATATGGAAGAGGAGAAACAACGATTCAGCCCTAAATGCTTGCCTTTGCTTGGGCGCCTTCAACAGCACCCGATCGAAATTTTCTGTCCTGCCGGATCAACGAGACGACCAATATCCAAGGCTTTTGCGATATGGGTCACCTTGTCAATCCACCATACTCACACCAAATATAGTACGAAACCTTGTTTGGTACCAAAATATCGGCTTTAGATAAATACAAACTGCAAGTTGAACATGTGTGCAATGGCCATACAGTAAACATGTGTTTGTACCATATACTAGGGTATGTAGCAATATGGGCAATGGTCTTCCATTGTCTAGCAACCCATAGCAACCAGCCAGTAGTTAGCTTTTTCTGGTCTAATGCTGTTAAGCTTACCCTTGGGTGCTTAATGTAGGCACGCTTTGCTTGTGTTACTTCATGAAAATGGTGACTTTTTAAGTAGAAAAGGAGTTCTATTTTAGTTGGTATGTTTATGAATGGTTCTCACTCCATAAAGAGGTAAGGAGTGTAATTTCACTGAGCAGTTAATAGTTACATCTTGCATAGGTGGTTCTGGTAGCGAACTCGTCCTTATTACCAAGAGATTAATAGCTGCATGAGTAGTTCTGACTCCATGAGTAGCGAATGAGTACTGTTTTATTGAGAGATTAATAGTTGCTTCTTCTTTAGGTGGTTCTGACTCCATAATGAGAGCAGAAGTACAGGTATAAAACCTGATGTCCAGAATGCTTGGGGCCTGGGGATTTCCGGATAAGGGGATCTCTCCATAATTTGGATCTCCATACATTAAGTCAACTAAAACATAATTTAAACATTAAATAAACCCAACAGTATCGTTTTGACTCCAATAAGGATTAATTATATGTTAAAGTTCAAGTACTGTTTTATTCTTACAGAGAAAAGGAAATAATTTGTAAAAATGGGAATTATTGGATTAAAATGGAGTCTATGAGATTTGGTCTTCCCCTAATTCGGAGCTTTCTGGATAATGGGTTTCCAATGATTAAGTGCATCTTTTTTTTGGTGATAAGTAGGTAAAGAGTACTATTTTATTGAGAGTTTAATAGCTGCATTTTCCCATGGATAGTCCCAACTCCATAATTAGAGAAGAAGAACTATTTTAGTGAGAAACGAATGGTTTAGACTCCATATATAGGGACGTAGTTCTGTTTTGCTGGGAAACTAATAATGGATGGTTCTGACTTCCTGACTAGGGGCGAAGAACAGTTTTACCAAGAGATTAATAGTTGCATGGATGGTTCTGACCCCATGAGAATGGATGAAGTACCATTTGACTGAGAGATTAATAGTGGCACGTTATACCCAGCTAGCACAAGAATATCACCTTGAGCACTGAGAAACTATTAGCCTTTTTATTGTAGGGATAGGCCTTTTTTTCTGGATTTCTGAGAAAATCAAGCAGCGTGCATTTTCTGCAATGGAATTCTTGCTTTAAGTCGATCTGGCCGGACGCGGTTCAAGTCATCCGTAAACCTCAATGTTCTTATTATGTTAAACAGCAGCCAGTTCCATTCTCTAAGTCAGTGATCCCCAACCAGTGGCTCGTGAGCGACATATTGCTCCCCAACCCCTTGGCTGTTGCTCTCAGTGCCCCCAAACCAGGTAGTTATTTTTGAATTCCTGACTTGCTGGCAAGTTTTGGTTGAATAAAAATAAGATTTACTACCAAATAAAGCCCCTGTAAGCTGATAGTGTGCATAGAGGCCCCTAATAGCCAATCTTAGCCCTTATTTGGCTCCTCCATGAACTTTTATGGTGCTTGTGTTGCTCTCCAAGTCTTTTTACATTTGACTGTGGCTCATGAGTAAGAAAAGTTGGGGATCCCTGCTCTAAGTATAGAAAAGGTTCCAAGCATGCCCTTATATGTGGACTTAATGCTAACTCCGGGGATCATGTGGCCTTTAGCCCATGTCTTTATATTGCACTGGCCTGGTCACACCTACAGACTTTCATTTGGTGGGATCCTGAGAGTAATAGCGCCACAAAAGCTGAAGGGTGGTCAAGATCTATTATTTACATATTATTAGGCATCATGTTGGAATCCCTACCCATTTTGGGTAATACTTTTGATCTTCCGATGTATAGTTATCGTACAATCTGGCCCAACAGAAGTACATACTGTCCCTGGCATTGGGAATTTATTACTCCAATACCATTCTAGCTACTGCACTGGCGCCAAGTATTATTTGATGCCATTCAAGAATGAAATTTAGGCTTGCAGCACTCAGTACGTCAGTGGCTTTAATTGTGGTCCATCCTGTGTCTCTTATCTTAGATTTCATTGCAAAAAAAATCATAATGTTTTACACTCACAGTCGCCTCCTGATTTTTCACAGTTGGTAAATTCCATCAGGCTGAAGGTGGAATTAGGTATCTCTGAGCAAACACTTCTAATAATAGTGCACTACTTCACATTACTTTGGAACAAATCCAGCATCTGACAATGGCGAAGACAGACAGAAATGACTCAGAGAGAGAGAGTGCAAAAGAGAGAGACAGAGATGCAGTCATATCATCTTATGTGATTTTTTTTTTTAAAATGTAAATGTATCACTTCCATTTCTAATGGAATGCTTGTGGCCTTGTAATATAATTGGTGCATAGGTGTCTGTGATCGGAAATTAAAGCTGCTGGCTTCTTAAATAACCAAACATACATCCTAAACATTTCAAATGCTATTCAGATTTTTTTGGTTTATCGCCCATTTTATATTTAACAAGCGACAGGAGGTCTTCTCATGGCCAATATAATGATGTAGACAATAGCATTGCTAAATTACAGCAGTGGGGTAGTAGGTTCAGTTCCAGCCTGGAAGCATTAGGTGAGGAATAATGAATGTTTAGGTAGGCTTAGCTAATGTTTTCCAGTGAAAAGCCTTCTTTTGGTAGCCTATCCCGTAGGACACTACCTCCAAAAGTGGCTCCTAAATTTGACCCTGGTGTGTGAAGATTAATGTAAATTATCCAGTAGAACTCATCCATGTTGAACTGGAGTTGAACTGAAGAAGCTGCTCGGATGAGTAGAGAAACGTTTTCAACAATTACTCAGCAAGTCCAGTTGCTCTAGATTTACTTCTGCTAGATATACCATGACCCGGATGAACGAAAACCTTCACAGAATTACTATAATTATACACTCCACTGGGGGAGGATCTTACAGTGATGTATAAATAATGGATAATAATACATGGTTTATAGCAGAGATCACAAACTGTGGGTTTAGGGTAAGATACATGGTGAATGCATATATAGATATGCCTGGAAGCCAAGTTAGGATGACATTTGTGGTGAATACTTATTTGCTGTCCTAGATATAATTGGAACTGTGGCAATGTTTCTATTTGTTTGGTATCTTGTTATGGGGTAAGGAGTGTCCTGAGCAAATGTTGGACCACTGGTTTATAGCAACAGAGTGAAGGGTCAAAGTGTGGGTTGGAGCGAGGGACAGAGACAAGGGTAAAGCACTGATGTTATATCTGATGGACTTGCCCTAATGTTTAAGCATTTTGGTCCTCTGTATATTCCTTTTCTAAAATCATGGAAAAAACGAGTGACAGGGGTCTTCTCATGAGCAGTACGATGATGTGGACAATAGCATTGCTGAATTGCAGTTCTGGGGTAGTAGGTTCAGTTCCAACCTGCAAACATTAGGTGGGGAATAATGAATATTTTGGTAGACTTAGCCAATGTTTTCCAATGGAAAGCTTTCTTGTGGTAGCCTATTCTGTAGGACACTACCTCCAAGAAGCTTGTGTGTTCTTCCCATGTCTGCATGGGTTTCCACCCACACTCCAGAAACACTGGAGTTAAGTGGCTCCTGTTAAATCTGACCCTAATGTGTGAATGTTATATGGACTGTACGTTAGAAATGCCACTGGGTCAGGGAATTATGGTGCTTAATATAGTGGTTAATGCTTATTTGCTCTTATAGATACCCCTGAAAAACAAAAGGCCAAGCTTATTTTAGATATAAGCGATGATGGGAGCCAAGGAGAGCGACGAGGGTAAAGTATTAGTGTTATAAATCTGGTGGACTTGCTCTAAGGTTCAAGTATTTTGGTCCTTTGTACAATCTTGCTAATACCACTAAGGAAATTAACCTGCATGTAGAATGAACATACCCCTCACACAAATCTGGGCTTTCAGTAGATGGTCAACAACATGAAACAGGCTAAAACCTAAATATCAATGCAAAAAAGTAATGAATGCATTTGCAGATAGACAAAAGATTGCCTACAATATTTAAGGATTAAATTGTTCTTCATGACATGGGACCTGTGGACTGTATAGAAGGCAGTGGGACCATAGGAGCACGCATCCCATTGCCAAGTGGTTAGGGTTGCCACCTCACCGGTATTTTATTGGCCTGGCTGGTAAAAGTTACACTTGGTGCCAATGTTATTAATAGAGGAAAAAAGCAAAATATAGGAAAAGGTACCACTCTATGGGGCCGATTCATTAAAACACGAGTTCGAATCCCGAACGGGAAAAATTTGGATTGGATACGATAATTTCTGAAGATCCTAAATATCAAGAAAATGCTTACGAAAAAATCGTATTAGTCACGATAATATCGTATTGGCGATCCTAAAGTCACAAAATTATCGTACCGAACGATTGTAAACAGCGGCAGAACCGCTGAATCTTTTCGCGCAAGTGTACGAAAAAGTTGCGCAGGCGTACAAAAAAGTCGGACAAACGCGAAAAAATTGGCGAATGAACGCTCCGAGCATTCGTGTCTTAATAAATCTCCCCCTATGAGTGGGAATCACCTAACCACAAGTGCCCTGGCAGAGTCCATGTCGTTACCATTTGGGTGAGTGGAGGGGTAATAGTAAATGTGTTACCCACTGCTGACGTTGGAATTGGCATTGATGGCAAAACCCTATCCCTCTATGAGCCAATGCCCTCACAATATACAGAAATGCTTCTACTTATGAAAGGAAGGGATTCGTTCTTTTACCAAAGCATGAGATTTTTTCCTTGCGTCCCTATAAATAGCTGCTAAAATATGTGTTATTCCACCATCTGTATTGCTACGTACTTATTTTCTTTTCTTTGCTCCTGAATAGCACAAGCCTCTGCATTTTTAATAAACACATTCTCTTGCATTAATTACTTGAAACGGCACTTTATTAGCGTTGTTCCATTATTTAAATCCCTCGGAATGTTTTGGCAGTTATTTCTCTTTTGAGGGTTTGAGGCTGAATGATATTTGGTGCGGCCACCCTTTAATTAAAATTCCCATCTTGGTTTCTTCTGCTCTATTACTACTTTATGAAATGTTTTGAAGTGCATTGTTATTATCATCTTTTATTAATCATATGCCAGTCATTTTCTGTTAGGTGGAAATGCCACTAACATTAATGTTTAGTATGTTATAGAATGTCCTATTGCTAGCAATTGGTCGTTATTGCTTATTTTGTATAGTTTTTAATTATATTTCCTCTTCTACATCTTTCGAGCTTCCAAATGGGGGTCGCTGACCCCGACAGCAGAGAAAAACTCTGTGAGGCTATGATTTTATTGTTATCCTTAATTTTTATTTCTTATCTTTTTATTCAGGCCATCTCCTATTTATATTCCAGTCCTTCATTCAAACCACTGCCTGGTTGCTAAGGTGTACAAGACCCTAGAAATCCTTCTGAATCCCCCAGTTTGATGTATAATAAATCTCTGACGCTCTGCTCATGCACATGCCTGCAATGTAGGATAAACAGGTATGGGACCTGTTATCCAGAATGCTTGGGACCTGGGGTTTTCCAGATAAAGATAAATCTTTCTGTTATTTAGATCTCCATACCTTAAGTTTACTAAAAATAATTTAGCCGTTAATTAAACCCAATAGCATTGTTTTGCCTCCAAGAAGGATTCATTATCTTAGTTGGGATCAAGTAGAAGGTACAGGTATGGGATCCCTTATCCAGAAACCCTGTTATCCATAAAGCTCTGAATTATGGGAAGGTGATTTCCTATAGATTCTATTTTATTAAAAAAATTAAATTAAAAAAAAAATGATTTCTCTTTTCCTTGTACAGGTATGGGATCCCTTATCCGGAAACCCGTTATCCAGAAAGCTCCGAATTACGGAAAGCCCGTCTCCCATAGACTCCATTTTAATCAAATAATTCAGAATTTTAAAACTGATTTCCTTTTTCTCTGTAATAATAAAACAGTACCTTGTAATTGATCCCAACTAAGATATAAATAATCCTTATTGGATGCAAAACAATCCTATTGGGTTTAATTAATGGTTAAATGATTCCCTTTTCTCTGTAATAATAAAACAGTACCTGTAATTGATCCCAACTAAGATATAATTACCCCTTATTGGGGGCAGAACAGCCCTATTGGGTTTATTTAATGGTTAAATGATTCCCTTTTCTCTGTAATAATAAAACAGTACCTGTACTTGATCCCAACTAAGATATAATTACCCCTTATTGGGGGCAGAACAGCCCTATTGGGTTTATTTAATGGTTAAATGATTCCCTTTTCTCTGTAATAATAAAACAGTACCTTGTACTTGATCCCAACTAAGATATAAATAATCCTTATTGGATGCAAAACAATCCTATTGGGTTTAATTAATGTTTTATTGATTTTTTATCAGAGTTAAGGTATGGAGATCCAAATTACGGAAAGACCCCTTATCCGGAATACCCTTGGTCCCCAGCATTTTGGATAACGGGTCCTATACCTGTACATGTATGGGATCTGTTATCCGGAAACCTGTTATCCAGAAAGCTCCGAATTACTGAAAGCCCATCTCCCATAGACTCCATTTTAATTAAATGGTTCAGAATTTTAAAACTCAGTTACTTTTTCTCTCTTGTAATTGATTCCAACTAAGATATAATTAATCCTTATTGGATGCAAAACAATCCTATTGGGTTTAATTAATGTTTTATTGATTTTTTTAGTAGACTTAAGGTATGGAGAGCCAAATTACGGAAAGACCACTTATCCGGAATACCCTTGGTCCTGAGCATTCTGGATAATGGGTCCTATACCTGTAATAATAAAACAGAACCTTGTGCTTGATCCTAACTAAGATATAATTAATCCTTATTGGAGGCAAAACTATCCTATTGGGTTTATTTAATGTTTACTTAATGTCTTTAAAGACTTAAGGTATGTAGATCTGAATTATGGAAAGATCCCTTTTCCGTAAAACCCCAGGTCCAGAGCATTCTGGATAACAGGTCCCATATGTTTAATTATTACAGAGAAAAAGGAAATTATTTTTAAAATGTTTAATTATTTGATTAAAACTGAGTGTATGGGAGATGGCCTTCTGGATAATAGGTTTGCGGATAACAGATCCCATACCTGTATTCTGAACATTCTCAAGAAAGAAATATAATTTATATGAAAATTTGCACAAATTAAGACACATATAAGGTGTTAAGTTAAAGCTGCTCACATTTCTAATTAGGTGTCACTTTAACACCTTCTTTTTCATTTAACTTTCACCTCAGTTTTATTTTTACACCTTAGATTCATTTTTATTTCCTTAGATAATGCAGAGTTATGTGACCTTCCAAACCCACATGTTGCTTAGAAAAGAAGTGTGAATAATGACTTTATAGCACATTCAAACACGGGATCTTATATAAAAGAAATGTTTATCCTTACTGTAAGTGATAATGATGGAAGTAAGTCTAGTGATACTAGAACAGATACTACAGGTTTAACAACAGCAGGAAGACTTGCAGGTTGGACATCACTGTTGGGTGCGTCTTTCTTTAGGTACATTATGGAGGTAATAAAGGAGTCTCAGGTCTAGTAACATAGTGCAACAAATTAAGTAGTAATGTTTATGGCTCACTTAATTAAATTCTATTGGTTACTAGACCTGATACAAATGTAGTAAGTTTTAGTGTATGTATATGTATATAACATCAAAATTAGGGTTGGGTATTCAACGATTTAACTCCCCCAACAGTCCAGGAAGTCCTGGGTATCTATAACTTATGCCCTGGGGCAGGGATGGGCTCCCATAAGCCAAGGGCTAAAGTAAGTTGGTCCTGCTCTTATTTTAAGTGGCCGGAGTTGGTCCTGCCCTTCATTTAAGGGAAAAGAGCACATGGCTTATCCTCTTTGGACTCACCCATTAGCAGGGGTTAATGCTGATGAGGAGTCTGGGAGCAGAAGGACCCAGCAAAAAGGGATGTAACCTAAGGGAAGGAGGACCCTTAGTGAAGTTGGGGAAAAGGTCCCCATGAAAGATGTATAGATAGTGGATAGAAGATCCTGTAATGGAACATTCCAGAAGTGTAAGACGGACAGGGTAGCTAGAAAGTGCAGTCTGTGCTCCACCAAGGAGGTGTAACGTGGGTTAGTTCCCCAGGTACTCACCAAGAGGGTAGGGACTCTGGGAACTTTGTGTGTTGTTCCTTGGAGCACCCATGAGGCAACCTGAGATATGGGGAACAGAGACCTTAACCCACCAAACTTTAAAATAGGTGGAGGTTGGGTGTGCTGCCAGGAAAAGTGGGCATGGCTTAATCGGTGTTTGGGGTTTGGCCTAACATGATGTCAATAATGATGTCACTACGCATGCACGCATCTTAAAATCAGGCCTTTTCTTTGTGGCAACTTGTTCCCTGCACATGCCTACGTAACGTACTGAATACAAGGGGAATGGCCTGTAATAACGGGAGTGGGAGGGAGGGTTCTAAAACTGAGTAACTCCCAGGGAACCCAGCAGAATTGGCATTAGTGGGAGAAATAGCTGTGGTGAGTGAGTAGAACCCTTAAAGAGTACTTGGTGTATGCTGTGCCGCTGTACCTAATACCTTGACTATGCTGATAAATATTTGCTGCTACTCTACTTGTTTAATAAATCATTACTTGGTTCAAGAGCTATTGGCACCCAACATGGTGTGTGTGGTAGCTTGTTTACTAGTGCATTCGCCAACCAGCTCCAGTGGTTATTCCAGCATGGGGGCGCTTGAAGCATTCACAGGGGCAAGTCTCAGCCTGAAGAACAGCTGGCACCATACCACCAATGGTGCATAATAGGGTTGCCAACTTTTCTATTGAAAAATGCTGGGTCTCCTGCCTGTCTTATCAATTACCACTATAAAACTGACATAGTTAATCTTCATTCTAGTTCAGGCATGGCTAGCTGAAAGTAGGTGTAGTTCTCAGCAAATTAGGAGCTTGGCAGGGTATGGGGTATGGCCCATATTGCTGCAACTTTTGATTTCAGCTGATTGGTGTGGCCAGGGTGCCAAGTATGGTGCCTCTGCAGTGGTTTTAATGCAGAGAGAAAGCAGGCATTCATACAGTAACACCTGGGAGCACCTTTAAGCCATAATTCATAATAGGGAGAGCTATATAAATCCAGTTAAACAGAAAAAGGTAACATGGCTTTTAATACATTTTACTTATCTTTTCGGGGCAGCAGTTCCCCTGTGGCTCCTACAGATTTATATCCGGTCTGAATGTCTATTCACCCTTTCGAAAAATTGTCCCCACCTCCCTACTTGTCTCAGCTCTGTCTTAAAGTCCAGACAAAAGCTACATCATCCCGCCTTAAATCATTTCGGTGTTTTACTGTGCATTTAGGGACTCTGTCTGTTAAAGAGTTTGGGAAGAATTTATATAGGAATCAATATTCCTCGCACTGTTGTAATCACAATGTAATAACACAGGGAAAGCGGTTGGCGTCGGCTATGCCAGGGTTGCTCGGGAAACCTTGAGATGTGACAGTGGAAATGTGATAAAACCGAAGGGGTCAGGCAATTGTTGCTCATACACATAAGGGACAGAGAACTAGAAATTGGTGTGAATTTTATTGCAAACGGTAAAGGGTCCTTATGCCAGTTTGGCACCAAAGGCTGGAACTGCTGCACATTCTGTTGCATTATATTCATGAAACTGCAAACCTACCACCATACTCAACTGCATTTCAGGATTTGATTGAGAAGGTGTTAACCTGTGTGCCGTTGGGCAAAGCCCCAAGGTGCATTTGAGTTCTGTTTTGCGTGGAAACAAGAAGAGTGCAGGTCCTAGGAGTGATGGTTTCTTCTCTTCAATTCAACATAACATACACCATTATTATTATTATTATTCTGTGTGCTGTTCAAGTTGACCTAGCCTTACAGAGATGGACTACATTTAAAAGAACTTGGGTACATTGGGTACATTGGCATAGCAAATGCAAACGGTCTCAGCTCACATATGGGCAACCCCATCTTTACCCATTCCACAGAATGAGTCGACTGTAGATGGTGGTAACTGGCAAGCAAATGGTAGAGGTTTCATAGAAATGTTGACTCCTCTGATGTAGCTCCATATGTAGAAGGACCTTTGACATGGGGCGTCAAGTGTAGGGTGCACTGACCCTGGATGCACCCAAGGATTTATCTAGATGCCTATGGACCTTTATAGACCCCTACACAAAATATGCAAATACAGGTATGGAATCCATTATCTGGAAAGCCATTATGCAGAATGCTTTGAATTACAGGAAGACTATCTCCCATAGACTCCATTTAAATCAAATAATTCAATTTTTTAAAAAGGATTTCCTTTTTTCTCAGCTAAGATATGATTAATTCTTATTGGAGGCAAAACAATCCTATTGGGTTTATTTAGTGTGTAAATGATTTTGTAGCAGTCAGTGTATGGAGATCCAAATTACAGTAAGTACCCCTTATCAAAAAAAAACTCCAGGTCCTCAGGGCCGGATTTCTATCCGGTGCGCCCCGAGGCCGCCCCTGTGGGAGTCCCCCGTGCGCATGCGCGAACGCTCCCCCCCCATTGCGCATGCGCGAACGCTCCTTTTAACTCCCATACGGAGCAGTGGGGAGAGGTCCCGACTGCTCCGTATGGGAGCAAAATTTAAAAATGTTCTTGCGGCGGGGCGGCATGCCGCCCCTAAACTTCTGCCGCCCTAAGCCCGGGCCTTTGTGGCCTCTCCAATAAACCGGGCCTGCAGGTCCTCAGCATTCTGGATATCAGCTCCCATACCTATAATTCCAAGCACTGAGACTCCAGTCACCAGCAATGACTTCATTTCACAATTTTGTCCTTCATCTCTAATTTACCACAACTACAGATGAAGCAGACCCTGTTTTGCAGGGGGGCAGAAGTGTAGAGGGCCCAGTAAGACCCATATCAATGGCAAATTTAATATATTTGAGTAAAATAGGAACTTAATGTTTTGGGGCCCCAAATTGAATTTGCTGTGGGGCCTAGTAACATCTAGCTACGCCACTGACTGCAAGTAGGAATATGCACTGGCTACACCTATGGTATATTTTGGGCATTAGAAAATGGCTTAAACAGTATACAAGACCATAAGAAGGAGGTATATTTCTTACTTTATTATTCCTCTCAATCAAATGTAGGTGTATAAATTAGCCATTAGGGCAAAGCTACACAAAACAGCTTAGCTACCCACTTCCCTCAAGCCAATTCTAATTCAATTAAGCAGGTCAACTTAATGAATGATGCAGTGATAGAGCAGTATCTCCAGAATCAATGGCGCTCTGCTCCTGTGTATAACAAATCGTTGTGTCTACACCCCCAAGGGTGCATTTTGGTCTTGTACATAAAGTGGGGGTGAATTTCTGAACGGCGATGCAGGGTATCCAACTTACTTTTATTTAGGTGGTGTTTCTGTCCTTCCTGCTTATCACCCCCATATCTTCCCTACCCAAGCTTACTACTCCTGCACACTTATTTAGTGAGGATGGACAGGATTGCTAGTGTGCAAAGCCCAATTCTGCCTTCTAAAGGTGAATTTCCAGAGATCCAAGTTACCATTGGAATTTTTCTCAGAGAACCAGGCTAAGGGAAGGGAATGCTGAAACACAACCCATATTTTGCAGAATATATCACTTCCTCCTCATCCTGGAGTTTTTGCAGATGGATGTAATACACTGTAGCTGGCCATGAGTGCCTTGCATTCAGATTATCAGTAAAATGATTTATAATGCTCAGTAACTGAGAAGGAGCTGGCTCAGTGGTTAAGTGCTCTGGATAGTGTTTAAATGGCGCTGTCAGCTGCTTTGGAACTTGGACAAGTCGGTGAATCTCCTAGCAGCCCAGCACACTTAGGGTGTAGAAATATGAGTGCTTTAAGGTACCAGTGGGCCCTGGGCATAATTCCGCTGGTGGGCCCCCACTGCTCCAAGCAATTTGTGATAAAATAATCCTCAAATGTGTGAAGTTGAATATAGCAGGCAGTTAAGAAATGGTCTGCGGCTACATGATCCTAAGGTGTGCCCGGGGCCCTGCTGCCAAGAGGTGAGTTGAAAAAGTGCCTCAGGCGGCAGCACCCAGCGCCAGCGGTGGCAAAAAGCCGCTCCTGGTAACATTCTGATTGACATTCTGATTTTTAAATTGGAATATTATCTTTTCTAGTGCAGAGATCCCTATTGCACACTCTGCACTAGCGACACTTGGCTTGGCTGCCTCAGGTGGCTAGGACCCTGAGGCAGCGCTGGGTGTGCCACCCACCCTAAACCAACAGCCCTGGGAGCAGAAAAATGGTGATGCCCAAGGAAACAAGGAAAATTTATTACAATAACTATGCTGTAGAGATCTGCCAGTTGATTAAAATGAGCAGTCTGCCATCTCTGCAGGGTGCTTTTGCTAAGTTATCCCAGATGAAAGGTGCACTTGTGGGCCTGCTGTTTGGTTGTGGTATGTGCTAGTGGGCCCCCTTATACTAGTGGGGCCTGGGCAAATGCCCCTTTTGCCCATTTATTAGCCCTGACTGCTGTTACATGCAGTGGGCCCCATGGAAAAGAGTTTTATTAACACAGATATATTAACCAGTTCTATGTCATTAGCAGCCTGGACTGGGATTTGATATAGGCCCAGGCATTTCCAGTACACAGAGGCCCAAACAGCCCCCCCCAGCCCAATAAATAGTGACTGTCTATGGCATCTTACAGCAGCCCCCCTGGCATTTGCCAGAACCCACAGATTGCCAGTCTGGGCCTGGTCATTAGGGTGACGATTGAATGGGACAAACTGGGCCTGATTATTACACAACCCATAAAGAATCTATGACCTCTTTATACTGTCAATACATGGGCAGATGCTAGTGCTTTATTTATTTTGAAATTAATTGTTATTTTTTCTTACAAATAAACTGGCTGCAGCTTTCTATATATTTTAAATGGGGATTATTTTAATTGTAATAACTCTGTGTAAATCCAAGGTGCATCCATGTGTGCACAACACAAAGATTTTTGTTCCCAATTAGTGATTTGCTGATTAGAATATGAGTTAGAGTTCAGAATTGGTTCAGTATTTGGAAACATTCACCCAGATGCAGTGAGCAAAGTGCAACAATCTGCGCTACTAGGATTTACAAAAATAAAGTATGAATGTTCCCCTTTAATAATTAGCCATGGCCCATAGTCTTTGGAGCAATGATATGCAAGGAAATATTTTATTCTCCGCCCTCTTAAAGACATAATAACCCCATTTGTTCTGACAGTTAATGAGGTTGAAAGATTTCTCAGCGTGTCACAAACAATTAGGTCCCCTCTCTGTCCCTTCAGCTCCTGGAAGTGATTTCTTGGCACTCTGAAATGAGAATGGATTTCCCTTCTCGGTGCTCTTTTGTTGGAATTGGATTAGGATCCCAGTGCACACCATAAGGGTGGGTGTATATTATACTTTTCCTTGCAACATTAAATATTTAGTTACCTACGGATTGACGTTTTACTGTTTATCTGCCTCTGCCATTGAAAGTCTTAAAAGAGCAAAGGAGACGTTAAAGGGGATATAAACCCTTCTGCATTGCACTTCTCAACCAAATTTTACTCAATTGTCGCTGGGCTACAAATCCCAGAATAATGTAACATATAGTGATGGGTGAGGCATGCTGGGAGCTGTAGTCCAGGAACATCAGGTTTGTATTTTTAAAGCAAAACTTTTCCCAAAATCTTCAGGGTCAGTGGCTTGTTTAAAATGCAAGAAATCCTCCAATGAGAATCTCAGCTGATCTGTGTAAATCTGGCTCCCTGTTCTCTGTTCCAGCAATTGGAGTTGGGAGCATTAAGCACAGTTTCCCAGCACTGAACAAGTCTGTCCTTTATCCCCATGTCTGATTCCTGTGTCATATAATGAAGGGAAAAAATGACATAATTATCTCTATATGTAAGATACCAGCAAGATGCCTGACATAGGGCTGGGAATCAGCATTCTCATTGGCAGATTCTTTTACATTTAGAAAGAAGTTTTTTGATCAATAGAATTCTCGTTACATTTTCCAGCAAAAATTAGGGGTTGCAGTGATTTTTTATTTTATTTCTTTTTTTTGTTTGTTTGTTTCCTAAAGAGATTCTAGAGAGATGCAGAAAATGTTGTTTTTAAAACCATTTGAATAACATATAGGACAATTAATCCCTACTGCAAATTATTGGAATATTTACAGTATTTTTATGATAAATGTTTACCCAGGGGCACTGCTGCCATAAGGTTGAGAAACTCGACTCAGATGGCAGCGCCTGGCAAGTTGCCAGGGGCGGCAAAAATCCACTCCTGCTAACAGAAATGCCAATTTTTAAATCGGCATTTTGGCTCTTCTAGTGCTAGTGCAGAGAGCGCTGTTGCCCTCTAGGGGGGTAGAATCAACTTAGCGGCTAGGACCCCTGAAGCAGCGCATTGTCACCAGCAAATTTTGATCCAATTCTAACTAAAAAAAATAACAAATATAATATTTCTAGCATTTGTTCCCCCACAATGCAGTGTTATTCCCTTATTCCAGGATCATTGTAGTCACTTGGCTCAATTGTTCTGCCCCTACCACAGTTTCGCACAGTTTACCAAAATAATCACATCTGTGCACACATTACATTGCAAATCTAAAGCGTTCGCGTCTCACAACCCCAATCCCCACCCCCCCACCACAAGCGTACGCATGTGTATTTGCGCGGGAACCAATTTAGACACATATGGAGAAGTGGGGAGAGGTCCCCATTGCTCCATCTGGGAGCAAAACTTCGGTGCTGCGGCAGTGCGCCACAAATCCAGGCCTGGGGTTGACACCTGCGCCCAGTTATTTAGGTGCAAACTGGACCTATTGACCCTGGGCCGGAAGGGAACCCTGGCGCTACCATCTGGTCAGGAAGTGGCGGTAGCTCCAGGGTTCTCCTGCGTCAATAGCGCTCAGCTCTGAACAGAAGGCAGGAAGGAATGAGTGCTGCCAAGCACAACTATAAGGAAATGCAGGATCGCATTTTTGCACGCAAGTAGCTATTACATCCAACTGTCAGCAGGGAAATTGTCGGGACCGCAGTGGCACTAGCGGATGTATTTGAATAGTAATGAGTGAATCTGTCCCGCTTCGCTGGAAAATTAGTAAAAAGGCAAACATTTGCAAAACAAATTAAATTCAATTACCATTCTTTTTTTTTACCGCACAACTTTTTTTTCGGTCATTGGAGTCTAACCCCATATGTAATAAAAGGCACTAAATTTGCCCAGTAGTAGTAACCCATAGCAACCAATAAGATGTTTGATTTTAAACAGGTGACCAATTGCTGATTGGCTGCTATGGGTTACTGTTCCTGGGTTAACTTAGTGCTAGTGATGGGCATGAATTTGCGGCAAATTTCCGCGTTTCGCCATTGGCGGATGGTTTCGCAAAACGGATTAAAAAATTTGCCCCATATGTAATAAAAGGCACTAAATTTGCCCAGTAGTAGTAACCCATAGCAACCAATAAGATGTTTGATTTTAAACAGGTGACCAGTAAAAATTCTACCTGCTGATTGGCTGCTATGGGTTACTGTTCCTGGGTTAACTTAGTGCTAGTGATGGGCATGAATTTGCCGCAAATTTCCACGTTTCGCCATTGGCGTATGGTTTCGCGAAACAGATTAAAAAATTTGCCGCGGAAAAATTCGGCGCAAGGCCAAAAATTGCCGCAGGCGTCAAAATGATAGCCGCACAATGAAATAATAGCCACGGGTGACAAAAGAATAGCCGTGCGACAAAATAATAGCCGCACAACAAAATAATAGCCGCGGGCGACAAAAGAATAGTCACGGGTGACAATTTTTTTTGCCGCACGACATTTTCGGCGTTTCGCGAATTTTTCACAGATTCACTCATCACTACTTAGTGCCTTTTATTACATAACCCCTGAAGGGCATTTTTTCTCAAAACTTAGCATGAACCCTAAGGTGTAGCATTGCTAACCCAGTGCTTTGTTAAGCTTTAGTTGCCCTTTAACTTGCATCAGTGGGATATTATCTGTTTTAATCATGAGTGGTAGATGTAAGTCTTAGTACAACTATATGTGCAGGATTATATGTCTGTCAACAAAAATAATTCTGTGCCTCTTATAAGCATAATGAAAAGCGTAATTAAATCCTTCGAAGATTTACATTAATTAATTACTGAAAAGAAATATGTAGAAATTGGAAATGATAAACCCAGCCTATAAATCAGTTCTGTTTGCCATTTCATCTTTGAAATGCCTTTATATTGCCAGGGTAGGATCATTTCATTTATTGAGCATCGACAAATCTGTATAAAACATATACTTTCATTTAATAATTTCAAGTAATTAAAACAAACTGAAAACAAAAAAAATGGGATATTGCCATAATGGGTGTATTTGTTCTCCAGTAAATACTGCTGTATATATAGTTATCATACACTTACTGAGTGTTTGGGCCAGACAGGAGCTCAGGGTGACTTTAGCCTTGGAGGAGACTATAAATAGGACACGTTCTCCAGGAATTTTTCATAATGTACTGATAGATGTGAGTCTATTTTGAGAACAACTAATCCTCAGTTATTCTTCTCCTATGGGGTTAGAGCTCTATAAATAGACACCAGCATCCTCTATATAGATCTGGTTTTAAGGTCTCCATACACGGGTTGATTCTAGCTGCCGATATCTGTCCCTTAGACCGATTCAACAGCTTATCTGCCCGTGTATGGGGACTAACGACAGATCTGCCCGACTGACAATCGGGCGGTTTGATTTTTAGTCGGATCGGCTTGTTGATGCGGTCCCTGAAGCGACAGATGCCTATACCCGTCATTGTAATTCAAACCCGATTTAGCCTGATATTGCCCACCCGTAGGTGGGGATATTGGGAGAAGATCCGCTCACTTGGTGACCTCGCCAAGTGAGCGGATCTTAGCGTGTATGTCCAACTTTAGAGTGTTTTTCTACAGCTTTTAAGTCATAACTAGAAGCTAAGAGTTTTATGCAAGGGTAGAACTAAATAGAGAAGCAACCTTAAGTTTATTTTTGCAACTGACGACATGTAACACTTCTTCTGTGAGGCATGTTCTTATAATCTTTAAAGGGGACATATTCCTTTCATATAAGGTAGCCACCTTTGCTAGCAGCAAAAGCTGGACAAAGGGGTTGAGACAGGGAGATAGGGTGTGGGCTGGTAAAGTTTGGGGTGGTCATGTGACATCAGGAGGTGGGCCAGTGATGTGCAGGGGTGGTCTGGTGACATTGTGGGTGGGGCGGTTGGATTGGATTTGTCCAGGTTTTACAAAGCTAAAAAGAAGTAGCAACCATACTTTCATAACAATATTGCTCCACCCAAATGTTGCCAGACTACACATATCTCTAAAATGTTGTTGGAATACAGAATTCTTCAGCATATTATCATAGGTTAAGAAGTCCTAAGAGTATCCTGTTTGTTCTGTTTGCACTTGACTCTCTATTCTTCGTATCATACGATCAATGCCAAAGAAATTATACTAACTTTGTTGGACCCCTATCTCTCAAAATAGAAAAGTGAGACTCATCCTCACTAGCGTCAGTAGCGTCATCAACGTATTGTGCAAAAGGGCCAGAGCTAGGGGTAGGCAGCAGAGGCATCAATTCATTCTGGAAAAAAGGGAGGGGGCGCAAATCAAAAAATTGTGTGTATTGTGATATTCCCTGAAGCATATTATTGGAACAGCTCTTGTGTCCCCTTAGATAAATTATTTGCATTAAGTTGTCTTTGTTATGGCTGGACGACAACTTACGGATTCTAGAAATGATAGTCTAAGATAATTTGCCGACCCTACATCAAAATTTGTTGTAAAAATAAAAATTCACTCCTTTGGCCAGGCTATGATAGGTGCACCCAAGGGCTGTGCCAAATTATTTCAATTTGACGGTTGACCCCTCAGTTCAATGCAGTTCATATCAGATGGTATTTTCTGACAAATCCTTGATTAGATATCTGCCCACCTATGGACACCTTAGTTTGAATAAGATTGTTTTATTGGTGCAACGTGCATAAGGGTACAAACCAATGAATATACCAGTAAACCAATACCATAGCTAATTACGCCCTTGACTGCAAGTTCTACGCGCACGTTAAAAAAACAGACAGTAATAGACAGTAAGCTGTCTGTTAATATGAATATACAATTTAAAATATAATGACATTTTATATTTACTTTAACTGGCGTTTGCCATGTGGTGACTTTTTATGAGCACACCCGTCTTGGTGACTATAAAAATGATGCCGTAATTTAGTGCCAAGGGCTTTATATTCCAAACACAGTGGATGACACCTTAACAACTCTTTGTAATGCGTAAAAATAAAATATGAAGTTTTATATTCAGTCCTGTAATGAATCAAGCTTCATAGTAACGACTGTTCTAGTAGCGAAAAGGTTACGGTGATGGATGGAGACGATCCGGGGGAAGTCAAGGCGTGTTCACAAATCATACCATTCCATGTACCAGTTGGGAAATTCTCACACGTATAAAAGGTGGGGAAAAAAAAGTCTTTGTGATCCTTAGGACACTCGTGTGGGAGGATAATTACCATTCTGGAAATCCAGTTGCTAGGTAGAATATTATTTTATAGATATGAGCATATGGGAGCTTGAAATGTTCATTTATAGGCATTTATATTTTTAGGGCAGTTTTAAATCCCTTATCACTGTGTCCTCTAGGAACAGAATGGTGCATCTGTTTTGTGCAATTGTTGGCATTTGCCAAGGTGTCCCCCATGTCTGCCCTAAAGGTAAAATCCCTGGGAACTCCAGTGTAAAAGAAAGGGACTTTCAGGCAAGGAATAATAGGGCAGATTTCCAAAATGATTAAAATTTAGGAGTGAACCACAGCTATATTTTTAATGTTAAACCCTCCATGGAAGATCTGGCCAAATATTCTAATTTATATGTGCAATGTTTATGTTTATGTAGCGCTGCTTAGGGCTGCCTCATGTTCTGCTCCAAGAAACATGTACCGTGTAAACAACAGGGTGAAGATGCCCCCCCACCCTATCTCCCTTTTTGCATTGTATTTGGCCTTCCTGTGTCTGCCCATGAGCACCTATAAGGGCTCTGGCACACGGGGAGATTAGTCGCCCACAACAAATCTCCCTGTTCGCGGGCGACTAATCTCCCCGAGTTGCCATCCCACCGAAAGTGTAAGTCGCCGGTGGGATGGCACACGTGGCGGCGTGATTTCGGCAAATCGCCGAAAAAGCCTCGCGAGGCAACTTCGGCGATTTGCCGAAACCACACCGCCGCGTGTGCCATCCCAACAGTGACTTACATTTTCGCCGGTGGGATGGCAGGTGATGGCAACTCGGGGAGATTAGTCGCCCGCGAACAGGGAGTTTTGTCGCGGGCGACTAATCTCACCATGTGCCAGAGCCCATAATGTGGGCAGTACTTCAAGGAAGGGCTTGAAGTGTCACTAACCCTAATGATTGTCACATGGAATTTAATCCTTGGTGCAAATTACCTGAGACTTTACTGATTCTTTACCAAAGTAGCATTTAGCAGGACTATGGAGTATCACTTTAGTATATATATACTATAGGTACAGCATTTATTTTTAAAGTCTTACATTAAAAGTACTCATGGAAGCACTATTCCGTCAAATGCTATTTGAAAGAATAGTGGGTCATTTCAGCACCAGAACTTTACTCATTTGGCAGAGCAAATAAGTTGTCCAATGGAGGGGCGGCTGCATTTATAAGTTGGCAACGTGGCTGTAGTTATAATGGAGTTCCCAGGGATTTTACCTGTAGGGCAGACATGGGGGACACTTTTATCTGTAGGCAAATGCCAACAGTTGCACAAAACATATGCACCATTCTGTTCCTAGAGGACACAATGATAAGGGATTAGTGCTCTATAAAAATATTGAAATTGCTAATGTAAGAGCTCTGTATCTCAGTTAAATGCCTATAAATGAATAGTTCAAGCTCCCATATGCTTGTATCTCTAAAATAATATTCTACCTAGCAACTGGATTTCCAGAATGGTAATTATCCTCCCACACGACTGTCCTAAGGATCACAAAGACTTTTTTTCCCACCTTTTGAACATGTGAGAACTTCCCAACTGGTACATGGAATCATATGATTTGTGAACAGCCAGACCAGCACACAACATAACAAAAGCTATCTGCTTAATTTTTGCCATTGTATGGGTTTATACACATTGCAAACAATGGGGCTCATGATATTTGTGGTATTGTAAAGACCCCTAGGGCCACAGATAGTGTGTGTGTAGTCAGAGCTGTGGCTCTGTAATACGTTAGCCCAGCATTGCCGGCTGAACTAAATTAAGCATTCCTCCTAGCATACATTATCATACAGCGCATTATTGACAGTTGTCTATTGACGCATACACTGTGTGACACTTCCTAGTGCTTCCGTTTAATGGATGAGGGACCTATCTGCATACATTTATCATAGGAAGCAAAGCCGTAATGAACAGGCAACCGGAGATTTAAAGTTAATTGGACAGAATAATTCTCTGACATGTTCAAAGTTTTATAAATGGAAATACAAGATTGTATATCCTTTGTGCAAGGAAAAGGTAGAGATAAGGGGGTTCAAAAAGGACCTTTTATAAATCCCTTAAGTTTGGGAGCTGTAGCAGGATCTTGTTTTAACAGCAAATCCACCAATTGCTGTCCAGGATCAGGGTAATATTGCCAATCAAAAATGACTGACATAGAGCTGGATGATTTTCATTGGAAAATTCTCTTGCATCTGTAATTAAAGTGCCAATTCTAAGCAACTTGTCAATTGGTCTTCATTTTTTATCTTCAATAGTTTTTGAATTATTTACCTTCCTCTTCTGCCTCTTTCAAATGGGGGTCACTGAGTGGGCCAACAGTGTCCAGGCAATTATCATTTAGGCCAATGGGGTTGCAATGTGTCTTTGCAAATAGTGTTTTGCTGCTGTGCTGGAAAGCAGGCTGGGAGCAAAATGCCGTTATTTCTAAATATTCTCTTTAAAACACAAATATATTATGACTTTTTTTGTGGACATTTTTACATCCAGTGGGTACGTTATTTACTCCGAGACCTATTTAAAGTGTATTGTAAATAAACCATGTAGTCGTAGAGAAGATACCAAGAATGATGAAGAAAGTAAAGGAAAATGATTGCTTTTATAGAAGGACATGGCATTTTTATGTAACATCATTAAGGGCTGCTCACCATGAACCTTTCTGGGGAAAATACAATTTTTTTGCACAGTAAAAAGTCCAAGTGAAGAAATGTGCAGAAGAGACATAGATAAGTGACCTTCTCCTCCATCCCTACTGTCCTTATAATATATTTTCCACCAACACTTATTCTATAAGTCATTAAACGCTCACATATTTGTGTCTGGCCTAATTCCTAACATGGGAGACGCCTTCATCTGTAAGTGTCTGTGCTTATAATAGGCTTCAGTGCCCCCGGCCATAAAAACACATTAAAGTCTCTTTCCTTGCCGATTAGCCGTAAATGAATAAAAGAAGATGGGGAGAGCTGAGCACTACACGTTACATGTTATTTTATTTATTATATATCCTTAATCGCATTTCTCTTCTGAAACATATGGGAGAACAAGGGGAGTCCCGCAGCTGAATTAAAAACTCGGTTTGGGATTTGTCTGTGTTCATTCATTTCAACAGAGACATCACTCCCACATATTGTGCTGCCCCTGACGGCATCTCGGAATGGGAAGATGCCTTCTTTAAAGGGAAATTCTACTTGAAACGATCTTTGATATGATGGACACTGGAGTTTCTAAAACAGTAATATCAAAGGTTTAAGGGCATATAAACCCTGCTGTGCTGCTCATCCAAACTTTACTCAGTTGTTGCTGGACTACAAATCCCAGAATAATGTAACATATAATGAAGGGTGAGGCATGCTGGGAGCTGTAGTCCAGCAACATCAGCGGTGTATTCTTAAAGCAATATTGCACAATAAAACTTTTCCCTAAATCGCCACAGCCAGCGACTGCTTTAAAATAGTGCTGGGCGGTATGACCAAAAATTTATATCACGGTATTTTTCAAAATTATATCGGTATCACGGTATTTGACGGTATTTTTTTTTCCCCATGCATGATTAGGTGACCACCCCAAACACCCGCCACCCGCACCCTCCCCGCCACCCCAAACACCCCCCCATCCGCACGCACCCCCCCACCCCAAACACCCCCCCATCCGCACACCCCCCCCCACCCCAAACACCCCCCCATCCGCACACACCCCCCCCACCCCACCCCACCCCAAACACCCCCCCATCCCCTTCACATAAATATAACCCCCCACCCCACCCCATCCCACCCCCCCCAAACACAACCCCATCCCCTTCACATAAGTATAACCCACCCACCCACCCCCACCCCAAAAACCCCCCATCCCCTTCACATAAATATAACCCCCCACCCCACCCCCCCCAAACACAACCCCATCCCCTTCACATAAAATATAATTACTGGCCAGGCACCCCCCGACAGCTCACATTGGTATCCGACTCTGAATGCGTCCTAGCGATGGCGCTTTTGTAGAGTGTGCGCGCTGACGTCACGCGCGCACCCGGAAGTATTCAGCACACCGGTATGTAGAAAATTCATATCGGTTTCAAAAAAAAAACCGGTGATCGGTTTTTACCGGTATACCGCCCAGCACTACTTTAAAATGCAAAAAATCCTCCAATGAGAATCCCAGGTGATCTGTGTAAATTTGGCTTCCTGTACTTTGTATATAATGAAGAAAAAAAATGACATAATTATCTCTATATGTAAGATAACAGCAAGATGCCTGACACAGTGCTGGGAATCAGCATTCTCATTGGTGAATTTTTTTCCATTTATAATGCAAGGTTTTTGATCAGTACAGGTATGGGATCCGTTATCTGGAAACCCGTTATCTAGAAAGCTCCAAATTACAGAAAGCCTGTCTCCCATAGACTCCATTTTAATCAAATAATTCAGATTTTGAAAATCGATTTCCTTTTTCTCTGTAAAAATAAAACAGTATCTTGTATTTGATCCCAACTAAGATAGAAAAAAAAACTTTCTTGCATCTATAATTAAGTCTTCCAGCAACATTTTTGCATCTATAATAACTTTTTTTTGATCAGTAGAATTCTTATTAGTTAATTTTCTTGCATTTATAACTACATATTCCAGCAACTTCTATAGCAAAACTAGGGGGCTCAGGGGGATAGTGTTAGAGTTGGGTTTACAACCACTTTAAAGCATGCTGGGAGCTGCAGTCCGACAACATCAGGGTTGTATTCTCTAAGCTATTATGCTCATTATAATTTTGCTCAAGCTCTAGGATTCTTTATATAGTACAATAGTACAGCCATGCCTGGGTTTTTTATATAGTACTGCCTGTCCCTGTGCCCTTCATATAGTAAAAATGCCCATCCCTGGGCCCCTTATATAATAGTACAACCCTGTATTCTCTACACATGAGAAATGGCTGTTTAAAGAGGTTGTTAACCCAACTATAACAGTGTCCCACTTTGCCCCCTAGTTTTGCTATAGAAGTTGCTTTTTTTCCTCATTATATTACACTGGAATCAAACATGGGAATAAAGGGCAGACTTGAGATTTTCATTGGAGAATTTTTTGCATTTTAAAGCAGCCACTGGCTGTAGAGATTTGGGAAAAAGGTTTGGAAAAGTTTTATTGTGCAATATTGCTTTAAGAATACAACCCTGATGTTCCTGGACTACAGCTCCCAGCATGCCTCAACCTTCATTATATGTTACATTATTCTGGGATTTGTACACAGCAGGATTTACAACCCTTTTAGTGGGAAAGCATCATGGCTGGGTTTATAACCCCTTTAATAGCCTTTATAACGCAGTTTAAAAATTGTTGTAATCTTGTGTGAACATTGGTTTCCTATTAATTCATTGTTTACATGTTTATACTGATTGTTGTATTCTAATTTTGGTTAGCACTGTTCTATGGATGTGAGTGAACAGTGGGGTCTGTGAGACGGGCTGTAAAACAGAGGAATCAGGTTTTGCCAACATTACATTCTGTTGTAAAAGGCACTTTGAGTTTGCTGTGCCATTTTTCTCAATAAACACCATTAATCTTATTTTGCTCAGTAACTGGTCAGGGCATTGGAAAGCAGTCAGCACCGGCAGTCTGGCCGAGGAGAGTAACTGGCAGCGGTGCTGTAAGGTGTCACCTCCAGCTGGGAATTATCCTGTCCTGCCTGGAATCTATTCAGTGGAACTAATCCATGCCATCAAGTATAGTTATTGAATTTTTTATTACAAGTTATAAGTTATGGGATCTTTTATCTGGAAAACTTGGGACCTGGCTTCTGTATGGGCCTGAGATGTTACCAGGGTCAGACTGGGCCGCCGGGAAAATACACAGTGGGCCCCAGCAGCCCAGACCCGACCCTATTGCTGCTTCCTCTGGCCTCCGATGTTCTCCCCTGACGCGTTTCACATATGCCTTCAGAAGAGGATGTCAGACAGGGGCACCCGTGGGGTGGGGGGGTTTAGGGGTGTGCGGAGGGGGCCCCTGCGGGGTACGCGGCCAGAGGAGGCATCATGGGGGGTGCGGGGCCCCTGGGGCGGCCGGAGGAGGCACCATGGTGTCCGACCCTGGATGTTACCTAGACAAACTATTAAAGTAATGAATTTTCCCTTTTAGATCAAGTTTCTTATACCCATATACAGACATGTCAACTCACCTGTATTTTTTAGGAGCCACTCTGATTTAAGACCCTCACACCCTGTCACCCACAGTAATTGGTCCTTCATTTAAATGAAAGGAATTGTCACTTGGATTCCTAAGATATCTATCCAAATCAGTGGGGCAGTGGGCGGAGCCTGGCCAGAACTGGGAGGGGGCCAGGAGAGGCATGGCCTTTTGGATCCAGGTTGATAGATCTGCAGCATTCTATATTCCTGGCAAGGGAAATTGCTACTAGCGTCAGTTGACCATGCTATTTGGGGTGGGTCACAGTGATCTCCCAAACACAATGGAATGTTCTCCTACAGTAGCAAATAGAAATTAAAATCAAGTGCGTAACTAGTTCTTACCCAGTTTTATGAACCCTAGAGCTGATTCCCTGACTTCATTTTGGCCCCCAGAGCAAAAGGTCCACTGTCTTACAGGAGAAGGAAAAGTAAAACCTCTGGGAGGTGGCAAGTTATTAGACAATTCTAGTGACTTAACTGCTACCCAAGCTGGCACTCTTCTTCAAAAACCCTACCAGCCCAGGGGAATGGTTGCTGAGCGCTGCTTAGCCATCTTCTTCTAGCGTTCAAGGTGTCCCCTTTTGCAGGGGACACTGGGATGAATGAAAAGAGACTGGAGGTCATTTATAAATACTGAGCAAACTTGCATTTGGGCAGTGACCATGGCAACCAGTTAGAAGTTTGCTTTCATTATTCTACCTACAGTCGGCTGAAAAAAATGAATAACTGACTGGTTGCTATGGGTTATTAGACAAATGCAAATTTATAACTGAGCCTTTTTTTGAAGAAAAGGTGCACAAGCCCTGGGTAACAGGTAAGTGTAGCTGGAAGTACATTATTCAATGTTGTTCCTACTGACGCAGTTGTGCGCCAATACTTCTGGTGTTGTGCCTTGCGATTGTAGCTGCACTTGTTATAGAAATGTTTAAAAAAGAGTTGGTGGTTTCCCTTTAATGTGTCATCAATATTTGAAGTGCTATAAATGGCCCTTTTCCCTTCTGTCAATATACAACAGTTTTATTTTGCATGAAATTTGGAAAGGAGCCGGATAGTTTTTGTGTGTGTGTGTGTGTGTGTGTGTAACTGGGGAGAATGCCTGTTCATTAGGAATTCAACACCAGCTGCTGGCATATATGCTGCCTGTCAAACTCGCTTATTACTTCTTCCATAAAGAAGGATATTCAGGCAGACTTTCTACTCGAATGCTCGGTGGCTATGTTCACTTACAATCAAACTGCAAATTGATTGATTTATTAGAAACAATCAGGGATGTGCGAGTCAATGCCATTGAATTCCTTATGACATCAATGCTCGTATGAAGAAATCTAAAAATTCTTGCTGCAAAATATGAGCCATTAATACTTATGGTTATTCTGCCTAGTGCAAAAGGAAGAATACAGCAACAGTGCCTTGGTAGACTATTACCATGGATCTTACCACAAAAAATCCCAGTACAGGTAAGGGATTCCTTATCCGGAAACCCAATATCAAGAAAGCTCCGAATTATGGAAAGCCTGTCTCCCATAGATTCCATTTTAATCAAATAATTCATATTTTTAAAATTGATTTCCTTTTTCTATGTAAATATAAAACAGTGCTTTGTATTTGATGCCAGCTAATGTCTACTGCGGAGCTTCTTTGAGCTCTAACACCCTATTGAAAAAAAACTCAAACATACGTTTGTTTAAAGGAGAAGGAAAGGCTAGTAAAGAGTTAATCTCAAACTGCAGGCATACCTTCAGTTCTCTCAATAGTGCCCTTAAGTCTCCCCATATTTCACCTGTTCAGATGATCAGAAGCCAAACAGGAAGAAAAAACACTGAGCTGTGTAAAGAAAGTTCCCATAATGCCTCACTCCTGCACAGACACCCAGACCAAGTAAACATGCTCAGTTAGTAAGACTATGAGTCAGCTTCCTGCTGATTGGCTCAGATCCACATTCCTAAGCATTCTTGAGGGAGGGGGGAGCAGGAAAGAGCAGAGAACAGAAAGCTGCGTGTCTCTGGCACAGGAATTACAGACACAACTAACCTTTTGACAGAGAAGTCAGTGCAGCGTTTCTGTGAGTGCTTAAGGCTGTATTTACATAGACCTTTCTGATAAAGCTTACTTAGATTTTACCTTTCCTTCTCCTTTAAATCCTTCAGAAATATTTCCTGTTAACGTCTATAGAAGATCCTAGATATTTTTTTCTTTATAAAGCTTGAAAATTCAAGTTTGGAAAGCTCAGATATTTTCAAGGTCATTTTTTATTTGCTGCAGTTTTCTCAAATTGCACCAAAATATGTGATCTTGAGTTTTATTACATTTTAAATACGTTTCAATACATTATTTATGAATTGAAGTTTGCTTACTTGCTTTACAGGTTTAAACCCCCAAATGGTTGCCTTTTTATTGGCCCATTGGGATCACCTGACTGGAACTAGGAATGATGGGAGCTACAACAATGGAGCTGGCCATTGCTCCTGTATAAACTATAGCAAAAAGGGATAGTTGTGCTCACCACTAAATTTCTAATAAATCAGATAAAAGCGAGTGTAGGACTGGCCAGAAGGGATGACTTTGATGTAGTTGGCCGGCTTGAAGTATATTGCAATTTGTGGACAAACAATCTTGTCCATAAATTCTCCATATAATCTTTTTAGTAGCTTAATGCACAGAATGTCTTAATGTCTTTTGGCCACTCATTGACACTTTCCTATTGCCTTTCATAGGAACATATCAGCATCACTTTAATATCTGCCATAGCCAGGCGTTAAGTAGTGGGTTGTGTACCTCCAGGGCTCTCCAGTTGCATGTTTTATAGCTAAGGGTGCCCAAGTACTGCTGGCCTCAAACAAAGTGGCATACAACTGCCCATACCATCCTACTCATTACGTGTTCTAGTGTGCTTATTGCCATTCTAATCATGGCTGGTCAAAAGCATGTCCCACTGATAGGCTGGTTCAGAAGCCTATGGTAATGAAGGAAGGTCATGTTTTTGGCTGTAAATTTATATGAAATGGTTGAAAGCTCCTGGTGTCTTAATGGGCACCAGAAAAAAATGTGTGCACTCAATAAGCCTGGCCTCTATAATTCTTTTAAGGGGAGCAAAACAAACATGAAATAATAAAGAATTCATTGAATATACAGATCTAAGATTCCTCCTTTCACTTTATAGCCCTACCTGACAATATAAACTCCCACACAACTTTTATGCAAAGACTTACTGTCTGTACCTAATGAAAGAAAAGATCAAGACGCATTCAAAACAGACCTTCAACTTATTAACTAAGACAGCCACTGGAATCTTATGGGAACACGGAAAAACTTTATTTTCTTGCCGAGGTTTACATTGCAAAATTTGTATTGCTCAGACCCCTATTCATTTTATTCAGTTATTGAAACAAAAATGATAAAAACTGTAAACGGTCTTTTATACTCGAGTATAAGCCTAGTTTTTCAGCACCCAAAATGTGCTGAAAAAGTCACCCTCGGCCCATATTCGAGTCGGGTTCCATGGGCACCTCCAGACTAGCACCCTCTCTCATTTGTGTGCAAATTAGGCCTCCCGCAACCAGACCCTCCAGTGCCCTGGCCCGCTCCCAAATTCATCTTCATCTACCATCCTCACCTGTCCCATTCTGCAATAGAAACTGCATTATATTCTATATTAACTATATATAGTTTTGAAGGATTTTAACTCTTTGTGTTTTAGCTCGGTTGCTGATTGAGCTAAGGGGGTAGTACACTTAAGGTGTCATTGATGATACCATATTGTTTTTGTTGACCCTCTCCTCCACTTACAGAGCTAGTTTACTGTTTTTCTTTGAAATAAATATTTAAGAACATATACCCCAATGATGTCTCATTTAATGTAATTTTATTGGTATTTATTTTGATTATTGAAACTTAGCAGTAGCTGCTGCATTTCCCACCCTAGGCTTATACCCGAGTCAATAAGTTTTTAGAGTTTTCTTAGGTAAACTCGGCTTATATTCGGATTGGCTTATACTCGAGTATATACAGTAATACAATGTGCTTTATATGGTCTTTTTTTTAAGAAATGGCTGAAGTGCACTTGTACAATGCTGTAGCACTAATGCATTTAATACATTCAAATAAAGTGCCATTGTACAAAGCTATAATTGCTGTAGTTCCTGCCCTACCCAAGCTTTAAGCAAGTACATTTGAGAACTCTTTTGTAAACCAAGTAGGGCTTCCTACAAAACACACACACAAAACACTTCATCAGCGGTGATTGTAATAAAATGAATTAATCACTTCAAGAACGACATGGCAGCGAGGTATAGCTCCATATCTGGGAAGAAAAGTGGTAGCAATACAGTAATTAAATGCATTGTGATGAGAAATGTTTGTATTGTTGGTTCAAAGAGAGGTGGGGGGGAAGAGAAATCATTTTTATACATGCTAGAAAGCAACCGTAGTGATCGTGTTCTTTTATATGCATCCTACAATCGTTTATTTCAATCAAATTACATAGGATTCCCAAGGCTTTATTGGAAACAAACATGACTGTAAATAAAATGTTATCAATCTAATAATCGTCGGATGCTGGTTGGTATTCAAGTCACATTTATATCATGAACAATGCCTTTTGCAAAATGAGGTCATGAAAGATATTTGCAAACAGTACAGTAGTTATATTATCTGCCAAAAAATGGTGTCGGCCCGACTCATCAGAAATTCTGATTCTGCCTTTCGGCGCCGCTTGCCGTTTAGAATGCTGTGGAGTAATACCGTGCAGAAAAGTAGGTCTTTATGAATTTGCTCTGGAGGTGTTTATCCTAACAATGGCCTCCCGTTCTATCTGACTTGAAAGGTTTGGGATTTTTCCTGTCTCTTTGCATTTATATTGATAAGAATTCATCTCTTTGAACTTCTGCCACTATAGATACCACAAATATAAATATGGTGTATGTATTATTTACAAGTTAAAAGTGACCCAGGTTTGACCCTGTAGTGCAGTAGGCAGAGAAGTGACTTCTGAAGATTCTGTATACCTTGTGTCAGTGGCAACCCAAAAGTTGCACAACTCGAACCACAATTGCGCCCTTTAAATTGATGAGGGATCAGGAATGTCCAGTCAAACATCTGTAAAGAGCCTGGAGTTGCAAATTGTACACATTAGGAATGACCATGGACCTTATTGGGATTGCTTGTTATTGCTTGTAATTGGGTGGGGTCAAGGCAGTACGTACACTATATGGACAAATGTTTGTGGACTGCTCTGTCCAACATCTCATTCTAAAACCAAGGACATCAATATGAAGTTGTTTAAACAGCCTTTACCCTCTCTCTTCACAGAAGACTTTCTGCTAGGCATTAGAACATTGTCAATGAGGTTTGTGTTCATTTGTACATAAGAAGTTGGGCACTGATGTTGCCAGATGAGGTGGACAAATGTTCAGTTGAGTTGAAGTCAGCAGTCTGTTCAGGTAGTTATAGTCACTTTTCTGCCAATTAGAGGAGGTGGACCTTACTGGGATTGTTGGTTAAATTATAGAGTGCGGACAAAAGTGTGTGGACACCTGCCTGTTCAACATCTTATTCTAAAACTTTAGTTGGTCCTCTCTTTGCTACCTTTGCAGCCTTTACCCTCTCGGAAAAGCTTTCCACTAGATATTGGAACATTGTTGGTGGGATTTGCTTGCATTAATACATAAGAGATTGGGCACTGATACTGAGTTGAAGCCACCCATTGTTAAGTTGGGCGGAGATCTGGGTTCTCTGCAGGCCAGTTAATAGTTAGTTATAGCAGAGATGTTGAAAGGGACAAGATTTTATCGAAATGTGAAATTGGGTAGATACGTAGGCTGGAGACTAATATATGTTTTAATACAGTGAATATAGAGAAGCTGTTATGTAGTTATTTGCTTTCTTTTATCCTGATTTTGGTACCTGCTACCAGAGAAGTTCATAAGGAACTGTAGGGAAAAAAGTAGAAGTGAATATCTCAATTATGTTGTTTTGATATCTCATATTGATTTCAGAGTATTGTATTGTCATATAGCAATCTTGACCAGGGGGTGGCAGTAGCTAGAAGTGTAATCATGTCATTTAAAGGGACACTAAACCCTGCTGCACAGCGCTGCTCAACCAAACTTTACTCGGCTGTTGCTGGACTACAAATCCCAGAACAATTTAACATATATTTATGGTTGAGGCATGCTGGGAGCTGTAGTCCAGCAACATCAGGGTTGTATTCTTAAAGCAATATTGCACAATAAAACTTTTCCAAAACTTTTTCCATGAAATCTCCAGGGCCAGCGGCTGCATTAAAATGCAATAAATCCTCCAATGAGAATCCCAGCTGATCTGTGTAAATCTGGCACCATGTTCTCTGTTCCAGCAATTGGAGTTGGGAGCATTAAGCACAGTTTCCCAGCACTGAACAAGTCTGTCTTTTATCCCCATGTCTCATTCCTGTGTCATATAATGAAGGGAAAAAATGACATAATTATCTCTATATGTAAGAGAACAGCAAGATGCCTGACACAGTGCTGGGAATCAGCATTCTCATTGGTCAATTATTTTGCTTTTATAATGAAGTTGTTGATCAGTAGAATTCTCATTGGTGAATTTTCTTGCATCTATGATTAAATTTTTTGACAACTTCTATAGCAAAACTAGGGGGTGCAGTGGGACAGTGTTATGGTAGGGTTTACAACCCCTTTAAAAATAAAGGCAGTTGAAGCTGTAAGGGTACTGTTCTATTTTGCTTTTGTTTAAGAAGGTAGGTTCTAGTAAACACGTTCAATACTTTGTGATTGTGATACTGATTTTCTTTAAGATCTCTCTAACATAAGAATGTACTGTTTTGGATGAAGTCAGATATAATTAATCAACAGCTAAAAGTGTCTGCTAAATGGTTGCTATGGGTAACTACGCAGGATTGAATTTATTGCTTGCATCTATAATTTCCTGTGCAAAAAAAAAAAAAAAATCAGGTATTATAATGACAAAATAGAGCATTACCCTTCATACTCATCATTAAAGGATAAGTAGGTATCATCTTTAAAGTAATGTTGATTGTTGTTGCCAATGTAGTGACTGGAAATACAGAACACTGTTCTCCTACAACTGCTTTAGAGGTATCCATCATTATTTTATGGCCCAGAGAGTTAGATATTGTTGTGCAGAATCTCGCCATCATTTTATGGGGCCTGATATTTATTCTTTGTACGTGCTCTTCAGCATTAAAGCCTCAGCTTCACATTCCCAGCACCGAGGGGAGCGATAATGAAACTGGACACTGTGCTTACAACCATAGAGACTTAAATAGCAGATGATCAATAGCCCTGTTTACAGAAGAGCCTGTAATTGTTCAGTAAAAAAAAAAAAAAAAAGGAATGCTCCCCATCACTAATGAGCTAACACTAGCATAGCAGATTCATTTATATTGTCATTGCTGGTGTAAAAGTCAATTGTGAGCAATTTACAACTCTGACAGTCGCCATCGTCCTTTGGATAAAAGAGCTGCGAGGTCCATGCTCCGTGACCTTCACAAATAACCTGACAGCTGAGGAGAGGCGAGTAAAGTGACACCCCCACACCCACAAATTCTCGTGTGATTAGGAGTCGGCTAAACGTTGAATATAAACCGCTAAGGGCAGGAATATTGCTGTAGTTTTATTGACCCTTTTTTGTAACTGTAGCTGATACTTGTAGAACATACAGAATACTGCTTATTGGGATGGCCTTGTGTGACTTAAGAGTAAGGAGCTCTCTTGAGATTCCTCTTGGCCTTGGCTATAATTATACTGATTATTCACATCAAAGGGTTCTTTTCTCTACATAGAAAACACATTTAATCAGTTAAACCATGTATCAAAAGCAGGGCCAGAACTTGGGGTAGGCAGAAGAGGCAGCTGCCTAGGGTGCAACTATTAGGGGGCGCCAGGCAGGAGCCTCTCCTGCCTACCCCTAGTCCGCTGTCATTGCCCCTGCTGCTTATTATTATGCTGTGGGGGCAATGACACATCGCATTGCACTCCCCCCCCCATGGGAACTGTGGGGGGTTGGGGGACAACCGGGTTGCCTAGGGCAGGGGTCCCCAACCTTTTTAGCGCCAAGGCCCGGTAGGAGGCAAACAAAATTTTCCACAGACCGGGGGCAGAGGGGGTATCGCGGCACAAACTTCAGGAGCGTTATACAGACGACGCGCTGGTGGGGGAGGGCGGGTGTGCGCGGTGCGAACTGCAGGCTCCTTTAGGTGTGTGTTGCGTGGTTTTTGTTCACTGTGGGAACTGATGTGGCGCACTGCCATGCCGTCCACGGCCCGGAACTGGTCCGCGGCCCGGCGGTTGGGGACCCCTGGCCTAGGGCGCCCGGTTGATTTGGCCCCCCCCATCAAAAGGGTTATCTACAAATACAGACACGAGTACAGTCATTCTAAAATGGTCATTAAAGGTAATAGTATGCACCTAGTGCTGGGTAGTGATGAGAAAATTTTGTCAGCAGGCATGGAATCACTGTGAAATTCTGCATTTCATCATTGACGCCATTCATTGTAGTATCCAAATTTGATCCTTGCACTTCGGTATAGTGCTAAGCACGATTGCATCTGTCTGGCCTCATTCGCAAGTATGTGCCTAGGTACTCTGAAGCTACCACCACACCCTAGGGAGGGGACAATTCCAGGGGTCCCACAGTTAGTTGTAATTTGTGTCCAAACATTGTACATTGCCCACTGTGCTGATTTTGTTAATGACTATATAGTTCTTTAAAGTTGCACTGGATAGGGTTGCCATCTTCATCAGGTCATAAAACCAGTTTTGACCTGGACAACCCCTTGAAAAACCAGGCTGTCCAGCTAAAAACCAGACAGGTGCCAACCCTAGCACTGGATGATAAACTCCATTGCATCGTAAAGAAGACGGGAGCTGTTGAGTTCCTTTTAACCTGAACAAGTAGTGTTTTTTTGTCTAAATTGGGGTGTTTTTTATAAGCACCACGCAGTGTGCAAAGTGCAAATAAATCAGTGTTAAAATCAGTGTGTAAAAGTGATAAAGACACCTGTAGGACCAAACTTGTCCTTTATTCAACAACCTGGGACACAGACAGTGTGCTTTTCCCCTGTTTTATTCTTTTGTGGCCTAGCTCTCCCTACAAGAGACTGCTGTCCCAATGTGACTGTATGCCATATGGCCGCCTCCCTCCTACTTCCTGGAGATTTTATTTTATTTCATAACCAACTTAACCTTCCAAACAAATTACAATTAACCTTCTTACACTGGAAGTGACATCATGGAGCAACACATCTACGCATGATGTTACTGCCACTTGCTAAAAGATTTGATAGGAAAGTATCTGCCAGCCGGGGAAGGGGCTTTATTTCCCCCCAAATGTTTTATTTACCATGAAGACATCCGAGGGCCGCCCCCCTAAAGCTGCTGCCCTAGGCACAGGCTCTTGAGTGCCTATATTGTAAATACTCCTCTGAATGCAGAATCAGAATCTGTGCCTCCTGGTGCTGCATTCTGCTCCTTGCGCTGGATTAAAAGGGGTGCAGTTTGTGTTTGCATTTGCACCCCTTAGCACTCTTGCCCTTGCACCCTAGGGTATTGTATGATCCCTAATATGTTGTCATAAATTGAGCATGAAAATTATCTGTAATATCACAGCATCCATGTGGGCAGATTCAAAAGCAAATGATATTCCCATTCTCATGCTTGTCACAAACAGGGGGAATATCATTATAAAGGGGGTCAAACTGTGCAACCAGCAGTTTATTATAAAAGGGCCGCATTCATACAAATGACATGATTGTCAAAGGGAGGCAAATCAGGGCTACAATGAATAACATTAGCCATTTCCATGAGAAAGTGTTGGATATAACTGTCTGCTGCATCCGAGACAATTGCTATAATAATTATGTGCACTGTGCCGTGCAATTATTGCATTCCCAATGCTACATATTTACATGACTATAGGGGTCACGGACCTGTTGTGCTCCTAAGAACTTATCCTCACATAGAGGTTTCCAGCGTGTTTATCAGATTGTGTTGTTGCGGAGGTACATGCCGTAGATCTGCTCCTTCTCATTACATAAGATGACTAATACTATCTTCTTCTGAAACGAGCCTGGCAGAGAGAATGCAGAACCCTTGGCAAATTCAGCTCTCGAGAGCACTCCCTCTCCCTACTTTATAGAAAGCACAGCTGTAATTGCTGCAGCTCCAATAGATTTCATTTATTTTCTCTCTATTTAAGGCTACATATCATCCGCCGCACTGACACCGGGAGTGGTACTCAATGCTGAGTGCTTACCTACACATTATAAATGATATCAGGGTGAGGTATATCAATATACTTTAAGCTAGACGCTTGATTTGATTGGACTTTAATGCATATATAGATGGCTGAAGACAGAAAGGCTTATTTTTCCTTTCCGTCATGATATATTTTAACATAAATGGAAAATATAGCCGATAATATTATCTTGGCTGTATTCTGGAAAGGTCCATTCACTGCTATGGCCATAGGTAAGAAAGTAAACAATTGCAATGGCAATTAATTAACTTTTTTATTATTATAATACACATTCTGTAAGGCAAATGTAGACTGTTAATGACAAACTTTGTTGTATTGTGTCCAACCTATATACAAATTTACAAAATAACGCCTATAATGTAGACCTATAATGTCTATATTGTAACATGGCTGGGTTTCCCCCATGGAGTACCAATGGCAGATCTATACTGCTAAAGGGCAATATTTTGGGGCTTCCTATGGAAACAATGGCATGTTTTTTGCCCCAAAATGAAATTGAAAAGACAATTTTCTGTCTCTATTAAACCCTAATAGCTGTTATATTGGACCACTATATGAGTAAATAGGTTAAATATCTTGTGGTTTTTATAGGTAGTTTATTAACAGGGCCATTTTAATAAATGGGCAAAGGTGACATTTTTATCTGGTACAGGTATAGGACCTGTTATCCAGAATGCTTGGGACCAAGGCTATTCCAGGTAAGGTTTTTCTGTAATTTGGATCTCCATACCTTAAGTCTATTAAAAAATCAATTAAACATTAATTAAACTCAATAGGATTATTTTGCGTCCAGTAAGGATTCATTATATCTTAGTTTGGATCAAATACAAAGCACTGTTTTATTTTTACAGAAAAAAGGAAATCATTTTAATCAAATAATTCAGATTTTTAAAATTGGCGTCTATGGGAGACAGGCTTTCCGTAATTCAGAGCTTTCTGGATATCGGATTTCCAGATAACGGATCCTATACCTGTATAACTTTTAACAGAAGCACCCTGCAGAGATGGCAGACCCCTCATTTTAATCAGGAAGAGCACGTTTCAGCATGTTGTTTTCTTGTGGGAACCCCATTATGTAATTTTTCTGTTGCTATGGCTCTTGCTCCAGGGTGGCACACTTGGCCATCATGTCAACCTCAGTAAGCATAGACCAGTTCTTCTCATTCTTAAGGGTTATTCTGTCTTGAATGTCTGGGGGAAGTGAGAGCTCACCTATGAAATCTTTGCCCTAGGTTTGCAGGATAGTTGGTTGTGAAATGCATATGCTTTACAGTTTTGTAATGAAATTTTGTAACAATGATACAAAGGTACAAAATTTGCTATATAGTGAGGCACAGTAGCTGGAAAAACTCTAGAAGGAAGGTACAGGTATGGGACCTATTATCCAGAATGCTCGGGACCTGGGGTATTCTGGATAAGGACTGTTTTGCCTCCAATAAGGATTAATTATATCTTAGTTGGGATCAAGTACAGGTACTGTTTTATTATTACAGAGAAAAGGGAATCATTTAACCATTAAATAAACCCAATAGGGCTGTTCTGCCCCCAATAAGGGGTAATTATATCTTAGTTGGGATCAAGTACAGGTACTGTTTTATTATTACAGAGAAAAGGGAATCATTTAACCATTAAATAAACCCAATAGGGCTGTTCTGCCCCCAATAAGGGGTAATTATATCTTAGTTGGGATCAAGTACAGGTACTGTTTTATTATTACAGAGAAAAGGGAATCATTTAACCATTAAATAAACCCAACAGGGCTGTTCTGCCCCCAATAAGGGGTAATTATATCTTAGTTGGCATCAAGTACAGGTACTGTTTTATTATTACAGAGAAAAGGGAATCGTTTAACCATTAAATAAACCCAATAGGGCTGTTCTGCCCCCAATAAGGGGTAATTATATCTTAGTTGGGATCAAGTACAGGTACTGTTTTATTATTACAGAGAAAAGGGAATCATTTAACCATTAAATAAACCCAATAGGGCTGTTCTGCCCCCAATAAGGGGTAATTATATCTTAGTTGGGATCAAGTACAGGTACTGTTTTATTATTACAGAGAAAAGGGAATCAATTAACCATTAAATAAACCCAATAGGGCTGTTCTGCCCCCAATAAGGGGTAATTATATCTTAGTTGGGATCAAGTACAGGTACTGTTTTATTATTACAGAGAAAAGGGAATCGTTTAACCATTAAATAAACCCAATAGGGCTGTTCTGCCCCCAATAAGGGGTAATTATATCTTAGTTGGGATCAAGTACAGGTACTGTTTTATTATTACAGAGAAAAAGCAAATCATCTTTAAAAATGTGAATTATTTGATTAAAATGGAGTCTATGGGAGATGGCCTTTCCGTAATTCGGAACTTTCTGGATAATGGGTTTCCGGATAAGGTGTCCGATACCTGTATATTTTTGCCACAATTCTCATAAGACGAAACTAGAAATAAGGGCTTTGTTCACTCAGGCTGGAAAGCCAGTACAGGAGTTGAGAGTGATCATTTCCCACCTGTGAAGAAGGGGTGGGAGTTGTTGGGGACAAATTGGTGGTGTTGAGACCACTACGGAGGAAAAATACAAAAGTGTGACTGAAAATATTTTTCTTCGCCGGATTAAGTTGCCCTAATAGCGGCTGAAGCACAAAGATACAGTAAGGTTTCCTATATAGGCAGCAAGTGCACCAGTCTGTTTTGATTTCAGAAGAATGAGCTTTTATTTATTTCTTTGTGTATGTTGTGTTATATCATACAAAGTGCAACCCTAGAGTTTCCTACCTAGAGGGCAGCAGTGTGGTTATTGTTAAACCAGATTATTCTCTATATACCGTTGTGCATTGGGAGCTCTGGCATGGTCCTTGCCTCGGCATAAATATTCTCCTTACATAATATCTGAAACAGTAATCATATATTTGATAACTACATGTTGAGGGTTAGTGAAGGTCATAGTTTAGCCAAGAACACATCCTGGTTGTTTCCTTCCTTACGTCCTGACTGAATGGTGCATAACTTTATTTACTTAGTTAATTGCTTTAAAAGTGATTGTATGCAATAAATCAGTCTGTTTTTGCTTGTTCTATTGCGGTGATACTTCCCACTCATCTTCAAATTTATGTAATGGCTTATCTGACTGTCATTTCAAATTTATTTTCCATACCTTCCATATTTTAATGTAGTTTTCAGTGGTGGCCTGTATGAGTGTCATTACTTACACATACCCCCATATGTAATAAAAGGCATTAAGTTTGCCCAGGAACAGTAACTAACAGCAACCAATAATGATGATTGCTTTTAAACAAGTGGTCAGTATATGCTTCCTGCTGATTGGTCGCTATGGGTTACTGCTCATGGGCAAACTTAGTGCCTTTTATTACATAACCCCATAAGAGGCTAATTAGTTTTTTAAGAAGGCGATGGTGTTTTGTTGTTTTTTTTTTAATTGTGCATTTTTCCCATGGGTTTTTTTCAAAATAAATAAATAAATAGAAAGCTCATCAGGTTTTAGATGATATTTTATTTTTAAAGAAAAAATTCATGCAGTTTAAAAAAACATGAGTGCGAGTCGTGTATTTTGCGAATTAGCAGTTGATTAATACTAAATCAGCCCCTAAATATAAAATCTGAAAAGCTTGACAAAAACCTTTTTTTTTTTTTTAAAGTAAATTACCTGACCCCCCAATAGTCAAATAATAATAAATAAGCTCCTAAAAATTAACATTAAAAAACCCAGGTTTTAGGTGGTGAGCTTTTTATTTTTAATTTTTTTTAAAGAAAAAATGTGATTTGTAAAAAAAAAAAAATAGAAAAAATATGAAGAAAAAATATTGGTGAAAATAGGGTTCTTGGGAGGAAATATGCTTGTAATTGTAAGAAAAATTTGTCAAATAATAATTAACCAGGCCCTAAAATAATAAATAAAAAACTTGAAAATGCAAATTGGTAGAAATAAATCCTATAGCAAAAATACTGGCGTTTTAAAAAAGTTAATTACCTGACACAGATGGACAATTAGTAATAAATATGCCCAGGGTTGGACTGATCCAATCTCTGTTACCGCTTCCCCGCCCAATGGTGTCCTCCCCAGGAGGGGAGGAGGTTAGTTGGGTGGCGGGGGCCCCTGTGGGTGGTTAGGGGGGCACAGATAAAGGGGGTGCAACCGGCTGGGCACCTTGGGGGATGTGGGCACCCTGGGGCGGCAGTCCCAGTGGGCCCTGCACCCCCCCAGTCCAACCCTGAATATACCCATAACATTAAGATATTAAAATAGGTTTTAGGTGGTGAGGTTTTTATTTATTTTTTAAGAATATATGTGATTAGTAAAAGTAACAATCTTAGGGGAAAAAATTCCCAAGTAAAAGAAAAAGGCTTACTTATAAAAAAAACGAATTACACAATCCCAGTGGTCAGTTAATAATAAATCAGCCTAAGGTTGATGTACATGATATCTATAAAGTCTACAACACTCAAGTAGCTTGCTGCATCATTTCATTTCAAGTTGCGCTCCTACTGAGTGCAGACAGCTGTCTGAGCTGCGCGCAACAGGAATTCAGGTTGGGGTCAAGCTGAACGGATCCACAAATCAATGCACACTGGGTGTACTCTTCTGGCAAAGATCCTGCAACAGAAGACAATTTTACAAACGTGATAACACAAAAGTGTCATATCTAATATATTGGCCAACTATTTAAAATTAAATGAACTTGCCCCTCAAGTATCTTTTGATTAAAGGCTGACTTTTTTTTCAGTCTGTTTGCACTCCAGCTTCCATGTTGCCCAAGGGAATAATCTGTCTACAACATTATTAGATAGACCATTGAACAGCCACACATAGGGGAATTATTGTATCCAAGCAAATTTCTGTTTGCTTCTGCTGTATACTGAGCTGATTTATACTAAGTTAAAAAAAAAGGTCTATACAGATTTGTAAGTATTGATTTTTTTATTGCTCAAATGTTTTCACGGTTTAATGGTATTACTATAAGGCTGTTACTTTTTCAGATGTATAAAGTAGTTGCAGATCAACAAAAACTAATGCAACAAGATTTGGAATTACTGTACACAGATGTCTTTAACATAGACCATAATGAGTCAGATACTGAGGCACCACTGACTTGCAGATGTAAGTACTGTAAGAAGAGTGTGGAAAAGCTCAGTAATATATCAGAAATGTATCTTATATACAGTATATTAGGGAGGGACTGTGGCTGTGGGATAGCAGGTATAGTAGGGAGAGATGGTGCCTATAGTAGCAGTGGGGGGATAATAGCCTCTGGGAAGGGACTGGGGCTGTGGGATAGCAGGTATAGTAGGGAGAGATGGTGCCTATAGTAGCAGTGGGGGGGATAATAGCCTCTGGGAAGGGACTGGGGCTGTGGGATAGCAGGTATAGTAGGGAGAGATGGTGCCTATAGTAGCAGTGGGATAATAGCCTCTGGGAAGGGACTGTGGCTGTGGGATAGCAGGTATAGTAGGGAGAGATGGTGCCTATAGTAGCAGTGGGATAATAGCCTCTGGGAAGGGACTGGGGCTGTGGGATAGCAGGTATAGTAGGGAGAGATGGTGCCTATAGTAGCAGTGTGATAATAGCCTCTGGGAAGGGACTGTGGCTGTGGGATAGCAGGTATAGTAGGGAGAGATGGTGCCTATAGTAGTAGTGGGGGGGATAATAGCCTCTGGGAAGGGACTGTGGCTGTGGGATAGCAGGTATAGTAGGGAGAGATGGTGCCTATAGTAGCAGTGGGATAATAGCCTCTGGGAAGGGACTGTGGCTGTGGGATAGCAGGTATAGTAGGGAGAGATGGTGCCTATAGTAGCAGTGGGATAATAGCCTCTGGGAAGGGACTGGGGCTGTGGGATAGCAGGTATAGTAGGGAGAGATGGTGCCTATAGTAGCAGTGGAATAATAGCCTCTGGGAAGGGACTGTGGCTGTGGGATAGCAGGTATAGTAGGGAGAGATGGTGTCTATAGTAGCAGTGGGGGGATAATAGCCTCTGGGAAGGGACTGGGGCTGTGGGATAGCAGGTATAGTAGGGAGAGATGGTGCCTATAATAGCAGTGGGGGGATAATAGCCTCTGGGAAGGGACTGGGGCTGTGGGATAGCAGGTATAGTAGGGAGAGATGGTGCCTATAGTAGCAGTGGGGGGATAATAGCCTCTGGGAAGGGACTGGGGCTGTGGGATAGCAGGTATAGTAGGGAGAGATGGTGCCTATAGTAGCAGTGGGGGATAATAGCCTCTGGGAAGGGACTGGGGCTGTGGGATAGCAGGTATAGTAGGGAGAGATGGTGCCTATAGTAGCAGTGGGGGGATAATAGCCTCTGGGAAGGGACTGGGGCTGTGGGATAGCAGGTATAGTAGGGAGAGATGGTGCCTATATTAACAGTTTATTTCCCCTTTAACATTACACCACTTTTTGCACTTTTTACATATTAATAAATATCCTCCCTGGACATATTTATTTTAGGTATACACATTTATGCTGATGCTAAAAAAAGGCCCAAACCATAGTTCTTAATGTTGCTACTTTTAGTTACAATATATGTAATACCAAAGCACTGAGAAATGATGTAGTACTGAGCTGTTTATTCTGACACCCTCCATTATTTATTAAGTCCCATAACTTACAATTGAAGGAGATTTTTGCGCTAGTTTATATTAATCCATTGCTAGAGAGCTGCATAGGGAAAAAGAGCAGGATGATAGGAAGCAGGAGACAGATTTCTGATATATTTGTATAAAATATATTTATCCCTTCTGCTATTATTTCCATACAGCAACCATTCATCAAAGCATCAGAACATTGACTGAATTCTTCATTGTCATTCTCACTGTAGGGGAGCAATACAGTGTCGGGGCTCACTGGGGTGCACTTGGGCCCCCCTGCCTTAGTTGTGAATTTCTCAAACCCACCCCTGCACTGTACCTTTTACTTTGCATTTGTAAGGGGGGGGGGGGGGCATGGAGCTGTTGTGAACAGTTGCGTTCATTTTGACGCTTTGAGTGCAATTGTGACAGGCAACTCCCCGTGCAGTCACAGTTGCTTGAATTCTGGGGGAAATGCTGCATTCTGGGTAAAAAAAAAGATAAATTGCCCTTTGCACACTACACTTCATTCATAAATGAATCCTATAGACTCCTAGGAGAGGGGGCAGGGAAGGTTGCATGCCAAGGCAGCACTAGATATTAACCCACCCCTGGTGTAGCTGTATAGCTATATAGATTCAAAAGTGTTAGTTGCAGGAGAACTTATATGTATGGCTAAAAATATATTTTATAAAAATATGTAAAATGATTTACCATCTTGGAACTTGTTAGGGCATCTCTTGAGTGTCAGTGGCACTGCACATGCTCAGTGTGCTCGTGGCTGCTGCTAAAAAGCTACACTTGAAAAATCATCAAGCAGAAAATTTAGAAGATGCTGATACAAGCTTTGTATCATGAGTTTTTATATTCTATATAAAGGTCCCTAAAGGTCCCCATACACCATAAGATCCGCTCGCTTGGCGATGTCGCCAAGTGAGTGGATCTTCTCCCGATATCCCCACCTATGGGTGGGCGATATCGGGAGAATCCAGGGCATAGGTAAAGTCGGTCCAGGGACCGCATTAACGAGACGATGCGGTCCCCGATTTGACTAGATTTTCTAACCTGCCCAATCGAGATCTGCCCGATTTCAGGCCAGATATCGGTCGGGCAGGCCCGTCGGAAGTGCCCATACACGGGCCGATTAGCTGCCGAAAAGGTCTAAGGGACTGATATCGGCAGCTACTAACGGGCCGTGTATGGGGACCTTTAGCTCAGGTAAGTGACAGCAGCACAGAATTAGGCAGGTTATATATAGGCATTATGGTTGAACGTGATGGACCTATGTCTTTTTTCAACCCAACTTACTATGTTACTACAGCAGAAAAGAAGATGGGGGGCTACTGGGGGCATCTTTGGGGGCACAGACCTTCCCTGCTGAAGGGCTGTGGGTGCCTTGGGTTGGTACAGAAGCCTAAAACACAATGTGCAGCATTTCTAGCCTACATCTTTGTCAAGAAAATGCAGTATTATAGTTGTTTTATATATAATGCTGCCAAAGGAAACAATGCCAAACTACAAATTAATTGATTTTGCAGGAATAAGGGGAAAGTCCCAGCAGTGAATGGAATAAAATGGAATTTGAAAATGAGGCATTTAAATGCGGATAATAGTAAAAGGCTGCAGCTTAGTGGAAAGGTTACTGATCTTATACAAATAAAACAATACGGGAATAGATATAAAAAGCATTAAGAATAAAAATATGTAATTACCAGAAGACACTTGGAAGAGTGTTATATGTATTCTAATAAGCAGATCAGGGAGGCGGAGGATTGTGTGTGGGCTGCACAGTTCCGCCATAAAGCATTCGGGCAGTGTCCACTCTTCTGCAACAAAAGAAACTGATACAGGGAGCTCCCTCGGCCTCACTGCTTTCCCTGCCATTAATTCTTAATAATGAATGTTTCCAGTTTATAACTGTGAGATCTATTTGGTTTCTGAGATGTTCATCAATCAACTGCCTATTAGGCTTTGATTTAGATAAAATAGATACTGTAGGAGAAAAGTCCCCAACTCTGTGGTTTAATTCTGTGCCCCCTGCAGGCAAATCAGGGTGATGGCCAATAAAGGTAACATGTAATGGCAAGTGTCTATCAGGTGCCTTTGATATGATTGAAATTCAAGGAGAGTGAATGTTGCTGCAGTGATCTTGCTGGTATGTCTGGGGTTGATGCAATGCTGTCAATCATTTTGTGCAGTTATGTTACTGGCATGTCTAGGTCATTATACAGTAGCTAAAGGGAGTAAAAAGGGGACATGGACTGAGACTTTTTCAGCGTTTTCAGCATGGTATGTAGGATTTTTTTTTTTTTCTCAAATGCTTAATTCAATGCTCTGGATCATTCTCTGTAATGATCTTACGGGCAGGGCTGAAGTTGATGATATACTCTGGATCATTTTCTACAATGGTCTAACTGGCATGTCTGGAGTTAATGTGATGCTCTTGATCACCTTCTGCAGTGTTCCTACTGGCATGTGTGGAGTTAATGGCATGCTTTGGATTATTTTCTGCAGTGATCTTACTGGCACATCTGGAGTTAATGGAGTGTTTTTGATCATTTTCTGCTGTGATCTTACTGGCATGTCTGGAGTTAATGTAGTGCTCTGGATCATTTTCAACAGTGATCTTATTGGCATGTCTGGGTCATTATGGCTAAAGGGAGTGTAAAGGGGACATGGACTGAGATATTTTTAGTGTGTTCAGCATGGTTTGTAGGATTATTTTGCCCCAGGCAGGCTTCTCAATTGCCTCATATTATGTTGAGACATCTCTGGTCAAACTTGTAGAGCTAGAAAACCACTCACACGCTGGGAGGACAGAAAATCACACAGTTTCCAGGTCCCTCTGTGTAAAACTCACTGTTTTTGAAAATGCTTCATTGCAACTTTTCTCTGTCATTCTTTTTTTTATTGAAACCTGTGAGAATCCGTGTGGGTGAGCAAAGTATTTTGCCTTTGAAACATACAGTAACTGAAAAAGCACAACAAAGTGCACCTCAGAGATGCCTCGTTGGCATGACAACGACAAGACTGGAGCAATATATAGGGGATAGCTCTTTACACAGTATCACCATGGCTTAACAAATAAAATAGCACATTCTGCATCCTTCTGTTCCTTTCCTCATTATATCAGTACAAAACCCATTCTGTTAGATCGTCTGTCCATTTTCCTGCACAAACAAGTCATGGTGCAGTAACTTCCAGGGAGGGTGACGTAAGAGAGAGGAGAGTCAATCATTATTCGCTGTTCACCTGGCAGGGTACTCATTTTAATTGGCAAATTAATAACTTTCTTTTACGGATAGCGATTCATTATGATTCATAGCAATTTACACTTGTTATACATACAAATAAGAATCGTTCAAGGACAAATGTTAGGCCTCCGGCCCAAGTAGCAGTTTTTGGGCATCTGTCTTATCCACCATGTTTTACCCCAAAACTGTGGTGACAGAAGTCCTAAATCACTCGCCATTACCCCTTCCTCATTGTTCCCTATATTAATTGTGTAAAAACAGTAATGGAAGGCAATTATAGGTGTCACCACTGCCCTTTGGGTGAAGAAAAAATGTGGATGGCAAAACACTAAAAGATCATTGTCTGTGGCCTAGGCCGATTCATGCAACCACTCGCTAATGTCATTTACTTTCAGAGTTACCATAATTCAGTGTGGAATACCACTAAAATTACAAATAATGTTTTATAAGAAAAATTTTGATAATCTTGTCATAGGACCTCAATAAGCCTGGACCAAGAAGTCGACTGACTCATTGCTGCACCCTAGACCAGCAATGAGATTTGGTAGACCCTACGCCAGGGGTCCCCAACCTTTCTAACTCATGAGCTACAGTCAAATGCAAAAAGACTTGGGGAGCAACACAAGCATCATAAAAGTTCATGGAGGTGCCAAATAAGGGCTAGGATTGGCTATTAGGGGCCTCTATGCACCCTATCAGCTTACAGGGGCTTTATTTGTAAATCTTGTTTTTATTCAACCAAAACTTGCCCCCAAGTCAGAAATGCAAAATTAACTCCCTGGTTTGGGGGCACTGAGAGCAACATCCAAGGGGTTGGTGAGAAACATGTTGCCCCCGAGCCACTGGTTGGGGATCACTGCCCTACACCAACAATGAAATCTGGTGGACCCCAAGCCAAAAATGAGATCTGGTGAATGCTAGGCCTACAATTAAATCAGGTTGAATTAGGGGCCTGAGGATACCATTGGGAGAGGAATTGTTGTAGCCATCACCTTATGGGGTTTCTCAATTAGCCTGATCAATATCTGGTTGAGACCTGAGCAGATATTTGGCAAGAAAGATGGTTTCTCCCTACTCAAAATATATGTTTCCATGATGCTCAGGTAACTCTGTGCCTTTTACTATCATTTTATCTTACATGGGGGGATACTTTATGTCTTTTATTATATAGGTCTCAGTGAATGATGTGACACAATGTCACGCTAACTGCAACTGATGACATCATAGAGAATCACGTGTTAGAGCATATTTTACTGGTGCATGATATAGGGGTAAATGTTTCACCGTTTTTTAAAAATATAAGACTATTAGAAGTCAACTAAAGGAGAAATTTGGAGGAAAATAAGAGTGATTACAATAGGATCTGTTCCTGATGCAGTTGTACTTTATCCTATCATTTGCTAATTAAAAATATATCAAGTTTCAGATGACAGTAACAGCTGTTGTTAGTGTGACAAGTGCGCTGAAATGACTAGTTGCTTCATTCCGGCTTTCACTGCATCTGTGTCACTTTGTCTTTTTACTACAGTGTGTATGTCAAACCCCGGGCTCGTCATCCTGCCGAATATGTTTATAAATTCACTTATTCCTGGCAGAATCTATATTATCGGTGACTTTATTGCAGGAGGCTGCTTTAAATGGTTATTGCATGTTTTTGATGATTATGAACAGAGCTGTGACTGTATGTCAGGGAGTAAGTGTTGCCTAATAGTTTATTTGGGCTCGTAATTAGCGATGATATGATTTTAGCTAGTACTTGAAATAGCAGTGCAGTTTATCTGTTAAAACATATGTCTGTTGGTTTTGTATTAACCACTGCAGATATTTTGGCTCATTAATCTGGGATCGCGGGGGATCATTTGCGTTCTCGTGCTTAACGCTGCCATCAGGAACTCTCTTGTTCCCCCCAGGGAACTGTCTAATTGAGTTATTTTGGGAGGGGAACTATAATAACAGGTACGACGTTGGCAACCAATCAAAAATACTGTTTACTGGTCTGCTGTTTGAACACAAATATCTGATTGGTTACTATATTTATTACATTATACAGAAAAATAATAGAATGCTTGATAAAGAATTGAGGTGAAGAGTGTTTTTCAGCATAATTAAACTACTAATCCTGCATAACATCCTTACCCTTTATAGAAATGAGGGCTCACTTACATTTAGGCAGACAGTGTGTGAAGAGCATAACAAGCCAATCGACCATTTTTTTTCCCTTTGCATACTGCCTTCTGCAGCCCCCCCTCATGAATACAGTGCTGCCTGTGTTCTGCCCAGCTGTATTCATGAAGAGGCATCCCCCCCTCACACCCCTTTACCCATCCCCTTACTTGCAAGTCATTTAAGCAGATTAAGCTGGGAAATGGTGGTGGTAGAAACATACAGACAAACACCAATGAGTCCCCCTCCAAATGGTCCTGTTCCCCTGTACCTGAGAAGAAGAGGCAGAGCTGCATTGTGGTTTTCATGGCCTCTATGTCTGGTAGGGTTGCCACCTGGCCAGTATTTTTACCATCCTATCTGGTAAAACACTTGCCAAGGCCGGCCTGGTATTACACATTTGAGGGCAATGTAGTTGGGCAAATTTGTATTATCCTTAAGTTTGTCCTCTGGCCCACCCACATAATCCACCGCAAAAATGGCTTTTCTCTTCTCTTTACCATACAGCTGTAACCCATGATGTTATAGCTCCACCTTCTTAAACCCTTCCCTACTTCTCTGTGTCATTGTCCTGCGCCTTTTGCACCACAGACCACCCCCCTTATGCCACTGATACCCCTGCCTGCTGGTAATTACCTTTTAAAAAGGTGGCAACCCTAATGGTCGTGTCACTTATTGTCCCTGTTCCAGGGGCCAATCACTTAACAGGAGCTTGCTCAGAGGAAGCTGATCTCTTCCTGGTTTCCATTGAGTGTGCTGCTGGCTGGTAATTGCCCCCATTTTGGCTCAGGGATGGAGCAGCAAGGGAATTTGGAGGGAGGGGAGGTCTAGTTGGTGGCTGTCTGGTTGTATTTTTCAAAGGCTTAGGGTGTTGCTCAGTTGCTTTGGCAGTGCCTGGTTGGTGTGGTTGGGTATGTGGACCTGTACAGAGACCCTGTGTTTACTAGAAGGGGTTACCTCTATTGATTGAGGAGGCTGGAAAAGCTTGTAGAGAAAACACAGTGGAGCCAAAGAGCACTTAAATAGTTTGTATAGTTTGTGTTTTTATATTAGCTCCTCAGTTTTCTTGCAACAGCAAAAGTTCCAATAATAAAAATGCTGTATTTGCACTGTACTCCATTGCAGTTTCTATTTCAGAAATGTCTGTATTAGTGTAGGAAAATATGCAACATCTTCATATAAATAAACTTTTACTGCAGGTATTATAAGCTTGATTTAAAGAGAAACTGAAGAAGAAAGTTTATGTTGAGGGGGAACATGGAGAAAAACAAAATTGCAGCAGAACATAAGATACGAGTCGTTTTAAGGCACAAAGTTCCCCCATGGTTTTAAGGGCTAAACTTCCCTTAGCTTTATGGGTGCCAAAAGGACTAGAGACTAAAGGTGCCCATACACATGAAGATTCGCTCACTTGGCGAGGTCGCCAAGCGAGCGGATCTTCACCCGATATTCCCACCTATGAGTGGGCCATATCGGGGGAACATGTAGGCTTATTCGTTCGTTTGGCCCTGGGGCCAATGGGGCAGTCGGTTCGGGGACCGCATCAACGAGCTGATGCGGTCCCTGATCCGACTGAATCTTTTAACTTGCCCGATCGATATCTGGCCAATTTCAGGCCAGATATTGGTTGGGTATGGGCGTCGTTCTGCCCCTACACGGGCCGATAAGCTGCCGAATCAGTCTAAGGGACCGATATCGGCAGCTACAATTGGCCCGTGTATGGGGACCTTTAGGGGCTGATTCATTAAAGGTCAATCCCACTTATCGCATGCTTTTTTGCATTAAAAAGCATGCAATAAATAAGTAACGATTCATCAAAGTCATTTTGCATGCGTTAATCCGCATATCGCATGCGCAAAAAACACATCAGCGCTAATCATTATTTCTATCGCATTGCGTTTATTAGCGAATAGCAATGATTCACAAAAGCATATGAAACGTTAAACACTCTAAATATCGCATTAATCTGTGAGAATATTAAGACCTTCTTGGGGAAGGCGGTACAAGAAAATTGTGGTTCGTGAGCTTTTGGCAACACAATATGGACTTTGCAGCGGGATTTTTTCAAGTATGTGTTGGCCCTAGAGTGATGCAGCCGCCAGTTTTCCAATTTTCTGATCAGTAGTTTTCTGAAAGTAATGGTTACATGCGTAATATCGTGTGCTAATATAGCAAGCGGCTAAATATATTGCGTGCAAATAATGCACGCGGTGGGAAATAACGCAAGAAAATCGTTCATCGCAAGTTAAATAACGCAAAGAACATCGCTTCTTATTATTATGACATGTGTCCTTTTAGTGAATGTAGCGCTCGTTTTATCGACCTTTAGTGAATCGCCCCCTTATTGTTATTTGTGATAATACAACTGCTGGAGGTGGTGGTGCTGTATATTTATATATCACCTTTATTCATGTTCCTTGTACCTTCTATATCTTATTTCATTTATATACTTTCATTTCTTTGGCATTTATCTGAGCTGCCTCGCTACCTACTGTACATCTTACGGCCCTTCTCTCAGGGATTACGTTTATCAGGGATTTTCAGTTGTATTAACGAGACCTTTAAAATTACGCTTCTTTCTTCCCTTTGATATTGAGAAGCTTAGTGTGGCTTGAGGAAGACAGGGGAAGACATCACTGTAGTTTTGCTATATGCATAATGCATACTTGTCATCTGTCATGGTCTTAGCTGTCTACTCCCCAATGAAAAGGGGACTGGGTGTGGGTCTTCAGCCTCTGGCTTAAGTTTTGCTATATTCTCTAGTGCCTGATTCATAGTGTTTACTCAAGACTGGTAAAAATACAGCATTCAGACCATTCAGAGGCTGGTTACTTTACTTAGTTACTTTATGAGAGGAGCATGTACAGTAATTGAGGGAAATATAAGCCCTAAAACAAACTAATGTAAAATTTCTCTTTCAGGACTATTGCCATTTATTTTTTTTATAGTTTTCAAGATATTATCAATTAATATAGTGATTTTGAACTAACAGCGCCATCTGCTGGTCATTTCGGCCAAGTAGCTGCAGTTGTCTCAAAATTAAAAACAAAGAATTGTTTTGTGATGTTGTTTTGCTTAGAAATGAAGTTAGCGAGCAGATAAGAGCTATCTGACATTTCTCTGGTCAGTTCTAAGCAAGACGGTTTCCTTGCTCTAGAAATTACTTTTGAGCTGACTGCAGCCACTTGGCTGAAATGACCAGTAGGTGGCACTGTTGCTTTAAATTCACTGTATTTGCAGTTTAAAAACCATTTATATCTTGAAAACTAGCAAAAGAAATAATGCGAATTGAAAAGGGGAAAACTGTTTTCCTTCGTTCTATTTAACTACTTGTAGTTATATCTGTATTTTGGACATTTTTAATAAATATTATTATAATAAAACACTTTTTTAATATTCTTATTTCTACATTATTAAAGGGGAAGTTTTTATGAAGGGTGTTTTTTTTTCCTTAAAGTATAAGGACATAGCTTGCACTTTGCAAAGAACACAGAGCTGCCATAGTGTGTCGCATCAGTATTAGTGATGAGCGAATGTGTCCCATTTCGCTGAAAAATGAACGAATCTTTCAAAAAGGCAAAAAATTTGCGAGGAAAATGCTGCGCGTCAAAAAAAAATTGTCACACGGAACAGTACTTTTGACTTGCGACAATATGTTTGACTTGCGACAATTCTTTTGACAAGCGAGACAATTGTATTTTGTCGCCCATTTCGCAAATAAACCGCCAGTGGTGAAATGCGGAAATAGCCGCGGATCCATGCCTGGCGAATTTTACCGCCCATCACTAATCAATATTCTTCGTCATCACATGACCAGTTATTTATCATCACTAGTAGTTCCATTGCACTGTTTTTGATATTGAATAACATTAATTATATATATAGTATATAATACTGTATTGTAGATAAGTGGTATGCTGGACAGCTCTTGCACATTGGCACATATAAGTGCAAAATATGCACAAAAGGGATGAAACTTTCTTCCCTATATCATTGCCATTTTACTGGAAATAAATAAATGATAACATTTGCTTATAAATAAAACTTGGTTGGTGTATATAAAAGAAACTGAATATCCTCCTACATATATTTCTTTTACAAAAGGATCTAACAAATGTAAATATAAGCAACAATATTATATTGTTAATATTAACAAAACTTATATTTTATAAAGTTAGGTTAGAAAGTTCAGTAGAAATACTGCAATTTCCCATAAGGCGTGTATTGATAGTATATTAAGTCACTGATTATTTAATGTCCCGGCATATTTATTACATCTGATTGTAAAATATGGAGGTAGTGTTTTTGTTTGTCCAGAATTTACTCCGTTTTAATGTGAAAAACATAAATCTGGGTTCTGCTGTTTCTTATTAGTGATAAGGTATGTGATAAGATAAGCACAGTGATAAGGTATGGCAGAACCTGTAAGGTTCAAAACTGAAAATTGCCTCTGCTAACACACGTAGAGACAATTACAGGTATAGGACCCATTATCCAGAATGCTCGGGACCAAGGGTATTCCAGATAAGGGGTCTTTCCGTAATTTGGATCTCCATACCTTAAGTTTACTAAAGAATCAATAAAACATTAATTAAACCCTATGAGATCGTTTTGCATCCAATAAAGATTATTTATATCTTAGTTGGGATCAATTACAAGGTACTGTTTTATTACAACAGAGAAAAAGGAAATTGGTTTAAAATTCTAAATTATTTCATTAAAATGGAGTCTATGGGAGACGGGCATTCCGTAATTCGGAGCTTTCTGGATAATGGGTTTCCGGATAAGGGATCCTATACCTGTATCAGTAAATGATCAGCATTGTCTATTTTAGTAGCCACGACAAGTAGCTGCTACTAGTAGCTCCGTGTGTCTTCACCCTAAGGGCTCTGGCACATGGGGAGATTAGTCACCTGTGACAAATCTCCCTGTTCGCGGGCGACTAATCTCCCCTAATTGCCATCCCACTGGCGACAATGTAAGTCACCGGTGGGATGGCACAAGCTGCGCAGGCGATTTCAGCAAATCGCGAAAGTTGCCTCGCGAGGCATTTTCGGCGTTTGCCGAAATCGCGCCGCCGCGTGTGCCATCCCACCAGCGACTTACATTGTCGCCGGTGGGATGGCAACTGATGGCAACTCTGGGAGATTAGTCGCCCCCGAACAGGGAGATTTGTCGCGGGCGACTAATCTCCCCGTGTGCCAGAGCCCTAAGGGCCGTGGCAGACAGGAGATTAGTCAGCCGCAAGATTTCGGCCCCCGCGTATGCCATCCGACCAGCGATTTACATTCTTGCCAGTGGGATGGCATTTTGGGAAGATTAGTTGCCCACGACAAGGGAGATTTGTCGCAGGCGACTAATCTCCTGTCTGCCACGGCCCTTAGGGTAAAGACACACTGAGCTACTAGTAGCAGCTATCTTGTCGTGGCTACTAAAATAGACAATACTGATCATTTACTGATAATTGTCTCTACGTGTGTTAGCTGAGGCAATTTTCAGTATTGTCTATGGCAAGGTATTTTCTGGAGTTTAGTAGGCTTGACAAGTAGCTGCTAATAAGTAGCTCTGTGTGTCTTCACCCTTAAACCTTAGATCTAATTTACAGGGCACTTCTTCCAGCTGATTACTGTGCAGCGCTGTAGGCACAATGCCTGTAAGTACAGGGCTCCATTGCACCTTGGTGTTTCCTAACTTGCACATCTGAATGATGGGAAACTTACAGGGCCATGTCCCATCATCTGTATTCATCAGAAATGTGCGCAAAGACCTGTCCCACACTATGAAAATGTATTGTCCCATTATTACAATGAAATTTTTTTTTGTTAAATAGGACATTAGGGAAAGTGTTCACGTTTGAAATTTGGAGATTAAGTAAAGCTAAATAGAAATGAGACCAAGTAATGTATACAGCTGTAACAGTTTAAATAGTCAGCAGCCAGACTTACTGAGCTCTCATCAGGAAACACAAGAGGGGGGACACAAAAGCAATTTATTCTTAAAAGGTACATTTTCTAAAAATAAAAAAAAATGAAAAAAGGCAATTTGCAATGTATTTCTTAAAATAATATGTTTTGTGAAGGTGAACTGCCCCTTTAAGAATCACATTCAGAACCATAGAACATCTCTAGTATCTCCGAAACGGGAAAGAAGAAACTTTTAAGTATATGGTTTTAGGACTCCAAGAAAATAAAAGGCACAAAGCTAAAGTGAGTTGGAGAGGAGACAAAAAACCTATGTAAGGAGATAGAACAAAAGGTCACGCTCTGAATCTGGAGGCTACAATACTTTACCAAAGGTAATGGAAGGAAAAGCTTTATGGAAGATACTGTGTGATGGTACTCCGGGCAGCTTCCGGCAGAGAGCAACGGCTGGAGAATAAAATGGCTTTTGTCTTTCGTGTACAATGTCACATAGTCCAAGTGTGTTTTTAGCAAAAAATAAGAAGGCTAGCTATGGCTCATATTGGCTGCCAAATGCAGTTTGTTCCTACATATAGGAGGCAGAATAATTGGGAATGTCGGAAATGCATTAATAGCATCCTGGATTCTCTTTGTCTGTAAAGTTCAAGTATTTTCCCAGAGTGTCTCATAAATGTTCCGCTATGTTTATAATGTTTATATTTTCCTTGAACAAGCTGCTGCTCTTATTGATAAACACACACATTCCAGGGATCATGGTTTTATTCTATTTAAACAAGATCTTTGTATTCCGAACCAAAATTTGTTAAAGAGCCCCACCCAACACAGAAACCCCTAATATAACTATCACTGTTATCTGATCCTTCAAAAGTATAAATAAATACCATTTGGATATGCTGAATTCCAGCTGCAAAACAGTTTTTCTCTTCCTCGTCATTTGAAATCCTGGCAGGGGAGGAGGGACTAAAACATTGATGTTACAAATTGTAAAAATTTCTCCACAGCTTACAGACAGCATGCAGGAACTACACAACCCACAATGCATTGCATTGTGATGTTCCTTTCCTTATTGACATCACGTGTGCAGGGAATTGTGGGACTGGGAGGATGCAGACTGAAGGCAGGCTGAGGACAGTCGACTACTGTTTTATTTGAGTCTTAAGAAGTCAACCAGATCAGCAGGGTAACAGGGGGCGGGCTTAGGGAGCTGTTCCAAACCATATCCCGGTAGAGAGGGGGGCGGCTGGTAGGGGTCACTGTGTGTGTTGGGCCCCTTTTTTGAGGGGGGTGAGTCTGGCACACAGTAGTTACGCCACTGGGCAGACATTAAGGGTTGGCCTGTCCACAGCCATTCCCTTGGGCGCCATTGCTGCCTGAATAAGCACTAAGTGACATGTTCTTGCACCCTATATAGTGCTTTCAAGATGAGCTGTGGAACCAATTCAAGTTAATTATCCAATGACACCTTGAGAAATAGTTTACTGCATATTCACCTAATGGATATACATATAATATAATATGCTTTGGTTCATATAAATGAACCCACAGTGTTCATAACATGGCTGCACATTTAAGACAGCAGAGATCTCTTCTTTAGACGAGGCACCCAAAGCATAAAGCTTGTTACCCAGAAAGACTTTCACCTACAGTTCACTTCAATTTCCTTTCCTTGTAATGATTTCTCCGATATTCTCTCGTTTACATTCTTTATATTTCCTTTTCATCAAGGCCTGGAATCTGAAAGCGCCAAAATAAATGGATAAAGACTTTTTTTAGTGTATGTATAAAACGGTGACAAATGTGATGATAAATTTTTCATTGCCCTTCGTTGTTTTCAGACTCATTTCCTGAAAAGTTTCAGCTTTAATGGGAGAGAAAAGCTAAAAACGCTAGGCAAACCTATATGAAAGAACACATTGTTAAACACAAAGAACAAATCATTTACTGGGTAGCAACTTGAGAGAAGCGGTTTTAAACAGCATAAAGGAAATTGCAGAGGATGCGGAGGCTTTTATAGATCAAATGGGATATTGAGTGGACTATTTCATTTGCTCGTTTATAAAAGAGAAAGGGCTTGTTTGCCAATGGTACAGGCGAAAGTGCTGGAGAACTAAGGGATGCAAAATTGTGCCTCTTTGGCCCACAGAGGGAGCACTTGGCATTCTGGAAGTAAAGAGTTGCACCATAGTGGGCAACAGGCAACTGTACTTATTGGTGTGGAGAGGGTTCTAACCAAATGGTTCTATCTGGTTTGGCTGCTTATTCAGAACATGGTGTAGAGAGGGGTCTAAACAAATGGTTCTATCTGGTTTGGCTGCTTATTCAGAACATGGTGTAGAGAGGGGTCTAAACAAATGGGTTCTATCAGGTTTGGCTGCTTATTCAGAACATGGTGTAGAGAGGGGTCTAAACAAATGGTTCTATCTGGTTTGGCTGCTTATTCAGAACATGATATAGAGAGGGTTCTAACCAAATGATTCTATCTGGTTTGGCTGCTTATTCAGAACATGGTGTAGAGAGGGGTCTAAACAAATGGGTTCTATCAGGTTTGGCTGCTTATTCAGAACATGATATAGAGAGGGTTCTAACCAAATGATTCTATCTGGTTTGGCTGCTTATTCAGAACATGGTGCAGTGAGGGGTCTAAATAAATGGTTCTATCTGGTTTGGCTGCTTATTCAGAATATGGTGCAGTGAGGGGTCTAAATAAATGGTTCTATCAGGTTTGGCTGCTTATTCAGAACATGATATAGAGAGGGGTCTAAACAAATGGGTTCTATCAGGTTTGGCTGCTTATTCGGAACATGATATAGAGAGGGGTCTAAACAAATGGGTTCTATCAGGTTTGGCTGCTTATTCAGAACATGATATAGAGAGGGGTCTAAACAAATGGGTTCTATCAGGTTTGGCTGCTTATTCAGAACATGATATAGAGAGGGGTCTAAACAAATGGGTTCTATCTGGTTTGGCTGCTTATTCAGAATATGGTGCAGTGAGGGGTCTAAATAAATGGTTCTATCTGATTTGGCTGCTTATTCAAAACATGGTGCAGAGAGGGGACTAAACAAATGGGTTCTATCAGGTTTGGCTGATTGTTCAGAACATGATATAGAGAGGGGTCTAAACAAATGGGTTCTATCTGGTTTGGCTGCTTATTCAGAACATGATATAGAGAGGGGTCTAAACAAATGGGTTCTATCAGGTTTGGCTGCTTATTCAGAACATGATATAGAGAGGGGTCTAAACAAATGGGTTCTATCTGGTTTGGCTGCTTATTCAGAACATGATATAGAGAGGGGTCTAAACAAATGGGTTCTATCTGGTTTGGCTGCTTATTCAGAACATGATATAGAGAGGGGTCTAAACAAATGGGTTCTATCAGGTTTGGCTGCTTATTCAGAACATGATATAGAGAGGGGTCTAAACAAATGGGTTCTATCAGGTTTGGCTGCTTATTCAGAACATGATATAGAGAGGGGTCTAAACAAATGGTTCTATCTGGTTTGGCTGCTTATTCAGAACATGATATAGAGAGGGGTCTAAACAAATGGTTTTATCTGGTTTGGCTGCTTATCCAGACCATGGTGTCGAGAGGGGTCTAAACAAATGGCTCTATCTGGTTTGGCTGCTTATCCAGACCATGGTGTCGAGAGGGGTCTAAACAAATGGCTCTATCTGGTTTGGCTGCTTATCCAGACCATGGTGTCGAGAGGGGTCTAAACAAATGGCTCTATCTGGTTTGGCTGCTTATCCAGACCATGGTGTCGAGAGGGGTATGACATAGTACTTTTTCAACATAGAGGATTGCTAATCTCTAGCTAATATGACCCATTCAGAAAAATAAATCGAGGTCAGTCTAATAAACTGTATTTACCCTTGTTCTTTATATTAACCTCTACCTGCTCCAGTGTTGTATACAAGAGAATATATGGAAAAGCAGGTTCCAGAAACCCAACTGCCTTTTGTTACTTGACATCACTGCTGTAAACAACATCTGGTTCTAGATCTTTTCTTGAGATTTGCTTGAGCTTTATTCTACATCATGCAAGAGAGATCCGCCATTAATCATATGCATGCTTTGCGACAGGAGGAGATAGGAGCAAGTCACATGTTGTACAGGGTATGAAGCTTTTATAGCACTTAATGTGTGACTTACGGCATAACGCTGCTTAACTTAACATATCCAGGGACCAGCTACAACCTTTTTTTATCCTGGAAAATCAGTGCTGCTGATTGGAGTTGCTTTGAGTGGCAACTATTACATTTAGCCATGGAAGGGTTAACTATTCCCCTGCAAATTAATCTCCCTTTAATCCCTTGTAGCTGCAACACACCTTAAATTATTTATGAACTATAAAGTACGTTTCATGGCCCTTTCTATATTGGGAATATTGACATGAGGCGCTTAAAGGCCCACAATGACGGTTTGTCCCCCCCCTCAAATAAATAATTTCATTCATAATCTTTACCAACAGATTTTTTTTTTTTCAGTAAAAATGAGAAAATAAGTCTTGGCCTTCGAAGGATTAGGAGTCAGATTAGCGCAACGGTTCAGGATAGCTGCTTGCATTCGCTACTTACAGCTGCAATAACAGGGTGGACAAGAAGCTTAACTTTCATTAAACACAGAGGTCTGAGAATACCGAAAGGCCAGATACTATATTGGATATTAAAAAATGCTAAGTAACTGGTTACGTCTTTATATAAAGGTATATCTATAAAAGGCTTTTTTAAGAATTGTGCTACAAAGTTGACTTAACATTCCTTTCCAATGGAACACAATCCCAATGGAAAGAGACCACAAGAGCTCACTAGGCCATTGCCCTTGGTAGAGTGTCTTTTGCAAGTGGATTTTCACACTACAAAGGGGACACACTTCCACTGGGACACACTCCTCATGGAAAGAGACCACACTGTCTTGCTCACTAGGCCATTGCCCTTGGTATAGTAGCATTTGCAAGTGGATTTTCACACTACAAAGGGGACACACTTCCACTGGGACACACTCCTCATGGAAAGAGACCACACTGTCTTGCTCACTAGTCCATTGCCCTTGGTATAGTAGCATTTGCAAGTGGATTTTCACACTACAAAGGGGACACACTTCCACTGGGACACACTCCTCATGGAAAGAGACCACACTGTCTTGCTCACTAGTCCATTGCCCTTGGTATAGTAGCATTTGCAAGTGGATTTTCACACTACAAAGGGGACACACTTCCACTGGGACACACTCCTCATGGAAAGAGACCACACTGTCTTGCTCACTAGTCCATTGCCCTTGGTATAGTAGCATTTGCAAGTGGATTTTCACACTACACAAGGAGAAAATGGGGAAGGCTGTAGCCAAAAACAGTGAAGTCTTATGACTGCCATTAGAGTTAGCAAGACATTGCTACAAGCTAGGGAAAAGGAAAGTAGAATAACTGTATGATTAACCTTTTTTATTTAGATTAAGTTTGGGACCAGGTGGAAATGTTTGATCTGAGACTATCAATGAAGATAGAAGGCCCAGGAGCCAGAATGGGCTGAAGGAAGAATGAATTGTAGGACGGGGAAAGACAGAAGACAGATGTTTTGTGGTGGTTGTGATGACAGCTCTGGGGGGCAGGCTATTTAAGGAGGGGGCTAGTGAGGTTACATCCTCTATCTTGGGGGCATTACAGGCACAGAATCTGGGAAACAAGCAGGTCTCCCCAAAGAAGTATGGTCAGTTTAGATGTTACAGTAATAAAAGTAGAATGTTCACTAAGGTAGTGACAAGATATAAAGGAATGCTATTGGCCTGAGACATGTTGTTACATGATAATGCTCATTTGCAATGGTTGTGCGAACTGACACACCACCCAGGCTACTCAGGTGAATTGTGCTTCTCACAGGTGAGGGGTAATTCCAGGTTTCCCACCGCAGGCCGTGTCAAAATGCACAACAGTTCACCTTTTTTATGCAGAGTGTCAGAAATTAAGCCATTGCAATTCAGACAATTTTTACCTGTCTGGCCTTCCTTAGTCAGATTGCAGCCAGAAAGCACCAAGGGCATGTAATACCACCAAGGAACAGGGCCACTGCTGGATGACCAGGACAATTGCACCAAAGTACAATAGGGTACCGAAATGTAGCTTTAAGCTTAGCAGGATGTCGGATGTAAATTTCTGTGCGTTTGTACATTTTTACTAACTACGGATCTCTCTTATTAATGGCTATGGTGATTCATCCCTGTATATATCTTAATCCTTAATAAGCAGGTAACATCAGATAATGTAATATAGTCACGAATGTTGTCTCAGCCAAAGACGAATACAAAAAGGTCTTGTGGCATTTCAAAAGCATTTATTTGCAGAATTAACACAGTGTCAGATTTTAAAGGGAAAATAAACCAACCATGCTTAATCCCTTGCTGTGCCTTAAATGACCTTTACTATTAGGCCATAACACACTGAGAGGAAGTTTTTCTGGAGACATTTGATACCATCTGTCTTTATTACACCTATTAGCGCAGTTAGCAGTTAAGTGATTGTATCCTGCAGAACAGAAGGGGAGAGATCTGCAGCCTGTGGCTCATTGCATCCCTGCATAGCTGTCGCCCAGATCCCTGGAGGAGGTTCTTTTTTATTGACACTACTTGAGTTTCATGGTTTCTGCAATATGACATTTTGGGCGAGTATAAAAGCGGCTCTATCCTGTATCTCAAGTTCAGCTAATTAAATAAGGCCAAACAAGTGCTGCCTGGGGACGTGATATTAAGAGGCTACAAATGTTGTACAGTGCAGCAGCAGCAGCCGCATTGGATTGTGAGACTAAATGTAGGCTGCGTGTGTTTCCTGCGCCTGTAATAGTTTAATCAATGATGCTAATGTTTAGATCACTAATGTCCAACCTGCAGGCCTTCAGCTTTGCTAAATTAAACTATAACTATTGGAGTGTTGCTGATGGCTATTGGAGTGTTGCTGATGGCCACCAGTCCACCAGTTAAGGACCTCAGTTCTGCTTCATTCACTGCCTCTTCCTCTCATATATTGGCTTTTTAATGGTCAATATGTAGGAAAGTGCTCATAATACCTTTCATTTGTAAAACGTAGGCTTCAGAATTCCAGGATACAGTTAAATGGAAATTCCTATGAAGTGAGTAACCGTGTGCCATTTCCTCCAGAAAGATGACTAGGTTTCAGTTGGGTTGATTAAGGTAGCCCCACTCGTGATGCAGTTCAGGTATGACTGCTCAATGAAGTCCCACTAGACAGAAAGAATCAAATGGTTTCCCAACAAGGAAGAGGGAAGATATGGTTGAGAACTAATGACTGGATCCCCACTAAAGACTAAGCCAAGGTAGATTTTTAGATGTGAAATGCAACAAAAGGTCAAAGTTGATGAATAGGACAATCAAGGCTCCTTAAGATAAAATCCAGCACTCCAGTTCCCTCAGTACTGAAGCTAGGGTTGAGCATTTCAGATCCCCACAAGGAAGAGGGAAGACATGGTTGAGATATGGTTGAGAAGTAATGACTGGATGCCCACTAAAGAAACAAGTAGATGAGGCTTAGCCAGTCTTATTGTTGCTTTGTTAGCCCTGTCTATGTTGAAATAGCCCTGTTTCAAAAAAGGGTTTAGTGCATGATGCAACTGTAGACATGTATGGGATGGACATACGATTGCCATAAAATGAACCTTAAGTCCCAAATGGGATGTATTTGTAGATGAAGAAGGGACATACAATGAAAGGTCAAACTTGATTGACAGGACAATTAAGGCACCCCAAGATGAAATCCAGTTCTCATGTTTGAGAACTAATAACTGGATGTGCCACTAAGACGAGAAAGGTCCCGGAACCTGTGAATTAAGCTTAGCCAGTCTTCTATCTGCTTTGTTAGCCCAGTATAAGCAGAGCTATGTTGAAAAAGCCCTGTTTAAAAGAAGGTTTTTTTTGCATGATGGAACTGTACACATGGATGGAATGGACATATGATTGCCATGAATTGAACCTTAGGTCCCAAATGCTGCATCCATAGGAATGTAAAGATCAAAATAGCAAAGATGGCTACACTAGCAGAGCTGCAACTGTTGCAAAGTGAGCAGATTTTCTGCAGCAAGAGGAAGGGCACTTAGCCAGTCCCCAGTATTAGATGAGAGGAAATGATAGGATAAGGGATAGATGAAAAATGCTCTAATGCATTTTTTATGGGTTTGGTGCTTCCATACCCAACAGTAAAATAAAAATGGCCAAGATGAATACTAGGGTGAGTGCATCTCATTTGGTTTTCAAAAAGCAAATTCTATTGTTCTTTCTAGAATGCAAATGAGCATGATATGCGTGCTTCTAACTGGTGAACACTTGATAGTTTATCAGCTCTCTGCCAGTAGGTCTCTCCTGCACATTCTCACATGGAACCGCTAAATATAACTCATTTATTCAGTGTCATTACTATTTATGTACTCTGATTTTCCCGTGGTCTGCTGGGAAAGTCAGCGGTGAAAGTTAATGTATGGAATTTTCTAGCAGATAAGTATCCCAGTAGGAACCATGAAAACATGAAATCAAAGAATCACATTTTGTTCTTCTCCTTTTGTTTTTTTGGGTCATTATACGACTAAATATTTTGTATTAACTCTTAGGGTACCAACCTTTGCCTAAATACTGAAGCCAAGCCAGTACCGAAGACCCTTTGCACAAGCGTAACCTGCAAATGTAAGTTGAATTAATTGATATATGTTGTGCATTTACTAGTAAATATATTTTGCTGTCATTTTGACATATGCCAGATATACAAGGATATATGTATTTTAATAACTTGAAAATATTATGCAGCCCATTAGCCAAAAAAAAAGGATTATTCTAGCATATGGGTCCAACAAATAGCATTTAATACAAAAAATGTGCATATGGTGGCATGAGCATAACTTAGCTGATTGAGGACCTTCATTTATTAGATGGCGAGATACTGAAGAGGCATGGGATACCTAGGAATTGCATAATGCAACTGTAGACATGTATGGGATGGACATATGATTGTCATGAACATGAGCCTTAGGTTCCAAATGGGATGTATTGTCGATAAGGATGGGAGAAACAATGAAGGGTTGAACTTGATGAACAAGACAATCAAAATCCCTGAAGATGAAATCCAAGGGGGATCCACTAACCTGAGTCTACACACCAAGGGTACTAACCCTTTAGTCCTCAGTGAAGCTTCAGGCACCTGTATTAAATGTCATTGCCTGACATCTTATTCCTAGATTGACTTTATATAGGATCTTTCCTATAGAATCTAGCCTACTTTTAGGTCTTCCCTAAATCCACTGAGTTCTAATGTTCCCAATGGCTCTAAGTTCACTAGGGCCTTCCATACTCTTCTCATGTCTATTGAACATGAGTAGAGTCCAATAGACCTAACAAGCCCCCCAACCTCTTTAACACCCACATACCTGTATATAGCTACAACTCTTCCTATCCATACTTATACAAACCAGCCTTTTATCTGAGACCATTAAACTTAATAGGAACTTACAACCATAGATGCAAATATTTGCCTACTGACCTATATAAGTACTGTTTCTAAACTGTCTACACCTGTCTTTTTATTGTTTTTGTAAGATATGTGATGAGATTGTGATGAAAATCTAGTGGTCCTCAGCAACCAATCAGCATTTAGCTTTCATATTGTACATCTGTTGCATTCAAAACAATAAAAAGAAGATCCTAATTGGTTGCATTTGTATTAGTATTAGTAATATTAAGTAAAAACCAGGGCATCAGCTTTTTGAATATGATAACGTGTCCATGTTGTAAGCTTTGCCACTTAGAAAACTGGGATACAGTGTTAAATATTGCCAAAAGAAAATCTAAACAGGTGATTTTCATAGAAGGACAAAAAGCAACAGTCTACATAACAACAGAATTCAATTATGAACATCTTGTACCCAGGAGATTTCAGTAGGAGAATAAGAGACAATGCAGGCAATGAAGCAGCCTATTACACAAAATGGTATAGAAGAGCATCACAAATAGCCCTGTCAGCAGGTTTCAGCTATACAATGTGTTATGTTTGTCATGACAAGTCTATTGAGTTTCTCTGTCCGCTGCTCCGGATGATTTTTTTTTACTCGCAGTGGATATTTGATGTGCTGTAAATCTATGTGAAGCTCATTAGTAAGCAAATCTTGGACCAGCTATAATTCTAGGCATGGTTATATGTTCAATTGGTCTTATTTGTAGAATGTGTCTTTGAAACAATGATGTGGTACTTGAGGGAGTCAATGTAGAACCAAAGGTTCTAGTGGTCTGGAATAGATGGTGCACAGGGTAGGTGCTATACATGTCCATGAAGCATATACCATGCCAACCTTTCTTTGAAACATTACCCTGATGTGCAGAAGTCACTTATCCCAATAGGTCTCTACCTTTTCAGTTTAGTCAACTCTATCCCAATAAATCCCTTGCTACAAATAATATGTGTAGAATATGTTGTTGAAGGTAGTTATTTTTACTTTAAACCTATAAAAAAGACTGTTCCTGTAATGATTTTCCACAATCTTCCCCAAATGAATGTCCTCAGCGCCATCATACTCTTAAGAGCACTCATAAGTCAAACTGATCACTACATCTAAAGGAGAATTGTGAAGAAAGAGAGATTTTTTATTTCTCAAAGTTCCCTGCTGTTTTTGTCTAATAAAACCCTGTAATCCAACATCAGAAAGGAGGACAAAGTGCTGTATATGTATTTTGTTTATTCTACAGTAGTTTATTATAAAGAACAGGGATCCTCAACTGCACAGAGCAGGCAGGGAGAATCATCTTGAATTAAATAGTAGTATAAAACTGCTTATATCTTAAAACAGATTATAGGGGTTAAAATTAACTTTTTAGTATAGTATAGAATATCCCATTTCTAAAATCTTTTTAATTGGCCTTCATTATTTATTCTTTATAGTTTTTGAGTTATTTGGCTTCTTCTTCTACCTCTTTCCAGCTTTCAAATGGGGGTCACTGACCCTGGCAGCCAAAAAAAAATGTTTTTACAATTTTATTGTTATGGTTACTTTGTATTACTTATATTTCTATTATAAGTCCTTCCTACACTTATTCCACAAACCTCTGCCTGATTGCTAGGCAAAATAAGATCATATGCAACCAGATAGCTGCTGAAATACAATGTCCCTCCTACACTTATTCCAGTCTATCACACAAACCTCTGCCTGGTTGCTAGACAAAATAAGATCATAGCAACCAGATAGCTGCTGAAATACAATGTCCCTCCTACACCTATTCCAGTCTATCACACAAACCTCTGCCTGGTTGCTAGGCAAAATAAGATCATAGCAACCATATAGCTGCTGAAATACAATGTCCCTCCTACACTTATTCCAGTCTATCACACAAACATCTGCCTGGTTGCTAGACAAAATAAGATCATAGCAACCAGATAGCTGCTGAAATACAATGTCCCTCCTACACCTATTCCAGTCTATCACACAAACCTCTGCCTGGTTGCTAGGCAAAATAAGATCATAGCAACCAGAGAGCTGCTGAAATACAGTGTCCCTCCTACACTTATTCCAGTCTCTCACACAAACCTCTGCCTGGTTGCTAGGCAAAATAAGATCATAGCATCCAGATAGCTGCTGAAATACAATGTCCCTCCTACACCTATTCCAGTCTATCACACAAACCTCTGCCTGGTTGCTAAGCAAAATAAGACCGTAGCAACCAGCTAGCTGTTGAAATACCAAACTGCAAAACTGCTGAACTTATATTTACATAACTAATAAACAGGGGTGACACTACTGGGTGTGCGGGGGGGGTTGATTGTAACTGGACCCATAACCCCATCAGGCCCGACGGACGCTCACGTTAATGCAAATCATCTGTCCGTAGAGGGGGGGGGGGTACCTGGCTGCATCTTGGCCCTGGCATTTATAGTTCTGTTATTGCTCATAAAAACCTGAACAATTAAAAGTCCAGTTGCAAATTGTTTCAGAATATCAATGTCTGCATCTGAAAGTGAACTTTCCCCTTGTAAATGGAAAACTAAAGCAACATAACTAGACTTTACATCCCGGTTAATGACCTGTATTTCTTTATAACAAACCCAGGCATTTAAATAACTCTGATTGCAACAAAGTGAAGGGTAAGCTAACAGTATGCAATGTAATTTAACACTCTGTGACTTTGCGTTCTTGTGTAACCCATGTGTTATACCAGTTGTTGGAACCGCCATAGCATTGAACCAGGCAACTGTGTTAATTGGGAGTCTGAAACCCAACACATGTGATTCACACACGCAGTGTCCATGACTCAGTGCCATAGAAACCCCTAGTATTTGCGCTATTACGACAAGTGACATAAAAGGGATGGTTTAGTAAATGCAATATTCTGTTTCATTAAACGCTACAGCATTAACGTTCTTTCATTTACTGGGGGATTTTCATGGATTCTGGCATTCTGTATGTTGCAGTTGAAATAAATTAGTGGCGCAGAGAATGAAAATGACTTTGGCATCACTTCAGCATGGGAATTTGCTTTTTGATGCCGGAATCTATTTTTGTAGTCAGCATTTCGACGTTATTAACACTAACCTCAATGGAAAGAGATGCATTAAACGACTCCAGCTCCAGCAGCTGCCATAAATGTTATGGATGGGGCCGGGAGAGATTGATAGGCATTTGGAGGTGTTCTGACATGGTAGATCATTTTCAGTTAATATTTGGAATCCTACGGATTGGATTCAGTGGCACACTGACAGGGGCCCTGTCGGCAAGGAGTTTGAATTTTCTTTCTGTGTTGCCGTGGGCTCCCCCTTTTCCACCCACACTTCAAATATACAAGCAGGTTAATTGGCTCCTGATGGGACTGACCTTAGTGTTATTCTGTTTTTTTGTTTGAATGTCATAGGGAAAATTAATTGTACTGTAAGCTCCACTGAGACAGGGACGGATGTGAATAATAAAGAATCACTGTAAAGAACTCTATATAATATTAGCACTATATAAATAAAGGATATTCATGATAATAATCATAGACATGTGCAAGTATATTAAGTACAGGGGAAAACGGTATCTTACACCTTTCTAGGGAGCGATGTAAGTGACAAACTTGTATCCTATCTTACATGTTGGAATACGGCCACCAGTAATGTAACTAGGACTTTCCAGGCCCTTTGCTCTCCCGTGGGCCACTATGATGGCCATCTTGACAGTTTTAGTGGTCCTTAGTTTAAACAGAGAGATACTGTACCTCTATGGCAAAACTGAAGAATACACATGGAAGACTCAATCATAAAGCCAACTCTTCTGTTTATTCAATGAGTACAAGTCACACAGGTGGGTGTTCCATTCATCTCCTGTCCCTGCTGCAGACTCTGCCAATTCCTCCAGCGGGCCTAACCCTCCCTACCAAGGGCTTCTGTCCCTGTCTCTCCCACCACAAAAAAGGTCACAGCCTTCTACTTCCTGCTCATATTATCCATTCCTACAACTTTATTACTATTAACTTTCTTGAACAAAACGCATTTCACCTCCTCACAAATGAATGGATTCACCACACAAAGTCATTTCTATGCTGTTTGTCAGACGCAGATAGGGATGCACCTAATCCATAATGTTTAGTTTGTGCCAAATACATAATCCTTGACAAAATGTTTTCACAAATTCCTGCCCTTATTTTAACAAATCTGAGTACAGTGGACAAAATGGCATTATGATTTCTTTTGGCTAAAACTAAGGGTGTGTCTTAAAACTAAATCTTGGAATTTACACAAATCCTAAAAAGTCATCATGACAAATGTTTAAAAAAAAAATGATCTCTGGGGAAAATGTTGGATCATTTGGGTTTTGACCAATAGCCTATTTGACCAATATGCTAAGAATCCCTGTCTTACAGATAGGGGGCTACATGCACATTTTCATGTTTAGAATTCTGAACTAGGTATGACTTTGTCAACCCAGTTTTGTTCAGTTTTACAGAAGGTCTGAGTAGGCCAGTGTTGAGTGAGATAGTAGCAGAGCATTAGCTTTTTAAATATGATAACGTGTGTCCATGTCATAAGCATTGCCTCTTAGAAAACTGGGATACCGTGTTAAATAATGGCCAAAAATCTAAACAGGTGATTTTCTTAGTAGGACAAAGAGTGACAGTCTGCATAACAACAGAATTCAATTATGAACATCTTGTACCCAGGAGATTTCAGTAGGAGAATAGGAGACAATGCAGGCAATGAAGCAGCCTATTACACAAAATGCTATAGAAGAGCATCACAAATAGCCCTGTCAGCAGGTTTCAGCTATACAATGTGTTAAGTTTGTCATGACAAGTCTATTGAGTTTCTCTGTCCACTGCGGATTATTTTTCTTTTCGCAGTGCATATTTGATGTGCTGTAAATCTGTGGGAAGCTCATTAGTAAGCACATTTTGGACCAGCTATAATTCTAGGCATGGCTATATGTTAATGTGGTCTTCTTTGTAGAATGTGTCTTTGAAAAAATAATGTGGTACTTTAGGAGTCAGTGTAGAACAAAAGGGTCTAGTGGTCTCGAATAGATGGTGTAGGTGATGTCCATGAAGTATATTCTATGCCAAGTCTTTTTACTTATATACAGTAACCATAATAAGTGCAAAGAATATGTTTGTTCAATGCAGTCTATACAGGGCTTTGTGTCTACATTATATGAATTTCTGAAATGCTTGGTTGGACTGTACCATAAAATGCTGGGGGACAGACTGTGCCATAAAATGCTGGGGAGCAATATGTCATTAAATATTTAGGGCCACAGTTATGTCTATATTTTTTTTTTTTTTTTTTTTTTAAACGTTGGGTGGTTTTCTAAGTGGTCCCATTGTGACATACTTTTGACTAGAGCTAGGGGAATAGGAGAAAAAGTCTGTGTGGGAGTACAAAAGGATACAACATAAATGATAGGGAGAAATAAGGTGGGAGGAAAGTAGAAAATAGGATAGGATAGAAGTTCCCTGGAGGTCATTTATAAAGAATGTGCACATTTGTACCTGGGCAGTAACCCTTGGCAAACAATCAGAATGCCTTATTGCATTATTATACCTGCTGCTGGCTGAAAAAAATGTAATCACTAATTGGTTGTTATGGGTTACTGCCCAAGTGCAAATTTGCCCAGACTTTATATCTAAAATCTAAATATCTAAACTTTCTAGATGTTCTTGTGAAACTGTTATACAGAATCGCTATGAGCCCTTTCAAATGCCCACATCACATTTGCCAGATAGTCAGATGTGTTCATACAATATGCAGTGCTTGATGCTTCTCTTGAGTTGTTCCACTTGTCCTTTTGCCTCTCTGTTATATAAAGTATTAAAATGTTCTTCAGCTCCCAGAAATGTGACTCCAGGGCACAAGTATAAAACAAGAAAGAAAATACTTTTTTTTCTGCTTTCTTTCCTAGTATATTTCTTAACATATCCCAAGTTTTCCCAAGGCTTCTATTATGTACTAGAGCATAAACATATTTAGCTATCAATACTTCTAACAAAGAGATGCCACTAGCAATTAATTTAAATTGAAAAAAGTTTAGCAAAGGAAAAAAAAAGTAGAATTTTTTAGCCATATAGCATCTCTCTTTAGCTTGCATGTATACAATGCATTATATTATATAGAGTGTATGTGCTTTTTTCCTGAGAGAATATCATAATATAATTCTATATCTTGAATAGCTGAAATGTTATTCTATTACTAATATTTTAGGCATTAATTATATTTCATTGTAAAATGTCACTTGTACAGAATAATGGCAAATAATGAAGGTAACCTTTTGCACATTCGAGCCAAATCCTCTGTTATATATTTTATGTATATTCTCTTAAGCAATCAAGAGTATATCTTAAGGGTGAAGACACATGGAGCTACTTTGTAGCAGCTACTTGTCACGGCTACTAAATGCCTCTGCATACACACAAAGAGACAATTATCAGTAAATGATCATTGAGCATTGTCTGTTTTAGTAGTCATGACAAGTAGCTGCTAATAGTAGCAGCCTAAAGGTGGCCATACACGAGGCGATTTCGCTCATTGTGCGATGAACGATTATATCGACAAACGATCGTATGGCGATCGAGTTCCCATACGATATGCCATCCACGGGCAACGATAATTCGGGAAAGATATTGTCGCATCATTATCGTAAAATACCTACGATCGTACATCTACGTACGATCGATGTCGTTGCTGGCAATCGTGACATGCGCAGAGAACAATCGTTGAAAGACAAATGTCTGACACTCACACCAACTGGCAGATTTTATCGTTAAACGACCAAAATTTTTAAACCTGGCCGATCGATTTTGGGGACGATAATGTCGGCTCGTTTAGTGGGCCGACGATCGTTCGTACACCACCAACTATACGATAACTTAACGATAGCATCGGATCGTTCGGGAATCGGTCGTTTGTAAGTAAAAAATCGGTCCGTGTATGGCCACCTTAAGAGAGACATATACCTTCCCTATGTCTGAGTCCATTGTTTCCACTAGCTCTCCAAAATACCCCAAGCTTAATTACTGATGCACAAGAATTCTCCAATGGGAATCATCCTTACCAGCTCTACATTAGTCATCTCACTGTTACCTAACATATGTGGATAACTGTACAGTGTTTACTTGCTAATATAACACTGGAATCAGACTTCAGAAGGGATATAGTGATGTCTAGGTGTTTGGACCTACAAGATAAGGATGTAATACCCTTAGCAATTATGGTATATAACAGGCAAGATTTTCATTAGAGAATACTCTTGCATTTATTGGACCACTGGCCCTGGAGGACTTGGAGAAAAATGTAATCATGAAGAATCTATCTCTATGGTAAAACTTTAACCCTTGATAATATGCCAGAGAGTGGTGAAAGTTGTAGGCCACCAACATTAGTATGGATCACCCCTACTGTGGAATCAATATGTCTCATTTAATGCACATTCCTTCTCTGAACATTTGTAAATGAGGTAGAAAAAATTGTAAGGAAGCAGACTCTACATAGGCTTGGTTCTTGGGTTACATAGCAACTAATATATAAACATAATACATGAATACATGATCATATATAATAATGTGCCAAATATGTAGAAAAAAACTCATAAAAATGATTAGAACAGTGACTGTTGGGACAAGTTTAGTGGGAAGCAGTAGGACTATGACTGCACAGCTTGCTCATACTACATGAAGAACTTTAGCTAAGGTGATGGTGGGACTTAGATCTGGTGTAGGATTTAAATAGTTTGGATCACCAGTGGAAGAAAGACCATAGTGGTGCCATGAAACAGGACAACAACATAGATCAAAAGAGCCATGGAAAGGGATCAGAGTGGTCTTCTTTCACCTTGTTTTTTTAAAAAAAGGGATAAATATACCTGAAGGGTATATTTCTTCTAGTGAACTGGCCATGGCATAGTTTAGACCCATTCATTATCTATATTAGAGTTTCAGAGACTTGTAGAGTCTATGCCATGGTGGGTCAAAAAGGACATATCTTTCCTAAAAACTGAATCTTTTCTTACCCCTAGCTCTCTGAATTAGCCATCCCAAGCTAAACAACAAATGCAAGAAAACTCTCCAATGAGAATCATCCTTGCAAGCTCTACATCCTTCATCTCACTGTTATCTAACATATTCACATTTTGTTTGCTGACATTGGGGTGCAGGATGGTGAAGCTGAGGGGACGATGCATTGATGTCAGAGAAGGGGATTAGGTAGAGGGTAAAAATATTTAGTATTAATACTTGAATGTGTACTGTTCTCCTTGATTAAGATCCAGGGTTGAACTGGGGTATGCAGGGCCCACTGGGGCTGGACCACCCCTGGACACAACCCCAATACCCCCCCTTGGTGACCCTGCTGCCTACCCAATCCCCACCTTCCCTGAGTGCGTGTACATTATACATATCTTCACAATCGGGCAAGCAAAATCAGCAGGGGAGTGACAGCAGGGATCAGGTCCGAGTCCGAGGGCCAGTCCCACCAGGTTTTTCCTGGTGCTTCATCTTTGATGTTACATAAGAGATCAAAAAAAGACAAAGTGGAGACCTGATCTATGTATTGGAAGTCCATTGTAAGGTTTTTTTTATAAAGTAACACCATTTTAGCTTATAGCTTAGAGGTTTCCCACTGGTTCTGCTTCATTGGACCCCATTCTGGTTATGTTTTGCAAAAGTCATTCTGAGTAGACTCCAGTCTTTGGAAACTACAGTAGGTGGCATATCCCTGTCTGCTCGCTTCTGCTGCAGGTTGTTGTTTTATAGATGACTTTAGAAGAGAGACTATGTATGAACTGCTCTGCTTTCAGGATAAATTCAGACGCACATTAAATACACTTGCTATGATCTTAAATTTCCAACTGGAAAGTCAAAAGAAACATAATTGAGTTTAAAGCCTGCATTAGTCATGCTACTTTTCATCACAGAGCTAGCAGTTAGCTGTTGGGCTGTCAGATGAAATTGCTTAGTAAGTAGAGGCATTCCATCAAATATCAAAGCATTTCAGACAATGTAAAGAATCATTGCAGGAAATTTCTACAATAAAACAGGTGCAAAGAAAAAACATTGGAGGGGGGTGTGAGGGTAATGGTGTTCCAGTTTTATTAGTATTTTCTTTCAAGCAGGTTACACATCAATACATGCCTTATTATAAGCCTTGCTACCAATAAACCTTGTCTATCTATCTACCCTACAGAAAATGGTTCTTGTACTGTGAGGCTAGAATCTATTAGGGGGCCTTAGGAAGCTTGACTGAGAAGGCCTACCTAGAAGGTCATTTAGGGCAATATTTGCTGTTCTAGATAACCCTGGCTAATATTTATTAATAAACTCTTATTTTCTGCCCTAAATATTTGTAGAGCTATGTACAGGTATGGGACCTATTATCCAGAATTCTCGGGATCTGGGGTTTTCCGGAGAAGGGGTCTTTCCGTAATTTGGATCTCCATAACTTAAGTCTACTAAAAATCATTTACATATTGAATAAACCCAATAGGCTTGTTTTGCCTCCAATAAGGATTAATTATATCTTAGTTGGGATCAAGTACAGGTACTGTTTTATTATTACAGAGAAAATAGAATCATTTAACCATTAAATAAACCCAATAGGGCTGTTCTGCCCCCAATAAGGGGTAATTATATCTTAGTTGGGATCAAGTCTATGGGAGATGGCCTTTCCGTAATTCAGAACTTTCTGGATAACGGGTTTCCAGATAAGGGATTCCATATCTGTATTTATAGCTTAAACCATAAGTTTTCATATATCTGTAACCTTGTTTGAGTAACAGGGCTTAACAAATATTTGACCTCAATGTGGGGCCATGAAGTCCAGAAACCACTGCCCTAGAGCAAACATAACATAGGATGTAGCTTACCATTAGCTAGTTTTTGTCCATGGGGTCCCATCTCCTCAACCTTCCCTGAAGTGTATCTATTATTTCAGGGTTTCAACTGCCTTCAGTCATCCCTTGCCCCAGTTTTGTAAGAAACAAATGTCCCTCATGAGTAGAGTCCAAAGACCTAAAATGGGCATTACAGAAAACAACCTGACATCTCTGTTGGAAACCACCCACCACCTAGAGTACCGGCCCACACTAGGATGGGGCTATGGCTCTCCCCACCCATACTTAGCACAGGAGCACAGTCATTTGGCTAGGCTATAGAACTAAATAGACTTACTGTATAACAATCATCAATGGCCAAGGTCCTTCCCCTCTGTATTTGAAGATTCCCCTCTGTATTTGATTCTGGGATTTTGTTATTACAGTCATTATTAGAATTAGAAGTACTTGAGTCCCTCTCTGATACAGAAAATGTAGAGCAAATGTATAAAGGGGTTAATATGGACAGTCCATTGGAGGATCCTTCCTGAGCAGCCATAGCCACCCACTCACCATTTCCCGAGTAACTTCAGCCTTACAGCCGGAAATTAGATTCTAATCTGCGAAATAAATACATTTCTTTATTTGTATCGAACTGATAGCAATTGTTTGAATAAAAAGATAAAAGGAATTCAGCAGAGAAGCAGAAGCTTTTTTTACTTAAAGATTCTGTAATTGCATATTTATCTTTTTTTCTTCTAAAGAGAGATAAAACAGAACCACACATTTATATTTATAAAGGCAAAGCAGGAGGAATTTACGTATGACCTGACATTATTACCATAAAGTTGTTCTTTTCTGGAAAATAAAGCATTATGTCTTTGCCTCATTTGCCTCTAATGGTGCCTGGACCAGTTGAAATTGGAGTGGGAGTAGGCAGAGGGGTTCCTTTTGTAATTTAATGGTAGGCTCTAATGAAAGTGAACGCTAGAGAGTTTTCACTCCATCTACACTATTGAAAGGGATTTTATGAAAATATAAGGTTTCTGTTTTTGCCTGGAAGCATTTTGCTCTATAGAGTAGATTTGGGGACAAATATAATTGGCTTAAGGTGCACCAGTCAACTCACAAATGCTTCCCCTACAGGAGCTACGGATTGCTATGTAGTAATGGGCGGAATAATTCGGAAGGCATGGATTCACAACAAATTTCCGCGTTTTGCCATTTTTTGATTTTTTTGCAAAACGGGCAACAAAATTTGCCGTGGAAAAATTTGCAGTGCATCCAAAAATTTTCACCCACATCAAACGTATTGTAGCGAGTGTCAAGTGTATTGTTGCGCGTCAAAAGAATTGTCTCTCTCTTTAAAAGAATTGTCTCTTGTGTAAAATAGAATAGTCTCGCGTCGAAGAGAATTGTCTCGCGTCGAAGAGAATTGTCTTGCACCAAAAGAATTGTCTCTTGCATTAAAAAGAATTGTCTTGTGCCAAAAGAATTGTCTTGGCCCAAAAAGAATTGTCTCACATCAAAAGAATTGTCACATGTCAAACATTTGTTGTGCAGAAATTTTTTTTTTGACGTGCAGCATTTTTTTCCTGTTTCGCAAATCTTTTGAAAGATTCACAAATTTTTCGGGAAACGGGACAGATTTCGCTCATCACTATTGCTCTGCCATTTCCAAATAGCCAATCACAGCCATGCTTTGTGGCATACCAATAGTGATCACCAACACTTAACATCTGAATGTGACTCCAGTAGTGAAATGGCGAAAAACTTGCGCAACAAATTTTTATGTGGGTGACATTTTTTTGTGCGACTTTTTTTCTTACCCCAAATGCAGTGACTTTTTTTCTCAGCAACATTTTTGTCTTGGTGAATTTTTTTTCATGTAAAAACGGTGAAATGCAGCATTTTGCTATCCATGCCTGCTGAAAAAATTTGCTCATCACTACTCACAAGTAAAAAAGGTTGAGCCTCCCTGCTGTAGATATATTTTATCTGCAGATGTTAGTAGCTCCTGTGCTGATGACCAGTAATTAGTAGTGATGAGCGAATTTGCAAAACAGCAAAAATGTTGCACATCAAAAAAAATTGTCGCCTGAGACTATTCCTTTGTCGTCCGCGGCTATTCTTTTGTCGTCCACGGCCATTCTTTTGTTGCCCGCGGCTATTCTTTTGTGGCCCACGGCTATTATTTTGTCGCGCGGCTATTCTTTTGTTGCCCGTGGCTATTCTTTTGTGGCCTGTGGCTATTATTTTGTCGTGCGGCTATTCTTTTGTCGCCCACGGCTATTCTTTTGTCGCCCGCGGCTATTCTTTTGTCACCCGCGGCTATTCTTTTGTGGCCCATGGCTATTAATTTGTCGCGCGGCTATTCTTTTGTTGTCCGTGGCTATTCTTTTGTGGCCTGCGGCTATTATTTTGTCGTGCGGCTATTCTTTTGTCGCCCGCGGCTATTCTTTTGTCGCGCGGCTATTATTTTGACGCCTGCGTCTATTCTTTTGACGCGGGCAACAATTTTTGGACGTGCTGCAAATTTTTTAATCCCACGGCCCACGGCTATTATTTTGTCGCGCGGCTATTCTTTTGTTGCCCATGGCTATTCTTTTGTGGCCCGCGGCTATTATTTTGACGCCTGCGTCTATTCTTTTGACGCGGGCAACAATTTTTGGACGCGCTGCAAATTTTTTAATCCATTTCACAAAACAATCCGCCAATCGTGAAACGCGGAAATTCGCCACGAATCCATGCCTGGCGAAACATAGCCCATCACTAGTAATTAGATATATACATGCAACATACAAATGGATCACCCTCATGTAAAGTGTATGCACAACTTACTACTCACATAAGTGTTGAAAAGAGTGTTGCTGTGTGCCACATCATTACTAAAACTTGTTCCATTGGTCCATTTATCTTTTTGCAGAAAAGGGTGAAGAACAAAGCTCTTCCAATCAAAGCAGCAGGTAGCAGGGTGCAGTAATGGTTTGTTTTAATAGGGAATACATTAGTATATATGTTTGTTAGAGCAGAGGAACAGGACATTTCCTTTGCTGTGACATTTTGTAAGGAGAAATATTTGCACACGAATAATCTCTCTCTCATCATAATGCTTTGTTTGGAGTCCTTTACAAGAAATTTAATGCTATTAGCATTTGGAAAATGTCATGCTTGGAATGCATGAAGTCCCCTGTCAGGCAGCAATAGATTGTAGAGAAAAAAAGAGGTTTTCCATAGTGATGAGCGGAATTTTTTGCCAGACATAGACTCGCAGTGAAATTCCACATTACACCACTGCCAAGCAAAACGGGATCAAATTTTTGGAAAGTTAGTATCATTTGCATGTTGGATAGGATGACAGCAAATCAATTGGATAGGATGACAGCAAAATGTATCATCTACTGCATGGCCAAAGGATTCAATTTCAGTAGATGTGTGTTTCTGTATTCACTATGTGCCCTAAAGTACTGTATGTGGACACTGGACACCCCTTCTAATTATTGTAATTGACTATTAATTGACTCATTAGTGCATCATTGCTGACACAGGTGCCATTACATCATACTATGACATTCTTCATGATTACATGCTTCCTACTTTGTGTACAGTTGGCCATACATAATGGGTTTGCTGAGACATTAGTGCAAGAATTTGACTGGCTCTGAACTCTACCCAACAGAACATCTGTGGGATTATTGCCAGAAACAGAAGCCAGACCTGATCACCCAACCTCAGTGCCGAAAGGGAGACGTGGAAGAAAAAAAGACAATCCCATAAATGTCTTGTGGAAAGTCTTTTCTAAAGTGTAGAACAGGGATCCTTAACTTTTTCACGTGTGAGCCACACTTAGATGTAAAAACTTCTGGTGAGGCACACAAGCATGAAAATAGTTCTTTGGGGATGCCAAATAAGGGCTGTGATTGGCTATTTGGTATCCCCATGTTGACTGCTGGCCTGCAGGAGGCTCTGCTTGAAGTAAAACTGTGTCTCTGTGCTTCCAAAACTTGTCTCCAAGCCAGAAACAGGCACCTACTTTTAGGCCACTGGGAGCAGCATCAAAAGGGGTGGTGAGCAACATGTGGCTCATAAGCCACTGGTTGGGGATCACTGGTGTAGAGGGTAAAGGCTGTTTTTTTTTTCTAAATTCAAAAGTTTTTATTGGTTTTTGCATTGACAGAAGGTCCATCCAAACACATGGTAGACACAGGTAGTTAGCTGGAGTTACAAAAGCATGTCAGAAACAGTAATATGGCAGTATGGTGAGATCAATCTAATGATCAGCAAGTCCATTAAGGTATATATCGCAGATATCCAAATCTGAGGTAGAGTAGCGTAATCCTCTTCTTGGCGTTAGGTCTGAGGGCTTCTGGTTACCATGTGATAGTGGCCCTTCTACAAATATAATATTTAATAACAACGAGAAATATAGGCAGGTGGAGAGAGAGGAGGTGGGGTAGGGGGGGGAAGGGGGGGGAGATGTTATACATATAAACCTGGGTCAGGGGGGGGAGAGGGGTTGAGTATAGGGAAGGAAAAAAGAAGAGTCCTGTCAGGGTTGCTTATGAGATTGAGGGCGGCACGGTATCCACATAGTGCTATCTAGGCGAAAGAGTAAGCCTGGCTCAGCTTCCGTAAATTCGTGAAATGGGTTGTTTAAAGTACAGAAAGCAAGAAGGATTCATACTTGGGGTCAGAGATCCACCCGGGGCCCTCACCTAGTCCAAGGATAGGCGTACTCGCAGGGTGTGTGGCGTAAGGCATTGTAAAGGGTAAAGGCTGTTTTAGCAGCAAAGAGAGGACTAACGTCATATTAACACACTTTTGGTTTTGGAATGAGATGTTGGACATGCAGGTGTACCCATGCTTTGGGCCATTTAGTGGAAGGGAATCTCAAAACTAATAGTTCTCTTCATCCATAATTGTCTGTCATTGCGGACAGACTGTTAAATGCCCAGTCAAGCAGAAGAAAAGCACAGATGCAGTGGCCTTATTTGCACAGATATTATTTCCTTATGTTTATACCTAGTATCTAATTCAGCTTTGGTGTTCTGTCTTTTGGCAAAATGCTGTATTACTGCCAACATTATTTAGAATGGCAGTTTCTGGGAACTGTATTATTTTGTATAACCGTGGTCTTCTGCCTAGCAAAGGCAATAGTCTAGGTCATCATCATTCATGATGTTTTGCGAATGACCCCAGGTGACTTACAAGGCTCTCAAAGGCTAAACCACTAATGTAAACGATGTGCCTTGAAGCTCTGTAGCCCTGAAGGCAGATCCAAGCAGACAGCTGGAGGAAAGATTGCTAAAGCTATGTATGTCTGCCGTGCTTACAACCACTTACTTGTCCTCAGTGGATTCTGTTGCTTCGCCTTTATACAGCTTAATGCAAATGGAATTCAGTTCAGATGAAATCCTTATAGCCCAGCTACACAGAGCTGTTTGCCCCATTACTGCCGCAGGTGTTAGAGCTCGGGGAAAGAACTACTGCCTGACAACATTGGTACCAAACACAGCTCATATCAACAACAGCTTAATAATAATTAGTAATAAGTGTTTCAGATAAACATAGCAGATGCACAAGAAGGGGTAGCTTTAATCTGTACATTATTTTGGATTTGACATTTCTTATTTTCTTTTTATCTCATTTCATACCAGTTTACATCTTCTCTAGGGAAAAGTAAATATTGTTTTATTTTTTTCTTATTTTACTCTGCAGAAACTGTTCTGCTTAATGTCATAAGGATTACTTTGTGGCCTGGGCCGGTGTGGTGCCACCGGCATCTAATCTCAGATTTATTACAGAATATTCTTTAACATGAAATGACTTTAAAACTGAAGGAGAAGAGCTATTTAAGTTCTTGAAGTTTTAGTTTGGAGCCAGTATTGAGTTTATATATATATATATATATATATAAATATATTGAGTTGATAATATATAATTTAAATTGTTCCAGTATGAACAATTTGTTCAGTATGTTCATGTAACTTTGATGATTTTTGTGCATTTGGGACACACTTAATATACATTACTTGTCTCCAATCACTCCATCTCATTTACTGCTTTTTTTTTATTATTCAAGGCTTTATTTAGGTAATATCATCATAGAAAAACACATCTTGTACAGAGATTGCTCATCCTATACATATATATTTCCTATTAATACCTGTAAACCATATTTTCATTTACTGCTTTTATATCTTTACCACTCCAACTTAGTTCTCATCTTCCACATGTCCATCCCACTTGTTGTCCTTCAAACTTGTCCAGAGTCAACACCTTCTGTCTCTTCTCTGTGCAGTGGTCTTCTGGTCAGTGCCAAGATTGTGCCTCTCCTCCACCATCACCATCACACCTGGATTTGAACCAGGAACCCATTGCTTGCTGTACCGTTTTCTTGCCTCTCACCTATTTGAGCAGACTGCAGGGTTTTCCAGGCAGGAATGATGGCTATAGGTGCTCTCTATTTGCCCACAGCTGTTTTGAATCTTCAGTTATCCAGCCTATAAATACCTACCTCTCAGTTTCTTCCACGCCTATTATAGGTCTATCTAGCATAGTTCCTGGGTGTGCTTTCTGTTCTGTCTGTTTGGTTCTGAGCTCTGCCTGTACTGACTGAACTCTGCCTGGACTGACCCCCTTAGACTGACCCCTCTGCTTGACTTGCTCTTCTTGATCCTGATTTTGTACTGCCCTGCTGTTCTGGTTTTGACCTGGACTGACTGACTCTGATTCTTATAAGCTGCCTCATCCTATGGGCTCCACCCGAAGCCAAAGGTGGCTGTTATAGGCAAAAATGTGAGCTGCGACTGGGACCTTGGCAATTGTTTTGTGTTACCGATTGTGATACACCCTCACTGTTACCTCCTCTTCTAGTGTAAATATCCAGTTGTGCTTTTAATGGAGGGTGAGAAATCCCTCTACCACTCCTATTCATTCTCTACATTGTTCTTTCAAAGCTTGCTACAGCTAGTTCTGTGCCCAACCCTCTACTTTTCCTATTCTACAATACTGCATAAGATGGGGTTTTGTTTGCTTCCTTTGGATCTGCTAGACTTTCGGTAGGATTTATGTGTGCAAAATATTGAACCTGATGGAAAAATATTATTTCAACCTAAAACTACTGTTAAACTATGTATTAAGATGAACAAATATTCAATATTCACAGTTCAATATGATATCCACCTTTTGCAATGCCCTACCAAAGTGGTCATCCCCTTTCAGTCAACTTACTCGTGCCACCTCCTTAGGGTATGCCATGCATTACGTCAATAAGAGCAAATTCATTTCTGCCCTGCACCCTCCCCTATTTAAAAGGCATCAGATATGGATAATTCTCCTTACCTCAAGTCTCAAAAATATGCTGATGCTCTGTATACCAGGCCTTGTGTTTACCAAGGCCCTTGTCACAATTTCTAAGAGGCTAAGCAGCCAAAGGAATGCAAACAGGCTTGTTATTGGCTGAACCTTTGTGCATGCCTAAATAGCCAATGATCAGTATAATCAGTCAGGAATAATGAATTGTGAATTGTTCTAGCTCAAAAACAAGCCATAAATAACTAAATAGGAATAATACTTTCAGCTACAATCCTGCTAGAATGAAAAGAGTAAACCTTTACCCCACCGTCCCCTGCATGGCTGGGCTTATCAGTCTGACCAATCAATCACTTGTCTGCGACACGTTGTCCTAGAGTGCCGTATAGGGCTGCCAAGAATGCAAAAGCAGCGAAGCTTTGCATTTTTAAATAAGCATTTAGTGGTTTCACAAATCATATAAATAAGATCCATATATCTGTATTTTCCCTGCTATTTAAATGACATTCTCTAATTGCTTAATGAATTGTTACTTAGTTTGAATGAAATTATTATATGTTCTAAATGCTACAGACGCTACATGTAACAGTCTAATATATAATTGCTAGATTGAGCTGTTTATCATGCATAGCTGAATCACTGGGGGAAAAAAGGACTTGATTACACAGTATTACATAACGGCCATGATCCATAGCCTCGTTTGCCCATTAAAATACATCAGAAGGGTTTTAAGTGATAACTTAGCCGCTAGAGCAACACGTATGGCATGGCTTAGATAGCTTCTCAAACTGAAATGTGTTGCTCATAATTAAAAATGCATGCTTTCCCCTGCCTTATGCCGGAAGGTGGGGATCCCTGTTGCTAAAATGTAATAGAAATAAAAAAGGAGGGCGGCGTTGCCTAACCTGAAGCATTCACGGAGTGGAACAATAGGGTTTGTGCGCAAAAAGCTGAAGGAAATTAACTTAAGCAAAGTGCTACAGTGTTAGTTTGATGGCCTGATGTCCTTAGGGTAATTGCTGAATGGTCAGAGATAATTGGAATGATCTATCAAATAATGAAAACATATGTTGAGCAGTTACAGTAATTTTGTTAACATATACCTTCATTTGTGGCTTAATTTCAGCTATGTCAAGTCAAGTTAGAAATGTTTATGAAAATCCAATCCACTTAGCCCTCCTAAACAACAGGCTTACAAGCCGCAATCCAGATGTGCAATGTAAACCAAGGAAATGTGATACAGGCATCGTCAGACCAGGCTGCTACAGTATCAGGATCTCCCGGTGAGCCCAGGACCTAGTAGGAACCAGTCTCAGACAGCTCCTCCACCATAGGCCAAATAAGTGCTGTAATAGTAAGCACTACAGCTAGCTATTGTGACAGTGGGCCCTAAATGTCAGGTTCTTTGCTGGACCCTAGTAGGGCTAGTGTGACACAGGCTGAAGCTGTACAGTGAAACAGTGCTGTACAGTGAAACAGTGAATTTCCTATTGGTCTAACCACCTATTACATTGGCAAACATTGGGGTATTATTTCCCTTTAATAGAACATGGTATCAGTTTAAAGTCACCAGCACCGGAACTAGTCATCTTCATGTAAAAGAACGCCAACTATAATACTGAAATAGGTTGATGGAATAAATTAGCTATTTTGTCAAGTATTCTGAAATACAATTCACAACACTATTTATATGTGTATTCTGTTAAACATCTTGCAACCATTGCAATTGGCTCCTTGTCTTCTTGCATGAGCAGCAACCCCCCCCCCCCCCTACTGACACCCTTGCTCCCTTACTTACTGCCAAGGGCTGCAGACCACAAACCAATCCCGCTTGCCCTTTGTGGAACTTAAAGCAAGACAGGGCTGGTGGGAGCAGAGTCTATTATACTGTAATTTTGAGGGGGGGGGGGTTGTGCCCCTGGCAGCAGCTGCCTATCCTGCCCAGCCATAAAATCATGTGACTTTGCATGATATAAACACGCAAATTAGGATTCGGTCAAATCCAAAAATAGTGGATTCGGTACATCGTCTGTAGGGGTCGTTTACTTACCATACCATAGTTGACACAGGACACCGTGGGTGGGATCCCTGGAGGGGTTATTTACTTATAGCACCGCAGTGTGCAAAGTGTAATTGTGGCCATGTTTTTTGCATTTCTTTACCCACAATGTAACATTTTTTTCCCCATAATTCCAGCATCCTTACTACCACCTGGTTTAGAGGTGACAGTAGCTCCAGGGTTCCACAATGGCCTGTGTTTCAGTTTGGAACAAAAGGCAGCAGTGCCCAGCACAACTAACGGCAGTGCAAGGAGTGCATTTTGACACATGTACTTGTAATAAATTGAATTGTTCATGCAACTGCATTGCAGTAAGTAAATGACCCCTTGGAGCTACCACCGAATCAAACAAGGGATCCCAGAGCGGCCTTCACATATCTTTAATGCCAGAAAAGTTGGACATAGAAAATCATGAAAGCTCAATTGCACAATTTTGATCCAACCTCAGTTTGCTGACATTATGAAAAAACACTGCACTGTGAGTAAAGATCATGGCAGTTACAACCAAAAATTGCACATTAAACATCTCAGTGTAGTAAGTAAATGACCCCTAATATCTTGCCTCTCATTATATCCTCTTTGTAGATATGGTTGTTCTTAGAAAGGCTGCCTGTTTGGTGAGTAGCATTGTCTACCAAGACTTTATTTGACAGGGCAGTCCTTTAAACCACTGATGGGTGAGGGTATGGGTTCTATTACTTGTTTGCCTGTATTGTGTGGTCACACTTTTAGTTCACCCCCACTTTATTATTGAAAAATATCCATAGCGGGGAGCACAATTTGCTCATCACAGTATGGTTCTTATTGTCAGTCTGGTTCAGATTTGTTTATTAATGTTCCGTACAAGGGAGCTAGCAAGAACTGTTCTCATTATTTGTATTGAGCCCTTTTTTTCTACTTACTTAGTATTATTGCGTATGGGGTATTTGAGTATTCTCTTTCAGCTGCTGTCAGTAGGATACGTTATCAGTATTCATGATGACTCCTAGGAGAAAATGAGGCTCTATAAGAAATGCTTTAATATGCTTTTCTTACTAATTCTCAAGCACATCTTCCCTCTCTTACATATTCTAATTACACCGAAAATTGGTTTTCTCTGGAGCCCGAGCTAATTAGGAATATTATCTTGTTATTATCTAAAATCAATGCAGCCTACCTTTAGCGCACCCCTATCAGAATCAAAAGAAGGGCTCGCCAAACCCTGGCCATTAGTCTAGGATATTTGTAGGCTTACACTGGCTACGCAAGTTGTTCCGAACCCAGATGAGAAGTTCGATGTCATGGTAAATTGCAGAGTAAATAGATTTCAGCAGAGACGACAAACAATGTTTCATTTTAGCAATTAGGGAAATTATGTTTCTCAAAACATGCCGCATGTAGAATGTAATTGTTCGTAAGCATTACAATTAGCAGGCATAGAGCGATAGCACAGATATATTGCAGATGCTGATACGAATGTGCCTCACATACAGCATGATGATTGCTCCGACGTGCCGCACTGCGAGAAACAACTTGTTATTCCCCTTTCAATATGGAGATGGTCTGAACGTGTCTCCGGCATTTACTTGTATCATATTCAGTGATAAATGAATAAAATATGCTCAGTGTAGGCACCAAAGAATACACAGATACCAATACACAGCAAGAAATTACCATTATTTAGAGCAGGGATCCTCAACCTTTTTTACTCATGAGCCACACTCAGATGTAAAAAGTGTAGGTGAGCCACACAAGCATGAAAAAAGTTCTTTGGGGATGCCAAATAAGAACTGTAATTGGCTGTTTGGTAGCCCCATGTGGGCTGCTGGCCTGCAGGAAGCTCTGCTTGGAGTAAAACTGTCTTTTTACTTCTAAAAATTTAAAAATGGGCATCTACTTTGAGGCCACTGGGAGCAACATCAAAGGGGGTGGTGAGCAATATGTTGGTCAAGAGCCACTGGTTGGGGATCACTGCTTTAGGGTAATGGCAGCTTTTTTGGCATCTTCACGAGTTCCATCTCAGTTGGCAGGATGAAAACACTGGCAATACTGTCTGCAGTGTCCAAAGGATTGTTGCCTAACCTCCAAATACACAGTCAGGGTCCATGTAATTATCATTAAAGTAGATGAAAGGGCATCTGGCACGGCCCAACGAGGTGGAAATCATGTGGGTTGCAAAATGCCCCTTTTGTCCATGCCCTTTGCAGAAAAACAACTGTTTTTATTGGAACAAAGCTATCAGCAACAATGTTTCCCATTGGGCTTTTGTCCAATCAATCACCTACATGATGATGCCATTAGAGGTTCTCTTACTTCTCAAATTATGGACAAATAAATATGGGAAATTATGCATGAATGATTATACGTCTTTCAAGGGAAATTATAGTGCAGTGTTAAACTGTATACACTATATGGCCAAAAGTATGTGGGGATCTCTTGTAATTATTTAAATTGGCTAAGTAAGCCACACCCTTTATTGTCAGCACAGGGGTCACTACCTAAACACAACTAAAGACTTGTGGGAGGAACTGTAAATCTGGTCAGCAACATCAGTTCCCAACTCCTTACCCATGGAATGAAGCTAATCCTACCACCAACGTTTCAGCATCTAGTGGCAAGTAGTGATGAGCGAATTGAATCTGTCCCGTTTTGCTTCGCCGAAAAATTTGCGAATCTTTCAAAAGATTTGTAACCCTTTTGATGAGAGACAATTCTTTTTGGAGCGAGACAATTCTTTTGATGCAAGAGACAATTCTTTTGATGCGAGAGACAATTCTTTTTGGCGCGAGACAATTCTTTTTGGCGCGAGACAATTCTTTTGACACTAGATAATACATTTGACGTGAGACAATTCTTTTTGATGAGTGATACAATTCTTTTGACGCAGGCAACAATTTTTGGATGCACAGCAAATTTTTCCGCTGCAAAATTTGTCACGGTTTCGCAAAAAAAGCCACCAGTTACAAAACACGGAAATTCGTCGCAAATACATGCCTGCCAAATTTTTTCACCCATCACTAGTGGAAAGCCTTCTCAGGAGAGTTGAGGGCGAAGGCAGCAGAGGGAGGGTCAACTTTATATTAATACATTTGGTTTTGGAATAAGATGTTGGACAGGCAAGTGTCCACATACTTTTGGCCACACAGTTTATAGACTAGACCTAACCAAGCCTTCATAGCAGGTGTAGAGTCACCAGGGACACTGTAGGGGCAGTTTGCTATGTAAATCTACTAACTAAGCCAATTTCTATGCACATTTATTGCACTTATTCTGCTTTGTTCCCATTTCCATCAGTGTGTTAATAATGCAAATAAATTCCTCCTATTCAGTTAAGTGACATGGTGGCACATAGTAAGCCACCTGTGCAATAAATATATCTATATCAGCATATAGCTGTGTTCAGCCCTGTGTTAGCGTGCGAAGCTCATGGAATGGTTATCACAAGCAGTACGGGGATCAGAATACAGCCTGTCTTACTCTTAATATAGGAATCATTCTAGATTGCACAGAATGTTTTGTTTACCAAGCTGCCTTTGTATTTTCTCCCATCTGTTCATTTTGCAGTCTCAGAAAATAGTGTTTTAGTGAAAAGGAAAATATGTTTTCCTCCTATCAACCTACTTTTGACCCATATTCCTGCAGAACCATAATAAAGGTCTCGCTTTTTGTCTTAGCGAAATAAATTAACAGATCTTACCCTGGATTAAAGGCACAAAACTACGACTCTTATCTGGCTTCATTATGTTTTTAATACTGTGTATTTGACAATCAAGATGTAATCAGTATCTCAGAACTGAGTCTATATCATGTCATTTACCAAAGGGTGCAAAGTTCAGCTGTGGCCACAAACTGATGCAACGGGTATTAAATTTAAATGCAAATCAGGTGCAAGTTGTGCTGAGCATTTTCATCATTTCCGATACACACATTTAAAACTACATTATGGTTTGCGTCTGATTCACTGAGCCTCAGTCTGGTGAACCTATTGAGCCAACCTGTTGTAGGAACCCTTGAACCCTCACCAAGCCCAGGATGATGGTAACTCCAGGTATCCCCAGTGTCAATAGCTGCCAATAGTGACAAACGTTGGGCACCATTATTAGAAGAGGCAGAATGGACATACTGGCAACCATGTGTAAATGGCAGGACTTTGTTTGGACACAAGTATTCTAACAAATTGCATCAATATTCACTCTCTATTGGGCCTGTTTTAGAACACTTACTTGTGTACTTATTTCCGCCTATGTGTTAGTTTGATCACAGGATAAAGATGGTAGTTGCCAGTTATTTTTTTTAACAGAAGAGGGGACAAGCAATAAAGTAGCTTCCCTTTTATCCCATTCTGATGAAAATTGTTATCACAGTTGGCAGGGGAAGTGGCTTAACTATGAGTTGGCAAGGTGGGTGAGTAGCTACAGTAGATCTAGGCCTGGGGTCTTGCCTGGAGGTGGACAGCTACAGATAGAGACTTGCATAATAGGCATGAAACAAAGGCTTCTGTTGTTCTGTTACAGTAAGTTGTGTTTGCAAAATGAACTGGCCAAGTGCAAGGTCACTGTGCAGTGAGCAAGCTAGGGCACGGGTCACCATTTTATTTATCCACAATGCAGCATTTCCCCCACAATATTGTCAAAACATTCCATTGCACTTTCGCATCACTGCAAATCAGATGCAATAGTGCCAAAAATCTTCAGGGTTGAGATGATGTCATTTGATATCAATGTGATGTCATATATATATATGTATGTATGTATATATTCATACAGGCCACTATATGAACCATTCAGCTACACCACCTTCAAGGTGGCGGTAGCTCCAGATTCCTCTGCATCAATTGGTGCATTATAGTGATGTGGGGTTGACCTGCAACCCAAGGGACTCATGGATTTACCCTTAAGTCAAGTAGGTTCAGGTTGAAATTTGAAAGACTACTACAGGTTTGGGTTGGGTGCAGGTCTTCTTTGCTCATGAAGTTTCCTTGTCTTTGAACCTAAGGCACATGAAGCAGAATATAGAGCATAAAGGCATGGGTATGGGTTGGGTGCGGTTCCTAAAATGGCAATATTTTATTGCATTATCAATGAGTGAAGTTAAAGTTCAATTGATAAATATGCTTCTTAAAATCCCATAGGAATGAATGAGTTTTTATGTACTAAGCTCTATGTGTTTCTATATAGAGATGGGAAAAATAAAGAACCGTAAATACGTGAATCCAGATAAATCTCCTAATTTTAAGATTGGGTGAATTCTCCACCCAAATACTCTTATGTCATCACTAATAGATAAATCTAACATACTGTATAGCAATGACTCAATAGCCTTTACTGTGAGGCACCAATGGGAAAACACAACCTGTTATCCCTATTAGACATGCACGCACATCACTATTCTAAAGGTTTTTCACATCCTTTGGTCCCTGGGGAAATACCATGGATTAAATCAAATTAAAGAAATAAACTTTGCGAAAATGGCCTATCCAAGTTAATTATAAGAACACTCCATCTTTGGAATACATTAAGAATACCTTTTAAAGTAGCAGAGCCAGAGGGGCTATACATACGCAGCGATGGCTAAATATTTCTAGGCAAAGAATATTACAGAATGTTTGGCTTTTTCTTTTGCCAATTTATAGTGACGAATATATTCACTTGTTCATTCAACAATGTTTCTGTGGCTGCCTGCTATCTGGCTGTTGTAGAACTCCCATCAACCTGAGTCAAACTTATGCTTCCCCCCCATTAAATATTTAACAAGTTAATATTTAATATATACAATAAATTGTGATGTAATATTAAACATATATCTGGCACAACTGCTCAAGTATTAATGTAAAATGGGGATTTTGTTTGCTTCATAAAATATGGATTTGCTTTATAGACTCTTTTCTGTTTGCTTGGGGAACTTATATCCAAGGTGTCATGTGACCTTTATCTACTTCTTTTCTATAAAATACACAAAGGAACTGTGGCTGTTATAATCTGCACAAAAAGGCTTGATTCATTTTTTTGGTGTAGTTTTTGAGATATACCATGTGAAAGTAGCCCAATGACCCGTAGGGAAACGTAGGGAAGCAGGGGCATGACGTAGCAGTAGGGCAGACATAGCCACTCCCAGTTTTTATCTGATTGGTTGTTTCGTATTAGGGGTATAAATAGCAGAAAACGTTCCCGCTCCTCATCCATTTTAGGCAGCATAGGAAAACGCCCACCCTCCCTCCCTATAGAGGTGGAGGCAATGAGTGGTGTTGGCGGGGTGATTGAGTTGGGGGAAAACAATGGTTGGGGTTAGGAAGGGAGTTTGATAATTGTTTGGGGATGGCATGCCTGGAACCTCAGGGGTAAGTAAGTGGATTAGGAGGTGAGTTTTGTTGGGTAGGGGGTTCCGGGCTGGAAGGGCAGCTGGCAGCACCAGTTGCACTGCACAGTTATTGGCTTGTTATGGTGTATGTTATGGTGTATGTTTATTCAAAGTTGGTTGTTTGTTATACAAACATTTGTATTGTGTTCATGAATTGTTTTGTATCTTATTTGTTCTTATGATATGTTTTAAATTAAAACTCTGATTGTTATTAATAAATGTTCTGTGGCCATTTTTATCCCAAGAATTGGTGTCCTTGTATTTATTGGGGTTGGTAAGTAAAAGAGGTAAAGGGGTTAAGGTTGGGAGAAAGGCGGGTCAAGATCCGACGTTGCTCACGTCATGGGTTATTAGTGTGCTTCCTCACCCTAACTTCATGTTGGAATCAGCCAATTAGAGCAGGAGAAACAAAGTCAATGACTCACAACATAAGTGTGTTGGTTTCAGCCAGGAAAACCAATGTTGGGTTGAGGACTCACACATAAAAATGTTCTATATATATATAAACAATTACAAAGAAACTGCTATTGTATTCTTTCTTCTTTTAACTTTCAATACATGCCTTACCTGTGCCTCTTCTAGTCTGCCATTCAAACCACAGAGATGTCAACCCAGTGAATTAAGCTGCCGGGGGGTCTTCAGCACGTAATAGGGTAGCCACCTCTGCCATTGTTTGTTGTTGGGCAGGGGGAGAAGAGTGATGCCATGGGGGCGGTGCTGTGATGTCACGGGGGCGGTGAAGAGGCGGGGCATCGGCGTCACTGGACAGGGCCAATTGCGTCACTCTCAGTGAGTCCTGCCCGGTTTTTCTAATTTGACCCAGACAGCCTTCCAGAAAACCGAGCTGTCCGGGCCAAAACCGAACAGGTGCAACCCTAGCATCCCGCTAGGAAAAAGGGTCGTGGCCTAATCAATGTGGCATCAGATTCTGCTCACTGTGCATGTGCACATGGAAAAAAAGCCCTTATTCAAGGCAAAAATGCCAACAATTACAACACTAAGAACAGGTGATTGGCATACTGTGACGGGAGTGTGTGAGGAGAGCTTCAAATTGGGTAACTTCCCGGAAACTACAGCCTCTTCTGAGCACTTTTGCAATATATACATACTATTTTTTTTTTTTCGTTTTAATGATGTTAGAAGTTTTACACTGCTAATATTATCAGTTTCTAACAGCAACTCCCCCTGCTGTTGGCTACCAGTTACTTATGTTACTGATACGGGGGATATGATTGTTGCTGCCGCCGGCCATGATGTAAGTTTTGTCAGTCTGCAAGTCTATTCACCAGTCGCCATCACTAGTGTGAACTGTGCCATAGAATTCAATGTCACCTGTTTTCTGAGTCTTTGTACAAAATGAGTTTATCCAAATCGTTGGTATGAATCAACCTTTGATAGCATCGCTGAGCAGCCACAGACTGGGAATCTGCAGTCTTCACAGCAGAAAGAAAATGACAGTATTTACGCTAATCTGTTATAGTCTAAACAATCATTTAATTTGCTATAAAATGCCATTTTATTCCATAGCAATTGTTTCTAAAACTGCTCAAATGAGGATCTGCAAATTAATTGATGTACATTTCCCTATTAGAGGTGGAAGCTCATAATTTGTCTTAATTTGCATGGAACGCCTGGGGGGCACTTACTGTGCTGTATGCCTTTATTTCAGCAATGCTTTCATACTTTAAACAGTTCTTTTTCTTCTTTCATTTCATTACTGTGCAAATCTCAGGGTCCCTTTCCCTTCTTATATGCGAAGCAATAATGCAATTATTTCTACATGAGGTTTCCAGGAGCTCTGCTGTTTGACCACTATTCCAAGGACAAACTCAGCCTATATCCATTAAATAAACCCTCAATAATACCCCCCAGTAGAGGTAGAAGACAAAAAAAACCTTACAGATGTAGGAATATCCTGCTTATCCATTCTATGCCTGTTATCTTACATACAAAGACTATGGTGGTAAGTAGGGTTCTCCTTGCCATCATAATTTTTCCTTTGATAATGCTGACTGCTCCAATTTGTATTCCAGCAACATTGCTATGGAATGTATATGTCCCCTTACAGATATTTGTGGTTTCTCTGATGCTATTTCCCTACTCAGGAAGTCCTAGTTCTATTACCTATGCCCCGTGGAAGGGACTTTTCCCTAATTGGCCCAAGGTTCTTATGAACATTTCTTGTCATAGTTTACATAATGGGAGGGAACACATGCTTCTTTCTCTCTTTTGGGATTCCATAATAGCAGGAGGTGGACCTGCCAGAGGGCCTGAGGTGAAGATAGGCCTTAGTACAGGAGTCTAAGAACAAGCCCTAAAGTAACCAACACCTTAGTGAAGCTGGGGTTACAGTAACCCTTTGAACCAGGCCAAACAAGTAACAGACTAGCACCACAAGGGTGTATGATAGTCAGGGTTATTTAGCAAGATGAGTCCTGTGCTCCCCCAAGCAAAAAATAAGGTGGGGCTAGTATTTCCTCAGCCAACACACCTGCCTTAGTGTAGGGACCACAACTGGAAAGGGACTCAGGCTATTACTTATTCATTTGAAGTTTCCTCTTGAGGGGATCCATTTCACTGTGGTGTTAATCCTGTTGGCGAAGGCTACACTCCCATCCTATGCTTAACTGGGTTGGTGTGTGAGTACATTATACTGGGAGTATAAGTACATTGTATTGCTGGATTCATTGCCTCAATTATTGAGTTTGCCAAGGGAGTACAAAAACCTTTAATTCCTGATTAAGAACCATCGGCTGCCATTTATCTCTCTGAACTGTTACAGTTAAGCAAGACCTTTGTAACAACGCTCTACTGTTAGACAGCTGTGGTTTTGAAGGAAAATTCATTCAAACCCCCCTTCTCCCCGTTACACTATGCCTCATTCTTATTCCATTTTCTCTCTAGTGGCATTACCCAGAATGCACTCATCGTCCCAATTTAAATCAGATACTTGCCTACATGAGTTTAATGACTTCCAAAGTGAAATTTGCAAGCCAAAAGTAAAGGCTTTCATATCATGCAGATGTGACTTTGATTAATGTATCACTCAACCGCTATAGATTAACTGCCTTGGCAATATGTTAGTGTTGTTTAAAAGATCAAGCGCGTTTTGCTGCATTCTGTTCAAACAGCTGGGCAACGCAATATAAGTCTTAACCTTGCCATCTAAGCTTCCATCTAAATTACATTAACCATGGCATTAAAAAAAAAAGAGATTAGATTTGTGCTCAGAAGAGCAGGTATAACGTCCGAATGCCTGTTCCGTGGTATAACCAAGTGCATTTTTTACTAGAAAGTGTCTGGTTCCATTGCTGCTCGCTTCCATAGATGCATCAGAACATGCGATAAGCATTCATATCAGTTAAGCCTGCAGCCTACCGCCTGTGTTGTTGGAATAAGAAGGATTAGCAGGAATAAAAAAAAAGTAAATCAGGATCTTCAGTTTGAAATCTTATGTATTTTTTATCAAGCAGTGATATGTTTGTTGAGTATGGAAGAACACAATGTAGAAAGGTGCAGTCAATATCCATAAATCACACACCTAAGAGAAAACAAGCGAAAAAATGCTCCTAACAAAGGGACATAAATGATTTATAGTCAGCAAACACAGATAAGAGCTACACGGAGCTAGCAAGCTCTCAGAAATGGCTTTTATTTAGCAAGCAAGTGAAAGTGGCGAAATAGAAGGAACAGAACTATTCCCCAATTGGCCACCCACATGGTGCCCAGACCCACTATTGGATCATAGGAACTTAAGCAAGAGGAGGACCACATCAACAGGCCAGTGTGGTCCAGGATAATTGTTCTGCCTGGAGGAGTTGGAAACCTTTACAGTCCCATCTGTGATTTATTATTCCTCCTATTAAGCTCACATCCATTTTTTTGGCAGTAGATCTAATGGCCACCAATCATGTTTTATCATGCAATTGGATAAGCAAGAGAGGCAATAAGAACTAGACTTAATTAAGTAATTGCTTACTTGCCACAGAATACAGACCTAACTGCTACCTTTGGCTATTGTTGGCTATGGGCTATTGTCATCTACAATGAAGCACGTTGCCTATCATATTGTGGTTCCAACTGCATGAAGCCTAGGGTTGCCTTGTGGCTAGTAATTTACTGGGCTGTCCTGTAAAAATGATGGTCAGTATTTTTTTTTTTTTTTTTAAAAGGTGGCAACCCTAATGAAGCTTCAAAAGAATGCCAGGTGTCAGCTTAGCAGCCAAGACTTAATTAAAGATACAATTAGAGACCAGTAGAAATCTTGCCTACTAGTACTGTCATGTGGCAGCTGTCTAATATAGGGAGATCACTCTGCAATTTTACCTTCCCAATTTTACACTGTAATGAATCGTCAAAAGGGCAGACATAGTTCTGTAAAGGTATTCAGTGCTAGAAAATGGTTTAATTCCTCCAGGGACAACAATTACATGTTCAGTGAACTTTGGACTTCCATAACCTGTATAAAAGCCTTGGCCTACAGCCTTGTGCTTTTAGATGGTCATGGAATATCTCAGTGAATTCTAATACTTATATTTTAGAATAAGGCAGCCCATAATTTCCTGTATTAACCTCTGTTTATTCATATCTAATCTATTACTCAATTATTTCCCGTCTAGTCGAGTTCACTGTCAAATTTACTTTACAAAGGGGTCCTACTAGACATATCTATTTATATTTTTGGGACTGTATGAAGATTCTGATTCATAAAGAGTAAAACTGTAAGACAGCAGTTCATACTAATGTACCACCTTGCTGTCGATTGTGACTTGTATGCACAAATCAAAAGTCAGGTAATTGTCAAGGTCCGATGGCCCTTACCGGGGTTGAAGTCTGGACCCAGGAGGATGCTGTGTACATATAGTTAGATTTGTGGTATCCAACTGGTTAAGAAAGCTCAAAGTCATACTCAGTCTAAAGATCGAGGCAGGCAGCAATCAGCGTGATCAAAATCAAAGCCAAAAGTCAAAAACCAGAAGATAAAGTCAAAATAGTCAGCGCTGCATCCCACATGTCATCCATGGGCACTGCCATTTTGGACACACTGCAAAAGAAGATAAGGGCGCTATCAGGTGCTCCTTACAGTAATGACCTTGAGTGGATGGTTTATACAAAATAAACATAAAAGAACAGTTAGATCCTGCTCATTGCTTGTTTCTTTTCCAACAAGGCTGACATTTTTACTTCAATCTAAGGAGTTTAGAACGTGACCTGAGATAATGAGCTGGTTGGAAATTCCTGACACCTTGTTGAGATTTGTAGTAATTGGTTGCTGAGATAATCAAAAGTGTTGCTATCAGTCTTGATGACCCAGAGTCAAATAGTGTTGGCTATAACTTCCAAGCAATTAACACGGAGTTGATTGCCACCTATGAGTGACACTTGTACAACTCATTGAACCTTTAGCTGTTTTTGAACGATAGACCCTACACAGGGCCCCATGTCCCAACCTCACTGCTGGTCACACATAAAACCAATGGGGTCAGTGACCACCATTTTTGATCTTTTTCATTTCTGACAGTCATTGACAAGCATGAGCAGTTGAAGACAATATGGTCCTGGTTTCCACTACTCATACTGCTAGACCAGATAAAGATGGTGGCCACCAACTGAGCAACTCTGCAGTTAGAGAGGCCCCTGGACTTTTGGCCACAGCCAGTGATGGGTAGTGGGTTTAGTCCTCCTTTAAAAATACTTATACTATAAACATCTTTAAAATCTTCTTTGATACCCCAGCAGTGGAGAACCCTCCATAATATAATCACTGTAACTCTCTGCTTATAAAGAAGCTAGTGAGCTTCACAATGTGTTATTCAACCAGCCTGCTCTATAAATTCAGGGGAGGGCATTGGCGCAACATTACAATACTTTTGTTTACCCAGTGATTCTCTTTATTGCTGGAATTATTAATAGAGCACCAACTTAATACTCACTGAACTTCTATGGACAGCGCCACAGAGACGCCCCATAAAATAACATAACAGTAACAATACGTATTAATTTTATAGCCCTTTGGCTATTGTATTTTTTTTTACTTACATATAAACCTTTTATTTGAGATTTGTTTATGAGAGAGATCTAGAGAGAGATTTTCCAGTGCTAAACAAACACTGTAATTTATACGTTCCTGTAACGAGTTGCATTAATCAAGCTGGAGGCATCGGTACAGTTCCAAGGTTACTCTGGGACTGAACTCGCCTAGTAAATTATTCTCACTTATGTCATATTATTTTTATATATATTTTACAATGTCACTTGGGTACATTTCCCGTTGGTTTATATACATTCTCTGCATTAACCTTAATCCTGGTTGAACATGTATATTTCTCTTTCCCAAGCTTGCCCGTGGCTCTTTTTGTGCAGTTTTGTTCTTATGGGTAATTTTTTTTTTATGGTTCTTAATTATATAAAATATTAAAGTGAGCTCTATGAATAATAATATATTTAGTGGCATTCACTGTATGGCTGAAGTGTTCTGCTTGAACATGAATTACTTATAATGTCTCTGTCATAAATATTTGCCAGTAAAAGTATTAGGTTTAGAAATAAAAAAAAAAAGTATGGAATTGTAGTGAGAAATAAAATGTAAGGCAAATAAAACTAAAGTCTGGGCTTTTAAAGTAACCAAGTGCCCTGCACCCCAGATTATATACTGTTTGTGTACATCAACTCAGAAAAAATAGAAGAGAAGGCGATGCACCTGGGGGAGGGGTTAATTTTGGCCATGCCCTCTTTCATTTCTGACCACCCAAAGGGTTAACTAATTCTGGTGCAAATTTGAGTGTGAGAATTGGATATTACTGGGGGTGACTGGGTGAGGGGAAGCCAAAATAGAGTCATTTCAGAAAAATTGTGTAGATGTGTCACTGGGCTATAATTAGGGGAGATCTGAATTTCTCTTTCTCATTAATTTCTGATTTAGGAGAGTCACTTAGGGGCATATTTATTATAGGGTGCAAGTTGCCCAAAGCAACCAATCAGATCTTTGCTTTTGTTTTCTAATTTGTAGGTGACTGCTTAAATCCAATTACTGATTGGTTGCTATGGGCGACATCACTGGTGATGTTGTCTTACACACTATTATAATTAACGATGATCGAAATTTTTCGCCAGACATGGATTCGTGCCGAATTTCAGCGTTTTGCCATTGGCGGATTGTATCGCAAAACAGGTGCTACTGGCAACTTCACAAAGTCACTTAGGGGTATACTGTATGTATCATGCTGTGTAAAAAGTGGAGTGAAGCATTACCGGTGATGTTACCCAATCAGCAATTAGATTTCAACAGTTAGAAAACAAAAGCAAAGCATCTAATTGGCTGCTATGAGCAACATCAGCGGTAATGTTTTACTAAATTTTTACACAGCATGATAAATATACCCCTTAATCTTTCTGAGCTGTGTAGACACTGAGGGACCAGTTTATAAGCAAATTTGCACCAGTAAAGATACCCATAGCAACCAATCAGATCTTCTTTCTTTTTTTCAGATATTTGCTTTTTTTTTCCTGCTTGTAGTAGACTGATCAAAATTGATGGTTGTTTGGCTGCTACTGATAACTTCACCAGTGCAATTTTGACCCTATTGGGGTTATGCAATAAAAGGTGCAAAGTTTGCGGCTATTCAAGTCGCCTATACCAACCAATCAGCATGTGACATTTTCTGGCCATCTGTTTAAAAACAAAAGGTGAACTGGTTGCGATGGGTTATGGCACCTTGGAAAATATTGTGTCTGTTATTAAATATGAGGGTTGTTAGCAAATGAGTTCATGACAATAATTATTGAAACTGCTCACTTACCCACTGAAATTTTTTTTTAATGAAACTCTACCGTAGCAGTAAGGTATATTTCTCTTTTCATAGTGCTTATGTTTATCCCATAACCTTGTATTTCTCCAGCAGCCATTTTTTATTGTTTCTTATATGATTTCAAGGTGACTCTGCAAGATGCTATTGATCTATCAAAGCCAAACCAAGACAGCATATGAAAAAGCAACTTCAAGTAATTCACTGTCTGGGTTGTACGACTTTGGACGGATTGTTTCCATTCTGTCTTGTTTCCATGATGTCTGGCCTTGTAATAAGCTAGTTAGCAACAATCCTTAATTATATGTATACGGGTTAGGTATATCTAATGAAGTAAATGCAAGATCAGTTATTAAAATGATATATAAAAATGTGCACATTCTGTTGACATCAAGCTCCCTAGATACCAGCTTACTGTGCATTTACCCATGGCAACCAGTCAAGAGTTTACTTATATATTAACTGCAGCAGGTTGATCGAAGCTTGTTGCTGATTGGTTGCTAATAGTCATGAGCAAATTTTTTTACCAGGCATGGATTCGCAGTGAATTTCTGCATTTTGCCATCGGCGAAATTTGTCGCGCGTCAAATTGGGCCCGTTCGCATCAAAAAAGTGTGGGCATAAAAAAAAAGATGCCGGTCACCAGAAAAGATGCGGGCGCCAAAAAAATTTTCTCAACAAATGCGTTTTGCGAATTTTTTGCCGTTTTGCGAATTTTCTTGCCATTTCGCTAATTTTATAGCGAAGCGAAATGGGACAGATTTGCTCATCACTAGTTCCTACCCTAATGCAAAATTTCACAATTGTTTGAAAATGATGAGCCAGTGAATAACAGGGAAGCCTGTTAATTCTCATTTTTGTGGTTTGAGAGGTTTTTGAAACCATGAAAAAACATATTTTCTCTAAAACTGCAAATGTCAAGTGATTTATTAAAACAGCCTTTTTAAAAAAAAACCTGAACAAAAAATGCAGAAAAAAACCCTCAGTTTTTTGTGTTTTTCAATGAATGGAGCATCCGAATAAACCAAAAACCTCTAATAACCACGAAGCAAAAGAAACAGGACAGCTGCCCATTGACTTCTACTGTATATGACCTTGGCAGCCTTTAGGTGGCGTATTTTTTCTTTCAGATTTTGTGCCGTTTTTTCACTCAATGGTGCAAAAATTGTGTTCTTTTCCCATAAATATCATATTTTTGTGCAAAAAAAACTCAAATTGCAAAAAAAAAGAAATACGAATGTAAATTTAATTGTGGAGAATATGTTTATTTCTCCCAACGATTAGACCTTAATTAACTAATGGTAAAAAGTTGTACGCTATGTATATATGATATTGTTAGGATCATATTTCCAGTAACTAAACGTTGCTAATAAATTATTTACCTGCGATGCACTTTTAAGAATAATGGCAGGGAAATCAATTCTCCTCCAAAGACATAAAGGTACTTATATACATTGTTATCCAAGTGAAACTATAATGGCATTTATCATAAAAGTATGAATGGGAAACAATCATCAATTTTCTGTTGTGGGATAGCTGCCAAAGGTAAATCTATTTTACTCTACTATTTAAAGGGGAAAGGGACAGTCAATATTGAATACTGAAGTACAGCATGCCAGTGGCTGCCTACTTGGCCATTTCCAACCATTACTGGGGCCTAAATGATCAGATATCTATCATGCAGATCTAAACATCTTACCAGGTAAGGAATACATCAAGTATCCTGTAGTTTGTACTGCTGTAATATGTGATAAAAACTAGGAGTAATAAGTAAATTATATCCTTCTAAATGAAACTTGATGAGCATTGAATCACAATGGCGTACATATTGTGCATATGATGGATCTTTCTCAAGCATTTGCAAAGATGAATATACAGTGTATAGGAAAGCAAGGTACTTGCCCAGGGAGTTGAGTCAAAATCTGATGCAATTGGTGTTAAATTTAGGGCTCAGGTGCTTTTATGATGTGCAGGTCCCTTGTGTTAAAGGAGAAGGAAAGGTATAATCACTGGGGGAGGTGCCAAAATGTTAGTAAAAATGGATTTCCGAGAGGCAGTCATGTCTATATGTCTGATTTCTGGATATGTTTGGAGTTTAAAGGTGGAAAAATAGGTTAATACAGGGGTGGATGCGATCAACAAAGAACCCATGTGCAGAAATAGTGTAATGGCCTCCCCTGGTTATTGAGCCATGTCCTAAAGCTGCTCTCTGGAGAAAGGGAGCTGAGGATTGGAAGGGGGTTGGCTGCCTCAATGTTGAGAGGTTGTTCTGATATAGCCGAGGAGCGGATGGTACTTTTGGAGTGAATAAGGCCCTTGTCCAGCAGCTCCAACCCTGATCATAAAAAAAGAGTATTTGTTAATGGAACCTCTTACAGTATATCATTAGAAGTCTTCCTGTATATTTCCACTGGCAAGCTAAAAAACAGTACGTTTTCCTTCTAAGACTGCATGCAAACGCAACAGCAGGTCACCCAAGCACAAGCTTCCCACTGTTGGGGTGTATTTATTAACATTACAGATAAACTTTAGCGACGAGCGAATCTGTGACGTTTCGCTTCTATGGAAAATTCGTGAAATAACAGGAAAATGTAGAAAAATCTGCATACCGCGTAATAATTTGCGAAAAAAGAAAGGTAAAAACTCAGTAAGCTTTATCAGAAAGGTCTATGTAAATACAGCCATAAGCACTCACAATTATCTGTAAAAAGATTTCTTGTGTCTGTTTTCCTCTGCCAGAGACACGCAGCTTTTCTGCTGTATTCTGCTCCCCCCTCCCTCAAGAATGCTAAGAACTCACTCCCCCCCCCTTAGGAATGTGGATCTGAGCCAATCAGCAGGAAGCTGACTCATAGGGGCAGATTTACTAATCCACGAACGGACCAAGCGTCCGAATGCGTTTTTTCGTAATGATCGGTATTTTTGCGACTTTTTCGTCGGCGTCGTGACTTTTTCATATATTTTACGCGACTTTTTCATCGCCGCCGCAAAAAAAATGGATTGGTTTTTCCGCTGTTTACAATCGCTCAATGCGAAAAAATTGCGACGGCGAAGAAATAGTCGTGCAAAATACGATAAAGTTGCGGCGGCGACGAAAAAGTCGCAACATTTTCGTTTCCAAGCCGATTTTTTCCCTTTTGGGATTCGGATTCGTGGATTAGTAAATCTCCCCCATAGTCTTACACACTGAGCATGTTCACTTGGTCTGGGTGTCTGTGCAGGAGTGAGGCATTATGGGAACTTTCTTTACACAGCTCAGCGTTTTTTCTTCCTGTTTGGCTTCTGATCATCTGAACGGGAGAAATATGGGGAGACTTAAGGGCACTATTGAGAGAACTGAAGGTATGCCTGCAGCTTGAGATTAACTCTTTATTAGCCTCTCCTTCCCCTTTAATTCTAAAACAACTCTTGGGTCCCCAAGCCGACATTATTTCAGTCCCTTGATAAAACAGGAGAGGAAACCCTTTTAGTGGCTTTTGCTCTTTACTGGTCGGTGCCACAATTGGCTGTTTATTTAGGAAATAAAGAAAACTTTTTGCCTCTCGCTATGAGAGAAAAGCATTATTTCCCCACCGCCTTGTCACAAAATACTGTACATTTATGGATTGCTGCCTTTCTACTATTTTATACTACATCAGGCTTGTCATCCATATTGAAGGGAAATGCACAGCGCCCTGTCGCCCCAGCCAGCATTTCTATCTACCATTTATGCTAAGAAGCAAGATTTATGATCCGGCTTTCCCCTTCCTTGTCTGTAAATATAATTTATTTATCCGCTGCAGATAAATCTCCCGAGGAAGAGTAGACAAGCAAAAATCCTTTAAAATAAAAGTCTGTGCTTGAAAACTGTTCAGATGGCAAAGTAGGGCACTGGGTTTTCTAAAGATGGCAAAGATCCAACTTTATTAAGGGGGGGGGGTTGAAAGAATACTTAATTTTATAATAATAGAATTACTTTTATGACATTGTCTCAAAGGCTACATGTATCACCTCTATGTAACCTGCACTTTCTACTTCTACTACAGGTATAGGACCCATTATCCAGAATGCTCGGGACCAAGGGTATTCCGGATAAGGGGTCTTTCCGTAATTTGGATCTTCATACCTTAAGCCTACTAAAAAATCAACAAAACATTAATTAAGCCCAATAGGATTGTTTTGCATCCAATAAGGATTATTTATATCTTAGTTGGGATCAAGTACAGGTACTGTTTTATTATTACAGAGAAAAGGGAATCATTTAACCATTAAATAAACCCAATAGGGCTGTTCTGCCCCCAATAAGGGGTAATTATATCTTAGTTGGGATCAAGTACAGGTACTGTTTTATTATAACAGAGAAAAGGGAATCATTTAACCATTAAATAAACCCAATAGGGCTGTTTTGCCCCCAATAAGGGGTAATTATATCTTAGTTGGGATTAAGTACAGGTACTGTTTTATTATTACAGAGAAAAGGGAATCATTTAACCATTAAATAAACCCAATAGGGCTGTTCTGCCCCAATAAGGGGTAATTATATCTTAGTTGGGATCAAGTACAGGTACTGTTTTATTATTACAGAGAAAAGGGAATCATTTAACCATTAAATAAACCCAATAGGACTGTTCTGCCCCCAATAAGGGGTAATTATATCTTAGTTGGGATCAAGTACAAGGTACTGTTTTATTATTACAGAGAAAAAGGAAATCGGTTTTAAAATTCTGTATCATTTGAATTCATTTGGAATCTATGGGAGATGGCCTTTCCGTAATTCGAAGCTTTCTGGATAATGGGTTTCCGGATAACGGATCCCATACCTGTACTACCTCCATGAGCTGACTCCATCAGAGAGAAACACTAGCCCACTGAGAATGCCCAATGGACATAGGTGCATGATGGGTAAATTGCACTCCGCCATGCAGAGAGCCCAGGACACCCATGGGTGTAGTTGTGGCAGTGAGCCCTATAAACAAAGCAAAGGGGTTTTAGCACTTGAAAAGTGTTGTTGACCCATGAATAAAATGTATTAGATACAGTCTATTAAATAGGGGGTTCAGTTCAGTTTAGTTATAAAAAGGCTAATTCTAAGCAACTTTTCAATTGGTCATTATTTTTTAAATAATTTTTATATTATTTGCCTTCTTCTTCTGACTCTTTTCCACTTTCAAATGGGGGTCACCCCACCAGAAAAAAACAATCTATAAGCTCTATAAGGCCACAATTTTATCACTATTGTTACTTTTTATTACTTATTTTTCTATTCAGGCCCTCATTTATTCATATACCAGTTTCTCATTCAAACCACTCCCTGGTTGCTAAGGTAATTTGGACCCTAGCAACCAGTACGCTGCTGGAATTCCAAACTGGAGAGCTCAGAATATTACTCTCGATATCATACTAAAAGTTAACTCAAAGGTGAACAACCCCTTTATGGGCTCATTTAAACAATTACTTGAGATTTCCTGTTCCTATTTAATCTTGGCTTTTCTCATAGACTTGAATGGAGCCTTCACTTTATTACCTTCTTATTGATCTGAATGTGGCCCAATATTCCCTGTGTATAACACCGAGGCATCAGCTAAGTGATTAAAGTGTATTTTAGCTATGTTTTATTTAGAGTTAAAATTGAAATGAGCTTGTCGTCCTGTTATTCTTGAGTTACCATGGTCATGGAACAATTTGCACGCATATATACATAAGTCAGGCATCTTTCCATCTAACCATCTGTTGTCTCATTACCAGAGACTTCATCAATAATTTCCCTGACACCCATAATGCTCTCATTCTGCACTACATATGGAAATCCTTCCGGGGATACTTATGATCACAGTTAAGCAATATGTTGTACAAGTATTAGGTCAGTTTTGTAATGAAAAAATAGAAAAATACATGTTTTCCAGTTGGGTGACTGTGCGAATATTTCTTAAATTGTATTGGCAAGGTGCAGAAATTGTATTGGTTAGATGCTGATTTTGAGTTTAGTTTGTCGTGATTGGTTGGATTGGGAGTTATGTTTAATGCTATTGTGTTTGCTCTCCAGTGCAAATACCAGCACAATCTATTATTTGCAGTGTTTATTTTATCACACAGTCTGGCATGTTTTCAGCAGATGTTGGTTCCTAGGAGCTCGGGTGCAATGGTATGTAAATAGCAAATGGGCTAAGCACCTGTGACTAAATGGGCATTAAGCAGCCAGGCCATGGGCATATGCTTCTGAGACATGGTTGCCATCTGTCCGGTTTCCCAAATTAGGAAAACCGGACAGGACTCAGTAACATTGACGCGGAGATCGTGCAATTGCAGTCATGTGATGTCATGGCTCCACCTCTTCCCTGCCCTGCGTTGTCACAGTCCCACCTTGTTCCCCGCCCCCTGTGACGTTACCCTACCCCCCCATCCCCCCCTACCCCCGGCTGAGAAAGCCAGCAGAGGTGGCAACCTTATTCTAAGAAGCTCAATTGTTTGCAATTTTAGTGGCACAAAATATGCGTGTGGGTGCAATGAATCGTGAAACGCGAATTTTTTCATCAGGAATGGATTCGCTATGAAACTCCATGTTTTGCCAGTGGGGAATTTTTTGCCAAAACTGCTGCAAAAATTTGCAGTTGTTTCAAAAAGGTTGTGGTTGTGGCAAAAATGTTGCCTCCCATCAACTAAGTTGCGGTCGTCTAAAAAAAGTAATGTGCGTCAATGTAGCCACATTTTTCCGATGATGCGAAATGGGACGGATTTGCTTATCAGTCGCAATGAACAAACTGATACCTTGTGATTTACATCCGATCTATATAACATATATAATGTAGGGTTCCGTTGGGCATCACACCTGAAAAAATCCATTCATCCTAACCCCTTATTATGACCTATGGCAAAAAAATGGTTAAATGGGCAATTTGTGCTGACACTGCCTTCCTGTACTTAATAACCCCAGTTATGGACAGAGGTGCAGTCATTGGAGAATTCTCTTGCTTCTGCATTTAAAGACAATGAAAGGTTAATATAAATTAAAAGTAAGTCTAAAGGCATTCTTTTTAAGTACTTACTGCATATCTAAATTCCCAGATCCCTGCTTGCTTCTCTGAGATATGGTGCTGGCAGCCTACAGCAGTGTGAAGCCTACAGTGACATCACTGAAATCTCTCTCCCCTTCCTGTAGGTGCCAGCGGCAGCCTTCCCATTCTCTGAGCATGTGTGTAACTTGATCCTGTCTGCTGTTCTGAGCTACACATGCCCACCAGCCAATCAGAAGCGGATCTGGCAAAAGTGTGGCGTTTTTACTAAACAATAGGAGGACTAATGGGCAGTATGCTTTTTAAATTCTGACTTGCATTCTTGGGATGTCCATATTGGAGAGTTAGGGGTGCAAAAGGGTTCATTTTAGAGATAGTATCTGTTCCTTTAACAATTAAGTCTGGAACTATATCTCCTTTATTATACTCCAGCTTAAATGTAACTGCATTTTATTTCATATACTGTTGTATCTCTAAGTAGGGATCCCTGATTCAATTTTGCATGAAACCAGCTCATGCCCGGGGGAAATATGTCAATAGAACTCATTTTAATTGACTGTTCACTGTCCAGATTTCATTTCCCATATATATATATATTTAATAAAACTCTCCCCGTGTACACCCCCATGTGACCAGCCATAGCAAAAGTAGCTCAGATCTACAAAAAGAATATATGCAGCTTTTTTTTTTAATGTTAAACATATAACCATATTTTTCCCTTTTATTAGATGAAAAACTCTCCGGATAGGGCACAAGATACTCTGAATGGCTGAGAATAAAAAGCATATTTGCTCTATTGGAAAATCATATTTGATTTATAACCGTTTTCCTCAAGAACGGCGGTTGGACATATAATCCCGGACAGCCACTACAGATGAACAGCCATTCCGTATGAGCCCTCGGTGAGGCGATCAAAAAAGCAATTTTCTAAGCCTTAGTGTTGCAGGGGAACAATAAGACACTGTACTTTCCCTGTCATTTAAACCAACCCGCAGCTGTTTCATGGGATGTCAGCAAATCACTGACACAGCTCTTTTCATCTCTGGGGAGATTCCTCTTCCATGTCACTGGGAGCATAGCTTTACTGTACATCTCCTAGGGAATGAGAGTTAGGGCTCAGATGAATAAAATTTCATTTATTGCCAACAACTGCCAGAGGGGATGCTGGGCACTTTGCCGGTGAAATACACTGGCTGCTTTGCTGTTATATGTTATGCAGTATTAATTAGATTACTGACTAACTGGGAAGTTTGAAATCAAGAAATATTTTGTGTGGCTTTTCTTGTTGACAGCGGCATGGCAATCCCGGAATTGCTTTGTAGCTCCAAGGAATCAGGTAGGGGACCTGTTATCCAGAATGCTCGGGAACTGGGGATTTCCTGATAATTTGGGTCTCCATTCCTTAAGTCCACTAATAAATCATTTAACCATTAAAACAAACTAAATCCAACAGGATTGTTTTGCCTCCAATAAGGATTAATTATATCTTAGTTGGGCTCAAGTACAGGTACTGTTTTATTATTACAGAGAAAAGGGAATAATTTAACCATTAAATAAACCCAATAGGGCTGTTCTGCCCCAATAAGGGGTAATTATATCTTAGTTGGGATCAAGTACAGGTACTGTTTTATTATTACAGAGAAAAGGGAATCATTTAACCATTAAATACACCCAATAGGGCTGTTCTGCCCCCAATAAGGGGTAATTATATCTTAGTTGGGATCAAGTACAGGTACTGTTTTATTATTACAGAGAAAAGGGAATCATTTAACCATTAAATACACCCAATAGGGCTGTTCTGCCCCAATAAGGGGTAATTATATCTTAGTTGGGCTCAAGTACAGGTACTGTTTTATTATTACAGAGAAAAGGGAATCATTTAACCATGAAATAAACCCAATAGGACTGTTCTGCCCCCAATAAGGGGTAATTATATCTTAGTTGGGATCAAGTACAAGGTACTGTTTTATTATTACAGGGAAAAAGAAAATGATTAGTAAAATTAGAATGATTTGCTTATACAGGTATAGGAAACCCGTTATCCAGAAAGCTCTGAATTACGGAAAGCCCATCTGCCATAGACTCCATTTTAATCAAATAATTCAGAATTTTAAAACTGATTTCCTTTTTCTCTGTAATAATAAAACAGTACCTGTACTTGATCCTAACTAAGATATAATTACCCCTTATTGGGGGCAGAACAGCCCTATTGGGTTTATTTCATGGTTAAATGATTCCCTTTTCTCTGTAATAATAAAACAGTACCTGTACTTGATCCCAACTAAGATATAATTACCCCTTATTGGGGGCAGAACAGCCCTATTGGGTTTATTTCATGGTTAAATGATTCCCTTTTCTCTTTAATAATAAAACAGTACCTGTACTTTATCCTAACTAACATATAAAAAATCCTTACTGGATGCAAAACAATCCTATTGGGTTTAATTAATGTTTTATTGATCTGTTAGTAGACTTAAGGCATGGAGATCCAAATTACGGAAAGACCCCGGAATACCCTTGGTCCCGTGCATTCTGGATAAGGGGTCCTATACCTGTAATGGAGTCTATGGGTTGTCTATGGATGTCGGACTGGCCCAACAGGATACCAGGAAAACTCCCGGTGGGCCCAGGTGTCAGTGCGCCCTCCCGCTCATCCAGCCATTTTCCTTGTGTGCCTTTGCCAGGGTCATTCCTTATTTCTATATAAGAACAAAGAAAATAAATAAAAGGAAAAATAAATAATATATATGGGGAAGTGATTAAGAGAATAAATAGTGCGAGTGAAGAGAGAAGGAAAAATAGCTTGGAGACTGGGCCCACAATCTAAGGTTTTCTGGTGGGCTCCTGGCACCTCAGTCCGACACTGTTCCCATTATTTGGAAGTTTCTGGATAACGAGTTTCCAAGTATAAATGTACCTGTATAAATGTCATGATCATTTTGCCCCTTGGGAACATGGTTTTGATGGAATCCTAATACAAGCATTATGGCAGTATGCACACAGACTTCAAACATAGACCTGAATACAATGTAGGAAAGTCTTTGTAAATGAACCTATGCTGATAACATGAAATTAAAGTGTGTTCCTATAAAAATGAGCATTGCATTAAGCAGAGACTGGCAGAAGCAGAGCATTACTCACTTTTCTGCTCTTCTCTTCTCAACTGAAGACCGAGCCAGTCCTGTTTAGAAATACTTAATAATAATGAAAAAAATATGGAAGGGTTGTGCCCACTGGAAGTACGGGTCTCTCATGTATGATCTGCAAATAAGCTGTTATGCTTCCTTTTGCCATTCCTTGGCATTTAGGAATAAACGTCATGATGTCTGTTATTACAAGTCTCCGGAACGATTTTCATTTAAACTAAATAAACAAGGGTGAGTCATGGAAGTATTTTCACATGTCTGCACTTACAGGGCTTCATCCATCAGTAATATTATAGAATGGTTTATGTTTTCAGTGGGATAATGTTTTCTTTATAAGCAGATAGTGGATTCTGCTTCAGCTTTTGTTATTCATTTGTGGGCAGGTAATGGTTTCCTCTGTAGAAAGGGTAGATTTATTGCTGGGTAATCCATGATGTGACAGGCTTTATACTTCACTTCTGTGCATGAAAGAATCCATTGCATCACTAGGAAAAAAATGAATTTCTGCAAGTTTCTGTAGAACAGGGGTGCCCAGACATTTTCCCCTGACAATATACTTTGGCTGCTCCCCACATACGTACGCAACGCAGCGTATGTACACATACCCAATAAACGTGCCGCACTTCTGCGTCTGCATTTCCTGGCTTAGACGTGGTCCACCAGAAATCCACGGGGGATCGACCGATGGACCACGATCGACGTTTTGGCCACCCCTGCTGTAGAAGAATAAAATGGTCCTACAGGCTAATTTAAGCATACTGGGAATATACAGTTATATCTATATGGATTGCAGACCATAAATCCACAAGTTAGGGAGCCAGGAAACCAACATTGAATTGGCTAGTGAGTTCAATGTCAAATATGGTTACACTACACTAAGAACAAAAGTTGTGTTTTGGGCTAATTTATTGAGAATTTCTCCAAATCCCTCACTAGTACCGCCCATCTGTTCCACTTTCTGCTGCCTCCTTTCCCAGGCTGTACAGGGGGCCAGCAGCATTCAGCACACTGTATTGTAGGATAGGGAAGCGAGTCTGACCTGATAGGGAACTGAAGTCTGTCTTTGCTTGAGTGACTGCAGGGATGTGATTGGCTACTCCCCCTCCTACTGTGCTTCTATCAGGGACCGTTAGAACATGCCCACCCCAGAACATGCCTACCTCTCATTTGACCATAGCATATAGAGGACCATATCGAGAGCTCCAGTAAAGGGACCATGACCATTTTTAGCCTAGAATGAAAACTGACCCATATATTATTCATTATTGCCTACAAGAACTGAAACTTATGTTGGTTTCTTCTGCACATGGTTCTGGTTGGCAACAGAGCCAAGGATCCAGAAACAGAAAATGTTGTGAGCAAGTAAGGTGGCCACCAATCCCAATCTGCTTTTAATGACCAAGTATAGGAGAGAGTGCTGTCTAGGGAAGTGATTTTAAGTGCAGTTTGGGAGGGGAAAGGGGCACTGTTAGGGTTGCCACTTGGCCAATAAAAACAAAAGCTTGATTCCAATTTTATGAATTTTAGGCAACAAAGATATAAAAAAATATAGGCAGATTAGGTATTTTGTCCCGAAAAGGTAACAAAACCATGCACTGTATATGGTCCAGATAATTAAAATGGTAGTTAGTTCTCCTTTAATCACATCATTGTCACTGTCTTTCAAACAATGGGATCCAAGATGAAGAACATTTTCCCTTAATCGTAATTCACACTTTGCATCTCAGAATGTGAGATTTGTCTTTGTTAATCTGCCAATAAATCCCCCAAAATGTCAAGTGAACACAATGTCCAATATTCACTCATTCATACTCATTGGTTGTTTTCATAATGTTTTACCGCACTAACTGATGGTGGAAAATACAAGCAGGGCAGGGACCTTCCTGGTTACCAGCCTAGTTTCATCATGTAAACAACAAATAGGAGGTAAAATGAAAATCTAATTTTTTTTTTCTCCCAATCTGTTTTTTTTTCTGCTGTAATCAGAGTTTGTTGATAACAAATGAGTGCAACAACCCACATGTAAACTACTTGTCCTTGTAATATAATCCATCAGTTCACTGCCTATTTATAAACTGCTTTTCCAGGTAGCACTGTTTGACCTCACAGCTTTTCTGCCGTTTTCCCCTGCTTGAAGGCATTTATTTTCATGGCCGACTGGGCCAAGTAGAAGAAATCATGTATGACAGCAGCCTTAACCTTAGTTTGTAGCAGCCTTAACCATAGTCTGTAGCAGCCTTAACCTTAGTCTGTAGCAGCCTTAACCATAGTCTGTAGCAGCCTTAACCTTAGTCTGTAGCAGCCTTAACCTTAGTCTGTAGCAGCCTTAACCATAGTCTGTAGCAGCCTTAAACCTTAGTCTGTAGCAGCCTTAAACCTTAGTCTGTAGCAGCCTTAAACCTTAGTCTGTAGCAGCCTTAAACCTTAGTCTGTAGCAGCCTTAAACCTTAGTCTGTTGCAGCCTTAACCTCAGTCTGTAGCAGCCTTAACCTTAGTCTGTAGCAGCCTTAACCTTAGTCTGTAGCAGCCTTAAACCTTAGTCTGTAGCAGCCTTAAACCTTAGTCTGTTGCAGCCTTAACCTCAGTCTGTAGCAGCCTTAACCTTAGTCTGTAGCAGCCTTAACCTTAGTCTGTAGCAGCCTAAACCTTAGTTGATGACACTATTGCCTAGGGCCCCCTTAAAGGTCCAAACTTTTGTCAAGGTCCTCCTTAGCTATGAGATGAAATATATGAAAATATTGCTGGATCAGTCATTAAATCAGTTAAATGAAGGTTGCAAATATATTTCAACCCAAAATCTATCCCTAATCTGCCTGGTCTTTTAGGTGTATGTAAGAGATCCAAGTGATCCAATACTCATTCTAACTGGCCATCAGCTACGTATTTGCTATTTTATATATGTAACACCAGCCAATGATCTGGAAGTAATACCTGTGGGGGAATCATGGTTTGTTTCAATAAGATAAACAGAAACAACTGCAATTAGGGAGCTGTATATATGTTAGCATAGCTCAGCAAGGGAATATTATTATACAAAATAATGGGTAACATTCTATTTATTTCTTTTTCAGTAAAGTACAGAATAGGCCAACTTGTGCTGATATATCTTAATAACAGTTTCAAAATGGAACCTGGCTGTTTGATGTGAGTGTGTAATTTTAAGACTAAAGAGAACATGATCTATAATATTTATATAGTGTAAGTGAAGTTTATCTTGCATGACAAACGCAATAGAAAACAATTTAGAATTATTTCTTATGGTGACGGGACCCTTTAAGGCGGTAATAAATTTTAAGCAATTTAGGGCAGTTCTCTGCCTACTACATAGGTTTTCCCTTCATAGTTTATGTGCATTTTCAGTTTTATCTATGCTTACTTAGTTCTAGAGCTCCTGTTGTTTTATCCTTTAATAAAAATACAGAAGGGGTTGTAGGCAGTAAAATGTGCCTGTTAAAGGAACAGTAACACCTAAAAATTAAAGAGTTTTAAAGTAAAAGATATATAATGTACTGTTGCCCTGCAGTGGTTAAAGTTGTGTGTTTGCTACAGTAACTCTACTATAGTTTATATATAATAAGCTGCTGTGTAGCCATGGGGGCAGCCATTCAAGCTGGAAAAAAGGAGAAAAGGCACAGGTTACATAGCAGATAACAGATAAGTTCTGTAGAATACAATAGTGTTTTATCTGTTATCTGCTAAGTGCCTGTGCCTTTTCTCTTTTGAATGGCTGCCCCCATGGCTACACAGCTGCATTCTTTATATAAACCATAATAGTGTTTCTGAGGCAAACACCCCAGTTGTACCAGTGCAGAGCAGCAGTACATTATATTGGAATTTCTTTTATACACTTGAATTTTTTGGTGTTACTGTTCCTTTAATGGAATAGTGCATATAGAGCATTGTTGAAAACTGCTTCCCAAGTTTGCTCATAGCCTCTAGGCATCCCCTGTACTAAGACGAATTCAGTAGGAGAATTTTAGTGCATAGTGACTTTAAACAACAACAATGTGAGTGCTTTTCAATCATCAATATGTCTATAAAGGTTTCTGTGTTGATTTAGAACTGAATGTAAATGCACAAGGGAAACTGTAGAAGAAGGCAAAGAAACAGAGAAGACTTTTGTAGGTGGGTAAAAGCCGACCTATAGTTTTTTATTTCCTTAGGAGGGTTCTTAGCTAGATTGGGTTCTTTATTTCAGTTGGGAGGGGAAGTAGATCCCTTAGGAATGTAAGGTGTCATGTTTTTCCAAGGTTCACATGTGCTCGCCATCTTTTGGTCTGCACACTTGCTGGAGAGAGTGATATTGCTGACAGGACCTGGAACGGGTAGGTTTCAATGGTGCAAAGATTGATCACACTAGGAGTGAGAGGCAGGATCAGGGTAGTTAGCAGAGCAGCCAGAGGCTCCAACGAGGAAGCTATTATGGGTTAGTACCCTGTGGGGTTAATTCTGCGAGTATAGGAACTCAAGAGGTAGTACACCACTGTGAGCTTTGCCTAGCGCTAGGGATTCTCACCAAGTCAGGCAATGCTACCTCTGGCTCTTGTGAGCACTACTCTGATATTGTGTATCATCTGACTGAGAAAGTGTTTGGACCACACCACCAAAGTGAGCCTCTACCATTTCAAAGTGTGTATCTTGTGTCAGTAAAGAGTTCACCTTGTTTCTGTGGTAGATACTAAGTGTAGTTAACCTTTCCTCCAACAGTAAGTGGGGTCCCATCTGAATGAGAAGAGTCTTTAGTAATGTGTGCTGTACCAGGAGTTGAGTCCCATTTGACCGGGTCTAAGGTTACCAACAGAGGTAACAGGGGTTTTGGGGTACCCCCATCCCCTATACCTGCTACACATTTTTTCTCTGATGGGATGAAAAGTCAAGGCTGGAAAAAGACTGGTCATCAAGGTCATCTTCAATTATGTAGCTATTTTGTTAGCCTTTTCCAGACGGCACCATTGATGCAGCCTCCCTTCTTAGGAGTCAAAATTATGTAATTTAGTATAATTTCGTTTCAGCAGCAATCTGATTGACCAATCACATCATGCACATAAATAAAATAATGAATAGGGTATTTATGTCATTATCAGACACAGCAGGTATTTAATCCATTGTCATGCAGCTGATTTTGCATTGATCTCCTCTCATTTGTGTCACTATTGATCCCCACTGTGACTATCTATGCTAGACAGCAGCCCAACCCCTTTGTTCCTAAAGCGCTATGTAAAGCATCTGTAAATCAGTGTGAGTGACTGGTTCCAATTGCGCCTTCCAGTAATGCTATTATTATTTTGCTATGGGGAATATTCCTCTGCCGCAGTCATTGTTTCTTTCACCCGGAGCCCTCTACCGCAACGTAAAGGACAAAAGTAATTGAATTCCTTGTATGCGCTACCTTTGCATTGTTTAATGATGCACAACATGCATTTTTTTCCAGAACAATGACTCTCGCTCTTGGTTGACATGGGATGTGCAACATGGTTCAGCAGTGGCAAAGAAAGAAATGCTTATTGTAATTTTCAGGAGCACGTCTCTTTAAGTCGTGTAATGGGGCAGAACGTGCGTTTTCCACCACGGCGCTCGGCTTACCTTTTTTACCTTTCGTGTTTATCACTTGGTGATCTAATTTCAGGATGAGAAGCCACTCTTGGAATAAATTAACTAAAAGGGAAAGAAAAATGAAAATTATATAATTTCATTAAAAAATATAGTCAGAGAGCTTAGTAAATATCATCATGTGAGGATCTGTCTATACTTAGATTGTAAGCTCTACGGGGCAGGGACCTCCTTCCTACTGTGTCTCATACCACATGGCATTTATTCCCTGTTTATTTATACGTATTTATTGTATTTATTATAACACTTGTTCTCCCTGTGTGTAATTCTGTATATTATAAGATTGTACAGCGCTGCGTACCCTTGTGGCGCTTTATAAATAAAGTTATACATACATACATATGGAGGGGAGATTGTAATTAAAGCTGTTCCTTAACTCATGCTTGTAACTGTATCTAAGCCTAGGGGGCTGATTTACTAATCCACGAATCCGAATGAGAAAAATTCGAATTGGAAAACGAACATTTTGAGACTTTTTCATATTTTTTGCGATTTTTTAGTTGCCATTACGACTTTTTTGTAAATTGTTGTGACTTTTTCGTAACCGGTACGACTTGCGCGAATTGTCGCGTCTTTTTCATAGCCATTACAAATTTCGTGAATTGTCGCGACTTTTTCATAGCCATTATGACTTTCGTGAATTGTCGCGACTTTTTCATTGCCCTTATGACTTTCGTGAATTGTCGCGACTTTTCATAGCCATTATGACTTTCGTGAATTGTCGCGACTTTTTCATAGCCATTACGACTTTCGCGAATAGTTGCGACTTTTTCGTATTGCGCTCGAAAAAATTGCGACAATTCACGAAAAAGTCGCAAAACACTGAATACGAAAAAAACGCATTCGGGCGCTTTTCGGACGTTCGTGGATTAGTAAATGTGCCCCTAGGCCTACAGTAATAGTCATGTGAAAGGTTATACTTTCCCATACCTATATGGTTTAGTGACCCCTACATGCTATTATAAATATTTCTTTATGCTTCACCTGAGCAAATGGCAATGGGGCAGGTCAGTTTTAAGGGAGGGGTAAGATGTAAGGAGAATAATAAACCTTGCATTAGGCTGCAGAACATGGGAAATGATAGGCAGAGTGATGCTCAATTGCCCGTATCAGAAGTTTTTGAAGGCTTTCAGTAATAAACAGATTTCTGTGGACATTCTACCTGTAAACATAGTTCAGTTTAAACTGTGGATTACTGAAACCAGGCCTAGACTGGGATTCAAAATAAGCCTTGGAATTTCAAGTACACACAGCCCCCCAGCCCAATAAATAGTGACTGTGTATGGCATCTTATAGCAGCCCCTGTGCCTCAAAAACACTTTATTCCCTGTTATTTTTCTAATAATCCAGTGATTGGTGGAAAACCATATCCAACCAAAAGCGCATCGGTAACAGTCTTGGCGAAGCATATTCTAACAGCATACATTATATATACTGTAAATATATAACTGCTTGTATATATAGCACCAGCTCATGCTTTTATATTAGGGTTTCAACCCGTCTGTTTTTGGACAGGACAGCTTTGTGGCTGTTTTTGTGGCTGTCCAGGCTAAAACTGCCTGCCTACTTTTCCTCGCCAATTGCCCTGCCTTGCCCCAACCCCTGTGATGTCACAGCTCCACCCCTATGTGTCACTGCCCCGCCCTGTTACATCACTACCCATCCCTCTACCCACCTTTTGGCAGTTGGGAAAGGTGGCAACCCTATTTTATATATAGCACCAGCTCATCTGATAACTACAAGCAAGAAAATTCTATAAATTGTAGTTCAGTGGGAATTTGGGGCTTATTTATAAGGAGCACAAGGTACCCCCTACCTAAGGCACAGAATGCAGCTTGCACCAGTCATGGTTACAGGTGCATTTGCTGGGTGTATGGACCCTTAGAGGAACAATTTTTCACCTCTTAACTCTCTAAAATTTGCACCTTTACCTGTAAATACGCACTTTTTGGTGTCAAGAGATTCATAGACCCTGTAGCACAGGGGGACTTATGAATCCAAGTCACACTAACATACAGTAAGCATCTGTGCTGATGTGCGACCCATGCAGATTCTTGTGGAAATGTTGGGGTTGATCTGAGGTTTTGGAGCCCAGGGGTCTAGGGATTAGACTTATCAGCACTGTGTTTTTGCCTTTGTTATTTAACCAGAGGCTCTTACAATGTATTAGTGTAATTGGTACAGAGGGCACAGGCAGTTGTTAATAAAAGGAAATAATCTGATCTGACTTCTGAGCTTCTGTGGATCGTTGGTACAGTGTAATGCTCTGCCCGTGACATGCCGCGGAAGCGATTTGCAAGGAGAAACTGCAGTGCCGAGATGCAACCTTGTGAGGTTATTTACAGATGAACAATTCATCTTGTGTTCAAATGTTCTTCAGCACAAGAAAAACTGCTTCCTATGAAACTGTGCCCTCACAGATGCTCGGATTGTCCAACACTCACACAGACTCAATTACAGATGGGTCCGTGGACAAAGTGGAAAAGGCATAGAACAGACAATTTTTTTGCATATAGCGCACCCTTAGGTGTTAGCTTTAGTGGCAGTGAGAGCCTGTGTATGGGCTGCGTGCTATACTGGTAAGGCACTCCAAACTAGGGAACAACTCCCTGCAACTCCTGGCCTTTGTACCACAATGTTGCTTTTCATTCTGCTCACTCTGCCAAACGACCACTTTGGTAAGTAATGAAACGCATTTATTTAGAGAGGCTTACCCTAATCTAGTTTAACAACCTCAGTGTGCTGCTAAAAGCAATACCCTGTGCCACACCTCTCACAACTCTGGTCATGCCCATTCCCACACCTTGTGTCTCAACCCTTTCTCCTTGTAGATTGTAAGCTCTTTTGGGCAGGGCTCTCTTCACCTCTTGTATCAGTTATTGATTGCTTTATATGTTACTCTGTATGTCCAATGTATGAAACCCACTTATTGTACAGTGCTGCGGAATATGTTGCCACTTTATAAATATATGTTAATAATAATAATAATAACCTGGACCACAGATGTCTCTGGCAAACAAATGAACTTCTTTATTAAACCCCAAGCAATACAACTTTTGGTGAATTACACACCCCAATGAGAACTTTCCTCCCTGGAGGCAACTCATTTTAATTTGGGTATGGTATCCCCAGCACAGTCAATACCAGGTGGTGGTTTGCTCCCTGGCACACTACCTGCCCCTAAGCTTACCCACTCATGTCCCAGAACTGGCAGCCTAAATACTGCGGGATCCTAACCTCTCTAACCTCCTCGGTGGAGCGAAGAGCTGCCCAGCTAACTTTCCCTGAGCCTGTCCCCTATAGGAAAATTAACCAACTTATAGTTTGCTGTGGTCATTCTAACTGAACATAGTTTGGTCTAATTGGTTTCTATGGGTTACTGTAGCACATTATCCCTCCATTGCTACAGCTAGAAACTAATTTTTTATGGAATGATAACGTAGGTCTAACTATCCCCTCTTTCTGCCTCAAAAATACTTCATTCCCTACGTTTTCCATATCTACTGTCACATTTCTGATTATCTGGTGATTGGTGGAAAACAATGTCCAACCACAAATGTGTCAATTACACAGCATTGAAGAAATGTATTTTAATACAGGTATGGGACCTGTTATCCAGAATGCTCGGGACCTGGGGTTTTCTGGATAAGGGGGTCTTTCCATAATTTGGATCTCCATATCTTAAGTCTACTAAAAAATAATTTAAACATTAAATAAACCCTATAGGATTATTTTGGCTCTAGTAAAGATTAATAATATCTTAGTTAGAATCAAACATTAGGTACTGTTTTATTATAAAAGAGAAAAAGGAAATTATTTTTAAATATGAATTATTGGATTAAAATGTCTATGGGAGATGGCCTTCCTGCAATTCAGAGTTTTCTGGATAACAGCTTTCCAGATAACAGATCCCATACCTGTAACATGCATTATATATAAATATATAACAGTTTGTATATATGAGTCCATGTTGATTATCAGCATATACTGTACCTTTCCAACACCATGTTGAGTGTTAATGATCATTATATATAGATCCGGCGCTTCAGGCCACGGCTCAGCACATCTGTGTGGGTGTCAGTTTCAGTGATGCATTACGCTCTTGTCAGTTTTGAGTATCAGTCTAGCAGTCAGAGGGTCATTTTCTCATTGGGAATCGGTCCTTTCAAGCTTGTCAGTAAGCATTATTATGCGTATGTCAGATATCCTGTTTATTCTCTATGCGCAACTCCTCAGTCAGTGCATTTCAATGTTTCAATGCATCTGTCAGAATGTGCGTGTAAATAAGCATCCGTCAGTCACCGGACTTTCATTCCACGCAAGTCATTGTGTCTATTTCAGCCTTTATATGTCACAATGTTTGGGGGACTCTCTGCTCGGGGTCCATAAAAATGATCTTCCATTCATGGACTAAGAGATGTACCAAAATGCGCTTAACTGTGGGGTTCGCTTCTCTTGGAGAGGGCCACATAAATAGCACATATCATGTACCTGTTGGAATAAACCATTGTGCCAAAATTCTATGGGGCAGAAATGCTAGACACTGCATGTGTGTGGTGATAGGATGAAGGGGTAGTTGTACCAATGTATGCTGTGGGGATGAAAAATGCTTCATATTTAGTAAATAAACAGTTATCAGTACAAAAGCTGGAGGGAGGGGTTTGTTTATACAGAGATCCCTTTGCCCAAATGACTCTTTTTATAGGGGGAAGGAAGAATAAAGTTTTCTTTAGTACTTTATAATGCAGAAAATATGGATTTTTAAAAAAATTAAAATAGGCTGAATACATATTCAAGTCGGAAATAAATATTTTCAATGCGAAAACTTGTGCTTCTGTGCAAACAAATTTGCCTTTGCACATATTTAATATGGGCTTTGCGAAAGCAGAAACTGTTTAGCGACTACTTCCAACAGTGGAAAGTTTGCGAATATTATTGTTTGCGACACTGTGCAGTGTATGTAATAAGACTTCTTAAAGGAAAAGTTACGTTAGCTCCAAAAGATTAGGCCGCCTTAATGTGCAATTAAAATTTGCAATGCAATAACAGTCTAATGAGCAATATTACATTGCAAAATGTGAATTTTTATTCTTGTTTGTGCACATTTTTTTCTCGTTTATGACTTATATTACATTCCCCCATAAGTATTCTACTCATACTACTCATGTGTAGCAACGATGTACCGCCTCTTTAAAAGTTTCAGCATCTTGTCTCAATGAGAGCCAAATTATCATACACAACTTACCCAGAGAGATTAATGGGTCAGCCTGCTACCGTCTGCAATAACAGAGGATTAAATGGGACAGTTTTTAGAATTCTGTTTTCAGTAGATAAAATCTACTGCATCGATTTGTTTAAATTAGCTGTTATGAATATGACCTAGAGGCAGGAAGATGTTCCATTATATATTCAAGCGGGAATAAAGTGTGCCAAAAGAGAGTTTAGGTTATATTGGCTCAATTGTGCTTCTTTGACATGGCTTACTGACTGACGTGCAAATCTGTACACAGTACTGGAAACACCAATGATTTCAACCTGTGTGTCGGACTGCCATTTGCAGGTAATAAAAGCCTGTGTTCCATGTGGAATGAACACTAATAAATCCTAAATGGTCTCTTTCTTCTAGCAGGACTGCTCTATGATCTTTAAAGTGTAATGAAGGGATGAAACATCTTTTTTTTTTTTTTTTTTTTTTTACAAAATTAACCACAATGGCTCAGTTCTGTTTAGATCCAGGTCTATATACTGCTATACTATAGGGGCTAATGTATCCAGCAACCCCTTCCAAAATGACATGTCCGCACTGCTGTGTTCCAAACTGTCTCTGGAAGCAACGTCAGCACAAGAACCATTTGCTGAGAGCAGGGCTTTTTAATGGACAAGCAGCTGCACACAAGCTTAACATCACCACACACAATGCCAAGCGTCAGCTGGAATGGTGTAAAGGTCACTAGTGTTGGACTCTGGGGCAGGAGAAACACATTCTCTTCTCCATGGCAGTCTGAGAACTGATCCTGGGTTTGGCAGGTGCCAGATGAACTCTACCTGCTTCAATGCATAATGCTGACTGGGAAGTTTCTGGAAGGAAGATTAATTGTCTGGGAATGTCATGCTATGAGCTAGGGCTTCTGTGAAAGCAATATTTACCAATTCCATGTACAGTAAGATTCTTGTCAATTCCTGCTTCCTAGTCTTGGCATTAAAGGAGAAAGAAAGGTAAAAACTAAGTAAGCTTTATCAGAAAGGTCTATGTAAATACAGCCATAAGCACTCACAGAAACGCTGCACTGAGTTCTCTGTCAAAGGATTTGTTGTGTCTGTTTTCCTGTGCCAGAGACATGCAGCTCTCTGCTCTCTCCCCTCTCCTGCTCCCCCTCCCTCAAGAATGCTAAGAACTCACTCCCCCCCTTAGGAATGTGGATCTGAGCCAATCAGCAGGAATCTGACTCATAGCCTTACTAACTGAGCATGTACACCGGTCTGGGTCTCAGTGCAGGAGTGAGGCATTATGGGAACTTTCTTAACACAGCTCAGCGTTTTTTTCTTCCTGTTTGGCTTCTGATCATCTGAACAGGAGAAATATGGGGAGACTTAAGGGCACTATTGAGACAACTGAAGGTATGCCTGCAGCTTGAAATTAACTCTTTATTAGCCTTTCCTTCTCCTTTAATGTTTAGTCCCCACACACAAAGCTCTGTACAGCTTGGAGGCACGTACAGAGTTGGTTTGCTGTGATGATAGCGGGTGAGCATGAACTTGTGCCCAACCCTGACTTCATCCCAAACTGGACACCTGTGGATTAAATTGCCAACCAAGCCTGATCTCCCCTCATCAGTACACAACATCAAGAATGCTTTTACGGCTGAATGGATACAAAATCCCACAAACAAATTTCCATCATCTGGTGGTAATCCTTCCAGTAAAGACAAAAAGAGGACCACTTTCAAAGTATTACCTTGGGGTTTGAAATTGGATGTTGGACAAAGAGGTGTTCATATATATTTTATAATATAGTATAATATAGTATACTTAATGCAGTTACTTACCACCCTATAGATCTTGCAGTTTGGTTGAAGCTAACTAGAGGCCAAGGTACTTCAACATTCTGAGAAGGTCTACAAAAGTCCCCATGGAAACCCCATGGTTAAATCAAGTTAGTCTGTTAAATAAGTGTCAATTAAGAACTGAGATTCTGCAAGATGTATTTCTTACTGATAAGAGGCTAACGTCTACTGGCCTGTTGTCCAACACATTAGCCATTAAATGTACATGATGGTGCACCCTATAAATGTGAATGCTCCCTATGCATATTGATTAAAAAATACCTCCCAAGTGCATGTTATGTTCTTTGATTATGACAGAAATCTGCTCAGTCTGTTTTTGCATTTGAAATTTGTTTTACAATGCATTAATTTGCACTTCATTATTCTTAAGCCCTTAAATAATCACTCATTCAGAATATCTCAACGGGTTTCCATCCCTAGGACAAACCTTGTATAATTTGCAAAGCGGAATCCATTTTCTTGGTTCACTAAACAGGCAATGAATTTGCGAATAACAATCAGTTAGCACAATATTATTCATATTAGTGCTTGGGTGGGTTTGGTTGGTTGAGTTCCTCCTAACAATTTAGTCACTTTGGATCACTGGAAGGCATTTGTATTCATTAGTATTAAGAAGAAGCACCTTGCTTATAAGTTTAGGTTACAATGCTCAGTAAGGACATTGCTTTAAAGTAGGGCGAACCAAATCAAGTTCCTCAGGCCAGACAGAGATTTTTGACCTCCGGTCTATCCCTAGTATAATACAGCCCTCTGAATATGTGTCATGCCGCAAGTTGGACCTCAGTCCCAAATGCTCAGAACCCCAATTTTTGATAAGTCAATAAAAAAGTAGTAGGTCATAACTTTTATACAACATGACAGTGATGGCAGCCACAAGCCCACATATGACTACATTTTGTAGACAGCATAAAAGTATTGGTTTCAAGGAAGACAGTGATAAACCCATAAAGCCGAGTGAGCACAAAGTTATATCACATGGGAAAACTATACAAGGATTCATATCCCGTCCTTTGGGGACAAGAAGATGGAATCAGTTCACTCCATGTAATGCGTAATACATCATTTTCAAATGAGGTTACTCTTCAACTTATGCTAGGAGGGTGTCGTGTCTCCATGTATACTACTTTTATTCTTTGAATAGTTTAAGAATCTACTTGAGATTAACATTTTGTAGTGGTTGAAACATCTTTTATTCTGAGTATTTTACTTTATTCTGAGTATTTTGCTTGGCAGTTTTGTACTGAGTACATTCATGGAGCAGTAGTTTTTGATTTACTAAGAGGTGATATACATTGTGCCCTGGTCTTGGCTGGTGGTACTTCACCTTCTGCTGGGGCATCCTTGGTTTTTACATTCCTCATTGCTCCAGCCTTGCTCATCCTCACACACAGTAAGAGTTTTAGGGGACACCCATGTCTTGCCCAAGTTATGCCATTCTGGAATTCTGCTCTGCCAGCTGCAGAGCACCATTTCAGATTTGCACCTATGGGTGCTATGTACATATTCTAGAGTTGGGCTAAATGCAAAAGCATTGTACTCTACATCTTACATCTTTTCTTTATACTATAATGTAATGACCTTTGGTCAGGGCCCCCTTAGCCCATGAATTGAACACAGATATAGGAAAATATAGGCATACCAGTCAGTTGTGATTTGAATAGATATTCATGCCAAATGTCACCCTAATTGATCTTCAAGCTGGGTTTTCAGAGAGAAATTGACCACATTGAATACAGCCACCCCCACCCCCCCCCAGCCACTGCTCCAGTCATTGCCTTGGACTTTACTTCTAGTTAAAGAACATGACCTCTGAGGCATACTTTATGTTTTTTTATAAAAGAAAGGTAAGGACCTTGTAAAGCCCTGGGAGATACTTATGTGTGCAACATACACAAGGATATGTTAGCTCAGACAAATGAACCATCTGTTTTCCCTGGGGCTCCTGTGCTATCCAGAGTGCTGAGATATTTTGGGTTTGGAAAGTACAGGAGAAATAAAAACATAGCTTTTAGATCTAATGCTAATATTTAGACACTATGAGGCTGATTTAAGAACTGAGCGCTGTTATGAGTTAATGTAAAACAGCTGCACAATTTGCTGCAGGTCTAATAACCCAGAGCAGTCCATAAGATACTGGCAGACAAAGAGGGCAAAGCTACCTGCTGATTGGTTGCTATGGGTTACTATATCTGTAGAAAACTTTGCACCTGATGTAAATTTTTTTTTATATGTATTTTAGCCAATGAACCTGAAGCTAAATGCAATTTTCCCAATCATGTAAACTGGGTGGAGAAGAAAGCAAGTGCACTAGTGTATCACTAATTTTGCATTGCCCTTAATGCATAAATACCTATATTTGGGCATTGAACCTGGGTCCCTGGCGTATTTTTATTTTGAATTTTCGCACCAAGGATGGCGTAATGACATCAAGCACCTATGAAATGTCCCAGATGTCAGCCATGGGCACCACCATCTTGGACATGGCGCCAAAGAGGTCATTAGGTGCTTCTGACACTCCTACTGGAGGGGGGCAGGTGGTGACATCACAGCGGTGGAATGATGATGTCATAGGGTGACCGGGGGCAGATCCAAAGTGACAACCATGGTGGAAGTAGAGATTGGGGAAGACTGAGGACTAAAATGGGTTGGTTGAGGGTGAAACTGGGAAGAAAGGTTATGGAGGTTCATAGTAAATGTGCTGATAAATGTGTAATTCTGGTCCCCGCCTTTGCTGGTGATTTACAAGCAATGCTTGTTTCAGTTGGTTGGGAACCCTAGAAACATATACAGAGAGAGATGATCAAATAATATAAAATATAACAGCATTTTCCTTATGAACGTTCTATATTGTTAATGCTAAAAATTGCATGCTGTGCTGGGTAGATGTGATTGTGTCTATTAACAGGCACATAGGTAGTATTGCAATGGGCAAAAAATAATAATTTAAAATGTACAAAAGCTAAAAGGCCAATAAAAGGTAACAAAATGTAGAAAAATGAAAGCAACTACGGGGTGATTATATTAGGAATTAAAAATCCCTTTCATATCACATGATTGCAATATGGATCTGCAATTCATTTTTAAAAAGGCAATTTTTTTTTACTTATTTATTTACAGACAAAGATGTATCTGAGGCCAAGAGGGTAGAAGTTTATCCAACTGTGTTTTTCTGCTTGTATTGATGATGACTGAAGAGAAAAAATCATTCAGTAAGTACATCATTTGCCAGATTGTGGGTCTGTGGTGGATTTATCTGCATATTTATATATATATATATATATATATAACTGGACTGAATAAAGCCTCACATTTATTCATCTACACCTTTGTGATTTTTCATATGAAAACCCTGCGTGTGCTGTCAATCCTACCCTGAGTATATATATATATATATATATATATAACTATACATACTTTTATGGTTCATTTATGAACCAAATGTGCACCAGTGCTGTTCACCCTAGCGACCGATCTACAATTAGCGTTGAACTTAGAAATCCTAAGCGGTTGCTATGGGTTACTGCACTAATGCCCCACGGAGTTTTCTATTAGAAGTACAAAGACTTTAGTCAAAATCTTGGCAACTGAAACCTGAAACATTGAATAAACCTGGATTATTTTTGGCAGACCCATAATAAGCAAGGAAGGGATCATCCAAAATAAATTCTTGCGTTTGGCAGAACCAAATCTGAACTCTTAATATCATGAACTAAAGGCACTGAGGGTGACATTTTTTTTAAACTTAGATATAAACAGATAGATAGATGATAGATATATAGATGATAGATAGATAGATAGATAGATAGATAGATAGATAGATAGATAGATAGATAAATAGATAGATAGACAGACAAACAGGCGGACAGACAGAGACAGACAGACAGACAGACAGACAGACAGACAGACAGACAGACAGATAGATAGATAGATAGATAGATAGATAGATAGATAGATAGATAGATAGATAGATAGATAGAGCCAAGGGTACTTAATAAAAGCAAGTGTTCATTTTTTCACACATATTGTACATTAATGATATATTTCTGATATCTGTAATAAAGCTGCTTCAGCCTATGAAAATATGCTATTAAATGATTATACAATCCATTAATTCAGTTTTAATTGAAAGAATTTGGCCAACTCCCAGCAATTTTTGCAGGATTGATTTTTTATTTTTTTTAATTAAAGCAAATTTGGGGTGCTTAAATTTTGGATTCAGTTCAATATTGCATTCCTAGAATGTATGGAAGATACATATTTAGATAAATGATAGATGGTAGATGATAGATAGATAGATAGATAGATAGATAGATAGATAGATAGATAGAAAGATAGATAGATAGATAGATAGACAGACAGACAGATAGATAGATAGATAGATAGATGATAGACAGACAGACAGACAGATAGATGATAGATAGATAGATTTTAGCGCCAAGAGTAATTAATAAAAGCAAGTGTTCCGTTTTTTACGCACATTATAAATGAATAATATATTTCATTTCTGATATCTGTAATAAAGCTGAATGAGCCTATGAACATATGCTATTAAATTATGATAGAATCCCTTAATTCAGTTTTATTACTTTCTCTGTTAGCCTTTAGAATTTGGCCTCTGGATTCAGCCTGCTAGGCCGAGCATTGCCAGTACATTTCAGTACATTTCAGTACATTTCAGACCAGGTGGCAGCTGGTGTTCACTGGGTTTTGCAGAATTTCACATAAAACCTCCTTGTGGACAGTGTTTTTTCAGTACAGTAAGCACCTGCCTGACACCAGCGTTTTTATCATTAAATCAGGTACTTTGCTGCCTGTTCATCTAGAAAAGGAAATGCCCACGTATTAGGGAGCTGACATTTTCCGAGTCTAACGGATAGAATAGCACTTGGAGAAAGTGTCTTTGCAAAATCAAAAGATTAATGGAGAGCTGTCTTCTTTAATACCTTCTGGGAAGTAAGCCTAATTGTTATTGCCAAATCTTGATGACTGGTGATAGAAGCATTGGAAGGACGAAAATCAAATCAGCCTTAGTGAGTCCAGCCTTCCCTGGCATCTCCTTTGCACTTCCATTACACAGCCTGGGACTGTACAGTAATGTAATAGAGAAGATGTTTATTACAATGTGTGGAGGTTTGGTGTCACGCACAATAACAATACAAGTATCAATACAATATCCCTAGCAATAGCACATACAGAGACAAACGCAAGGTCTACAGCTGTTCTCAGCCACTTAGCGGGAAACAAAATATTATAGATTGTCGTTAAAAGGCCAAAAAACATGTTTTTTTCATTTCCCCAGTCTGAAAATGGAAATATTAACAGCTCAGTGTATATCATATATATTTCCCTTTTGTGTCTAGAGTTACCTAAGATGCCATCATGCTAAGCAGCAACATACTTTTGCTTACCTGCCTATGGTGCTATAATTTCCTTACAAGAACCCAGAAGTGGGTGTGGCTTAACAGTCTAGGGGTGTGGCATGATATCATTAAGGATATGTCAGCGCAGCAAATGGCCCTTCCCCTGTAAGAGGGACAGCTTCCTAGGATTCTCATACAGAAATATCTTGGAACTATGTCATTCAATGTATTTAGCAGTAACATACTCAATTTGTATGGTAAAGTGACCCTATAATAATGAGTAATGACGTGTTTTTTGTAGACATTATTTAATATTAATTGGCAGGCTTTGTCCCAAAGCTGGAACTAGGGGTAGGCAGGAGAGGCATGTGCCCAGGGTGCAATGGTGGGGTGGTGCTAGGCCCATAGTCTTTTGGCACCTATCCCTAGTCTTTGTGACTGAGTATGTTTGTGCAGTAGTTCAAACTAACATATACCTGGTGGGTGGCAAGATGGCTGGCTGGCCTGGCCCGGCACGGTTTGACACCCCTTGTTTTATTTAACAGTCACTAGTATTCACTACCAAAATGGGTTGATCTTATTTGCTACCATAGTTACCAACAGCAGTCAAACAGCAACTGAGGAGGGCATTTAGTGTAATTAAAAAGGTCATATACCTTTCATAGCAGTGTTGTTCCACTCATACCGCCCGGGCCAAGGGTGACAGGCACCTTTCCCCGCTAAATAGGTATGTGCCTAGTGCCCCCATGCACCATGTGGGAATGCTGGAGCTCCCGGAATTCTCCAGAATATTATCAATGGTTAAAGCATGATGAGAGCTAAAGTACAGGTATGGGATCCCTTATCCGGAAACCTGTTATGCAGAAAGTTCCAAATTATGGAAAGGCCATCTCCCTTAGACTCCATTATATGCAAATAATTTGAAATTTGAAAAAAAATTCCTTATTCTCTGTAAATATTAAACAGTACCTTGTACTTGATCCCAACTAAGATATAATTACCCCTTATTGGGGCAGAACAGTCCTATTGGGTTTATTTAATGGTTAAATTATTCCCTTTTCTCTGTAATAATAAAACAGTACCTGTACTTGATCCCAACTAAGATATAATTACCCCTTATTGGGGCAGAACAGCCCTATTGGGTTTATTTAACTCTTTTACTGCCAAGCACGTATGGCATACGTGCTGGCAGTAAAAGGGCTTAAACGCCAACGACGTGTCTCATACGTCGTTGGCGTTTAAGCGCTGCCCTCTGCAGCGGCGGCATGTGCCGCCGCTGCAGAGGGCTTCTAACAATGACAGCCCCCCTGGGCAATGTGCCAGGGGGGCTGTCATCAGGGTCCTGCGAACCGATCGCTCGCAGGACCCTCCAGGAAGCAGCAGATGCGATCGCATCGCATCTGCTGCTTCCTGCTTCCTCCCTCTCCCCCAGCGCCGGCCCAAATGACGAAGGAGGCGATCGGTCTTCAGGAACAGGTAAGGACTTTTTTTTTTTATTGCATTTACACACTTTTACACACTTATACACACATTTACATACATTTATACACACTTACATACATTTACACACACTTACAGCACACATTTTAGCATTTTTTTATTTTATTTTTTTTTTTTATTTTTTTTCATTTTTCACACTTTTATACACTTATTTACACTCATATACACACTTACACACTATCACACAACTTTTACACATGTACACACATGTATACACAAACACTTTGGTTTTTTTTGTTTTGCTTTTTTTTTTTTTTTTTTCATATTACCACTTTGTTTTTATTTTCTTTTACCTAAAAACTGTTTATTTTGACAGCGTAACTATTGGATCAGATATTCTGGCCACTAATTACACTGTCATGTAACTTATTTTGTTGTTTCACTGATTTGCACAATTTTTGTGGTTTTATCACATTTTATCCCTATATAAGTGTTCCTGATCTGTTTTTAGCGTAGCTTTGCCAGTTGTAACTTTGGTGTACAAAAATAACTTTACCTATTTTGAATTCATCAGAATGTGTACTTTCCAAAAATATATGGTTTTCTGGGGGTCACTGTATAGTTAGGGGGGGGGGGTTACTGCACATAATACACTGACGGGGCTCTGTGTGCAAAAGCTGAGCTGGCAGGCGAGAAATCCTTATGCGCTATTTTCATTTAGGGTTCAGTACATACCGCAGACTTTGGTATATCTATGCATATTGGGCATCAAACTGTTCAGTAGGCCTCTGGTGTTCCTATTTGGGGTGACTTGCCTTTGTACGCAAGAAATTGTGTGAGATAAATGCGGCAAATTGCAACATTTTTAGGCGATTTTCTGAAATCTCATAAAAACCGATAACTTTAGGAAAGCTTTGCGGCTTGGTACTTTGGTGTAGAAAGGACTCTTTACCCTTGTTGGATTTGTCAGAATGTGTACTTTCCAAAAATATATGGTTTTGTGGGGGTCTCTGTATAGTTAGGGGAAGTTTTGGCACATAATACACTGACAGGGGGCTCTGTGTGCAAAAGCTGAGCTGGCAGGCGAGAAATCCTTATGCGCTATTTTCATTTAGGGTTCAGTACATACTGCAGACTTTGGTATATCTATGCATATTGGGCATCAAACTGTTCAGTAGGCCTCTGGTGTTCCTATTTGGGGTGACTTGCCTTTGTACGCAAGAAATTGTGTGAGATAAATACGACAAATTGCAACATTTTTAGGCAATTTTCTGAAATGTCATAAAAACCAATAACTTTAAGAAAGCTCTGCAGATTGGTACTTTGGTGTAGAAAGGACTCTTTACCCTTGTTGGATTTGTCAGAATGTGTACTTTCCAAAAATATATGGTTTTGTGGGGGATCTGTATAGTTAGGGGAAGTTTTGGCACATAATACACTGACAGGGGGCTCTGTGTGCAAAAGCTGAGCTGGCAGGCGAGAAATCCTTATGCGCTATTTTCATTTAGGGTTCAGTACATACCGCAGACTTTGGTATATCTATGCATATTGGGCATCAAACTGTTCAGTAGGCCTCTGGTGTTCCTATTGGGGGTGATTTGCCTTTGTACGCAAGAAATTGTGTGAGATAAATGTGACAAATTGCAACATTTTTAGGCAATTTTCTGAAATGTCATAAAAACCAATAACTTTAGGAAAGCTCTGCAGATTGGTACTTTGGTGTAGAAAGGACTCTTTACCCTTGTTGGATTTGTCAGAATGTGTACTTTCCAAAAATATATGGTTTTGTGGGGGATCTGTATAGTTAGGGGAAGTTTTGGCACATAATACACTGACAGGGGGCTCTGTGTGCAAAAGCTGAGCTGGCAGGCGAGAAATCCTTATGCGCTATTTTCATTTAGGGTTCAGTACATACCGCAGACTTTGGTATATCTATGCATATTGGGCATCAAACTGTTCAGTAGGCCTCTGGTGTTCCTATTTGGGGTGACTTGCCTTTGTACGCAAGAAATTGTGTGAGATAAATGCGGCAAATTGCAACATTTTTAGGCGATTTTCTGAAATGTCATAAAAACCGATAACTTTAGGAAAGCTTTGCGGCTTGGTACTTTGGTGTAGAAAGGACTCTTTACCTTTGTTGGATTTGTCAGAATGTGTACTTTCCAAAAATATATGGTTTTGTGGGGGTCTCTGTATAGTTAGGGGAAGTTTTGGCACATAATACACTGACAGGGGGCTCTGTGTGCAAAAGCTGAGCTGGCAGGCGAGAAATCCTTATGCGCTATTTTCATTTAGGGTTCAGTACATACTGCAGACTTTGGTATATCTATGCATATTGGGCATCAAACTGTTCAGTAGGCCTCTGGTGTTCCTATTTGGGGTGACTTGCCTTTGTACGCAAGAAATTGTGTGAGATAAATGCGACAAATTGCAACATTTTTAGGCGATTTTCTGAAATGTCATAAAAACCAATAACTTTAGGAAAGCTCTGCAGATTGGTACTTTGGTGTAGAAAGGACTCTTTACCCTTGTTGGATTTGTCAGAATGTGTACTTTCCAAAAATATATGGTTTTGTGGGGGTCACTGTATGGTTAGGGGAAGTTTTGGCACATAATACACTGACAGGGGGCTCTGTGTGCAAAAGCTGAGCTGGCAGGCGAGAAATCCTTATGCGCTATTTTCATTTTGGGTTCAGTACATACCGCAGACTTTGGTATATCTATGCATATTGGGCATCAAACTGTTCAGTAGACCTCCGGTGTTCCTTTTTGGGGTGATTTGTCTTTATCTGATCTTTATCAAGAAATTGTGAGAGATAAATGCGGCAAATTGCAACATTTTTATGCGATTTTCGAAAATGTCATATAAATCTGCAAACTTAGGAAAGCTTTACAGCTTGGTACTTTGTAGCAATAAGAAATATTTACCCATTATAGATTCGGGGGGATGTGTATTTTCCAAAAATATATGGCTTTCTGGGGTGAATGTACTTTTTTGTAGCATTATCCCAGATAAAGGATGTAAATGTGTTGATTTTGCAGGAGCTGAAATGATAGATCATATGGGGGTATGTTCCCATTGGGGCCCCTACATGCCACATACTTAGGTAAACCTATACATATTGGGCATCAAACTGTTCAGTGGACCCCTGGTGTTCAAATTCAGGGTGTTTTATCTTGGTACCTAATGCTATGTGGGAGATAAGATGCTTCAAAGTGGAAGCTTTGAGGGGATTTTTGGAAATGTCATCAAAATTGCTAACTTTAGAAAAGCTGTGCGGCTTGGTACTTTGGAGTAGAAAGACATGGGTACCCATTTTAGATTCGGGGGAATGTGTACTTTCCAAAAATATATGACTTTCTGGGGTGAGCGTACTTTTTTGTAGCTTTATCCCACATATAATGATGTAAATGTGTTGATTTTGCATGAGCTGAAATGACAGAAATGACAGTATATATGGGGGTATGTTCACATTGGGGCCCCTACATGCCACATACTTAGGTAAACCTATACATATTGGGCATCAAACTGTTCAGTGGACCCCTGGCGTTCAAATTCAGGGTGTTTTATCTTGGTACCTAATGCTATGTGGGAGATAAGATGCTTCAAAATGGAAGCTTTGAGGGGATTTTTGGAAATGTCATCAAAATTGCTAACTTTAGAAAAGCTGTGCGGCTTGGTACTTTGGAGTAGAAAGACATGGGTACCCATTTTAGATTCGGGGGAATGTGTACTTTCCAAAAATATATGGCTTTCTGGGGTGAGCGTACTTTTTTGTAGCTTTATCTCACATATAATGATGTAAATGTGTTGATTTTGCAGGAGCTGAAATGACAGAAATGACAGTATATAAGGGGTATGTTCACATTCGGGCCCCTACATGCCACATACTTGGGTAAACCTATACATATTGGGCATCAAACTGTTCAGTGGACCCCTGGTGTTCAAATTCAGGGTGTTTTATCTTGGTACCTAATGCTATGTGGGAGATAAGATGCTGCAAAGTGGAAGCTTTGAGGGGATTTTTGGAAATGTCATCAAAATTGCTAACTTTAGAAAAGCTGTGCGGCTTGGTACTTTGGAGTAGAAAGACATGGGTACCCATTTTAGATTCGGGGGAATGTGTACTTTCCAAAAATATATGACTTTCTGGGGTGAGCGTACTTTTTTGAAGCTTTATCCCACATATAATGATGTAAATGTGTTGATTTTGCAGGAGCTGAAATGACAGAAATGACAGTATATATGGGGGTATGTTCACATTGGGGCCCCTACATGCCACATACTTAGGTAAACCTATACATATTGGGCATCAAACTGTTCAGTGGACCCCTGGCGTTCAAATTCAGGGTGTTTTATCTTGGTACCTAATGCTATGTGGGAGATAAGATGCTTCAAAATGGAAGCTTTGAGGGGATTTTTGGAAATGTCATCAAAATTGCTAACTTTAGAAAAGCTGTGCGGCTTGGTACTTTGGAGTAGAAAGACATGGGTACCCATTTTAGATTCGGGGGAATGTGTACTTTCCAAAAATATATGGCTTTCTGGGGTGAGCGTACTTTTTTGTAGCTTTATCTCACATATAATGATGTAAATGTGTTGATTTTGCAGGAGCTGAAATGACAGAAATGACAGTATATATGGGGGTATGTTCACATTCGGGCCCCTACATGCCACATACTTGGGTAAACCTATACATATTGGGCATCAAACTGTTCAGTGGACCCCTGGTGTTCAAATTCAGGGTGTTTTATCTTGGTACCTAATGCTATGTGGGAGATAAGATGCTTCAAAGTGGAAGCTTTGAGGGGATTTTTGGAAATGTCATCAAAATTGCTAACTTTAGAAAAGCTGTGCGGCTTGGTACTTTGGAGTAGAAAGACATGGGTACCCATTTTAGATTCGGGGGAATGTGTACTTTCCAAAAATATATGACTTTCTGGGGTGAGCGTACTTTTTTGAAGCTTTATCCCACATATAATAATGTAAATGTGTTGATTTTGCAGGAGCTGAAATGACAGAAATGACAGTTCATATGGGGGTATGTTCACATTGGGGCCCCTACATGCCACATACTTAGGTAAACCTATACATATTGGGCATCAAACTGTTTAGTGGACCCCTGGCGTTCAAATTCAGGGTGTTTTATCTTGGTACCTAATGCTATGTGGGAGATAAGATGCTTCAAAGTGGAAGCTTTGAGGGGATTTTTGGAAATGTCATCAAAATTGCTAACTTTAGAAAAGCTGTGCGGCTTGGTACTTTGGAGTAGAAAGACATAGGTACCCATTTTAGATTCGGGGGAATGTGTACTTTCCAAAAATATATGACTTTCTGGGGTGAGCATACTTTTTACTAGCTTTATCCCACATATAATGATGTAAATGTGTTGATTTTGCAGAAGCTGAAATGACAGAAATGACAGTATATATGGGGGTATGTTCACATTCGGGCCCCTACATGCCACATACTTGGGTAAACCTATACATATTGGGCATCAAACTGTTCAGTGGACCCCTGGTGTTCAAATTCAGGGTGTTTTATCTTGGTACCTAATGCTATGTGGGAGATAAGATGCTTCAAATTGGAAGCTTTGAGGGGATTTTTGGAAATGTCATCAAAATTGCTAACTTTAGAAAAGCTGTGCGGCTTGGTACTTTGGAGTAGAAAGACATGGGTACCCATTTTAGATTCGGGGGAATGTGTACTTTCCAAAAATATATGACTTTCTGGGGTGAGCGTACTTTTTTGTAGCTTTATCCCACATATAATAATGTAAATGTGTTGATTTTGCAGGAGCTGAAATGACAGTTCATATGGGGGTATGTTCACATTGGGGCCCCTACATGCCACATACTTAGGTAAACCTATACATATTGGGCATCAAACTGTTCAGTGGACCCCTGGCGTTCAAATTCAGGGTGTTTTATCTTGGTACCTAATGCTATGTGGGAGATAAGATGCTTCAAAGTGGAAGCTTTGAGGGGATTTTTGGAAATGTCATCAAAATTGCTAACTTTAGAAAAGCTGTGCGGCTTGGGTACTTTGGAGTAGAAAGACATGGGTACCCATTTTAGATTCGGGGGAATGTGTACTTTCCAAAAATATATGACTTTCTGGGGTGAGCGTATTTTTACTAGCTTCATCCCACATATAATGATGTAAATGTGTTGATTTTGCAGAAGCTGAAATGACAGAAATGACAGTTCATATGGGGTATGTTCACATTGGGGCCCCTACATGCCACATACTTAGGTAAACCTATACATATTGGGCATCAAACTGTTCAGTGGACCCCAGGCATTCATATTTAGGGTGTTTTATTTGGTTACTTTATGACCTTTAGGAGATAAGATACTATAGACTAGAAGCTTTGAAGCGATTTTTAAAAAAAATCACAAATTTTGATAAAAACCAATAACTTTAGGAAAGCATTGCGACTTGATAGTTTGGAGTAGACAGACAGTTGTGCCTATTCTGTATTCCCCAGAATCTGTTCTTTCCAAAAATGTACAATTTTCTGGGATAAACCTTCTGTTAGTGGAATTTTGGCCTTGAAATCCAAAGTATGCAGTTTTTTTGGAGCAGTGCTTTGGGAATTTGGTAGTGTACTGCTGGGAGTTTTTGACCTATACAAGTGAGAAATCTCCATAAAACTATATATATTTGGTATTGGCACATTCAGGAGACATGGGACTTTCCAAATCAGTTGTATATTCGTGCATAAAATAATTTTTGTTTCTAGTATGTGTGATTATATTATGGAAAATTTGATTTTTTTTGCATTTTTAGACATTTAGAAGCCTATATCTTGTTACAGAATTGGAATTACACAAAAATTCTACCATATTTTGAAAGCTTAGGTTGTTCTGAAAAAAACGATATATTGTTTTCCTTGGTAAACTAAAAGTCCCCCCGAGGAAAGGCCCCTAAAGTGAAACAGTGCAAAATGTTCAAAAACTGTCTGGCAATACAAGTTCCGCTTTGACCAAAATGGCTGGCAGTAAAAGGGTTAATGGTTAAATGATTCCCTTTTCTCTGTAATAATAAAACAGTACCTGTACTTGATCCCAACTAAGATATAATTACCCCTTATTGGGGGCAGAACAGCCCTATTGGGTTTGTTTAATGGTTAAGTTATTCCCTTTTCTCTGTAATAATAAAACAGTACCTGTACTTGATCCCAACTAAGATATAATTACCCCTTATTGGGGCAGAACTGTCCTATTGGGTTTATTTAATGGTTAAATTATTCCCTTTTCTCTGTAATAATAAAACAGTACCTGTACTTGATCCCAACTAAGATATAATTACCCCTTATTGGGGGCAGAACAGCCCTATTGGGTTTATTTAATGGTTAAATGATTCCCTTTTCTCTGTAATAATAAAACAGTACCTGTACTTGATCCCAACTAAGATATAATTACCCCTTATTGGGGGCAGAACAGCCCTATTGGGTTTATTTAATGGTTAAATTATTCCCTTTTCTCTGTAATAATAAAACAGTACCTGTACTTGATCCCAACTAAGATATAATTACCCCTTATTGGGGCAGAACAGCCCTATTGGGTTTATTTAATGGTTAAATTATTCCCTTTTCTCTGTAATAATAAAACAGTACCTGTACTTGATCCCAACTAAGATATAATTACCCCTTATTGGGGGCAGAACAGTCCTATTGGGTTTATTTAATGGTTAAATGATTCCCTTTTCTCTGTAATAATAAAACAGTACCTGTACTTGATCCCAACTAAGATATAATTAATCCTTATTGGAGGCAAAACAAGCCTATTGGCTTTATTCAATATTTAATGATTTTTAGCAGACTTAAGTTATGGAGATCCAAATTACGAAAAGGTCCCTTATCCGGAAAACCCTGGGTCCCGAGCATTCTGGATAACAGGTCCCATACCTGTACACAGAGATGTATTCTTAAACAGTACTGGACAGTTTTTCTAAGCCCTCCAGAGCCGAATTAATACAAGAGACCCTCCTGCCTGCTCTGTTCACTTGATACTCTATTCTTGGAATCATATAATTGCCCTAAAGGCACTGAATTGTTGCCTCGTGACCAAAACACCTTTATAATAAAGTCTTTTGGGTTCCTCCTTGGTTATAAAGGAACCAAAGAAACTGTATTAAGTATTGCTCTATGCAAGGAATATATATATATATATATATATATATATATATACAGTATATATATAAATGTGTGTGTGTGTACAACAGCAAATAGTCTCAAATGCTTAAATATCTAGGTTTCTCTGTACAAATATACAAAACAATTTGTATTGGTATTTTATATTCTGTTTGCCCTGTTTGGCTTAAAGAAAACAGATATTTTTTTTGCCCCAATCTAGGTATCTGACATATAGAAATTTCAGTATAGATGATCATATTAGAACAAAATCAAAGCAAAAAAGAAAAAAACGCAATGTGACTTTGTATTGCTTTTAGCTAAAGAATTATATCTATAACTGATCCATAAATGTTTAGGGAATAAAATAAAGATGGGTTAGTTATGTAGTAGTGTTCCCTGTTGCTTTAGGCAGCATAATGTTCTTCTTTTTAGATGAGGACTTATTCTATAATCTATATGAACATGAACTTGGGCTATAAATATTTAAACCACCTGCTTTGCTTATGCATATGATTAAAGGGAATTGAGGACTTAATCATATTTATGAGCGGACAGTTTGGAAACCAATATCCCTGTAATGGTAGTGATGCCGCACATGAACCTTTCTAAATCATGGGGTCTTTTGCCACCTCCGGAAATTGGGGATCTGCTTTCCAACAGAGTGTCCTCAGATTCACATTAAGTATTACATCTGCCGGCGGCTGCCGGAACGTCTTTGCGTTTGTTGTTCTTTTTTGCATTCCAAATATTGATCACCAATGGCACATAAAGCAAGCTGCCCACTTTCTCTCGGCCTATTGTTTATTTCAGATCATTAACCGTTTTCTCAACTGAACTTTGACAGAAACACTTAAATGCGTGGGTTCATTTTATAGCAGCCAAAGGACGCGAATACCAATTACCCTTGCTGAGTAGCAGTTATATTGTGAGTTGCCTCTTGTATACGGAATGTCCTTTAATATGCTAGCAAGAAGTGGTGCAAAAGAAGCGTCCTTTAGAAATGAGAATTGTGTTTACAATGTTATACTGTTTTTAAAAAAAATATTATTCTCAATGCTGATGAGATGCATATATAGTGGAACAGTAACTATATAAAACAAAGAAGTAATGGAGAGAATAACAGGGGCTGTGTTCACTCATGCTGGAAAATCAGTACAGGTGTTGGAATTAATTATCACCTGTAAAACTGGGGGTGGGGCTGGAAGTGAGCCCAGGAAGTAGGGAAGGTGGTGCAGCTGAGAGAGCTGAGGAGAAAAAAAAAAGGCTCTTTGTGAAACATTGACTATTGGTTTGAGATGCAGTTTTAGTGGCTGAGGCCAATGGACTGTTTTTTATTGTTGCTTATGCTTTATGGAATAACAATAGCAAATACTTGCATGGAGTTACATTGGGTATCCCTGGCACTTGTCTTCTTATACCATCTGTAAGCACTAAGACTAATGCTGATGATTGATGTGAGCATTACTTTTTCATATATATATATATATACTGTATATATATATATATATATATATATATATATATAACAAAGTAGAATGTATGAAGCCGGCACTCACGTATACAGTAGTCACTGGATGCCTGGGTGCAGTGTTGAAAAACGGAAAATTTACAGCAACATAAATACCGCACTCACAGGACTTATGGTGAAGAAAAAAGTTCATTTATTGTTCAAACATCAAACTGACGTTTCGGCTGTGTCCACAGCCTTTTTCAAAGTGTGTATGCAGTCAAACCCACCCTACATTTTAACCTCAATCTGGCGCCAAACAGAACTGATGACATCATGCATTCCAAGGATGATGCTCCCCCCACTCGTGTACCCTATCAAAACTAAACATAAGAAAACCAATGTCTTATGTTTAGTTTTTATAGGGTACATGAGTGGGGGGAGCATCATCCTTGGAATGCATGATGTCATCAGTTCTGTTTGGCGCCAGATTGAGGTTAAAATGTAGGGTGGGTTTGACTGCATACACACTTTGAAAAAGGCTGTGGACACAGCCGAAACGTCAGTTTGATGTTTGAACAATAAATGAACTTTTTTCTTCACCATAAGTCCTGTGAGTGTGGTATTTATGTTGCTGTATATATATATATATATATATATATATAATAAAACACAGCCAGCACCAAGGGTCTTATAGTTCATAACAATCTCAAGTGTATTGCATGTATAACTGACGTTTCGGTCCCTTTTTGAACTATAAGACCCTTGGTGCTGGCTGTGTTTTATTTTGTATTCCGTGCACATGGGCGGCTATTTATTAGTATTTTGGAGTGAGGTGCTGTCGTGAGAACCTTTTATATATATATACTGTATATACAAACAAAGGATGGCACACCGCTACATAACATACCTCGGGTGCTCGGTAAAGGGTTTCAATAGTATAAAAAAGACCAGCAACAGCCGTTTATGCTACTTTGAATATATGTTTTGATTTTTCACAAGAAATCCCGGAGTTGCTGGTCTTTTTTATACTATATATATATATATATATATATATATTTATACACACATATATAATTTTTATTTCTTTTTTCTTTTTTAAACAGTAAAAACTATATTGGTGCTGCGGAGCATAACAGGGGCTCTCTTCACTTATGCTGAAAAGCCTTTGCAAGAACTGGAATAATTTAGCCAACACCTGTGAAAAAGAGGGTGGAGCAGGTGGACCAAGTGAGAAGTAGGGAAGGAAGATGTGCAGCTGAGAGTTATTATTAAATGAATAATGAATAATAAATAAATAAACATTCTCCACTTGCGTTCCCCTTCAAGTATTGGTGCAAAGCATCCTTAGATTGATGAGCACTGGTATCTAAAGTAATTGGTGTGCTGAAGTTAGTGTTGGTTCAGTTACATGGGTAAAGGGCATCTTTCTACAATGGTTTCTGAGAAAACAAAAGGTATCAACCCATCCGAGTAAATCAGTTCTGAGAAATGTACCTTTTGACTTATTCTTTTTAAAGTAAATGTATTTTTTATGAATTATAAATGGGCAGAATTAGAGGAAAGCTCAAAAATCTCAATCACAAAAGCCAAAAGCTGCAGCCTTCAGGTATCAGTGGGATTTTCAGCTCAGTACTAGCTTGGGGGGGGGGGGGGCTGCCAGACAGCCATCTATAATCTCAAAATATCTATTTGATTATATATCCTTTGTACACTGTAAAGCATTACTTGTCAATAATTTTATGACTGATGTGACTTGTCTTATTTAGTGATGTAGCGAACATCGCCGAAAATGTTCGCGAACCCGTTCGCGGACTTTCGCCAAAACTCGCGAATATTCGCGAACTTTGCGAACCCCATAGACTTCAATGGGAAGGCGAACTTTAAAATCTAGAAAAGCCATTTCTGGCCAGAAAACTGATTTTAAAGTTGTTTAAAGGGTGCCACGACCTGGACAGTGGCATGCAGGAGGGGGATCAAGGGCAAAAACTTCTCTGAAAAATACTTTGTAAAAAAAACGCCAAAAAATAACGCCAAAAAAAAAACGCAAGCTATTCCTATGTATATGCATAGGCGATAAAACGAAGCGAAAAAACGCGGCGGAAAAACCAAGGCGAAAAAACGCGGCGCCAAAAAAAACCGCGGCGAACCCAAAGTGGCGAACATCGGCAAAAGTCCGTGAATTTGCGCGAACGCGAACACCCGATGTTCGCGCGAATTAGTTCGCCGGCGAACAGTTCACTACATCTCTAGTCTTATTGATGTGACTTGTCTCATGTGAATTCTCACCCAAGAGAACAAGGTTGCAATGATATTCACTTTGTACTTTTCCACTTAATGAGCAAATACCCTTTATAAGTAATAGTCTTGGAGATGGAGGGGCAGACAATGTAAACCCTGAGGAAGTCATAAACGTGAAGAAACATGTTGGGCGGAGGTATTGACACCAGGAGATGAAGAAGCCGTGTGTGTGTTTAATATTGAGCATTTGAGATATCTGTAGTATTAGGTTAGTTAGCCATAGCTGGGAGCAATTACATGTAACTTGAATCAGAATTTAGACTTAGTTTTGACTTCTGTAAATGATTGAAATACTGATATAGGGCCTGTGGGTAAGTATAGAACAGAAGAAACATATTAGTGAAACACTGCACTTGACAGGATAGAATGTTCTTTTGATGTATCTGTGCCCACTAGGCCTCTTTATCTCAATCCCAGGCCACAAAGAAATGACTTTTAACAGCAATATTGCACAAGGCTACCAAGATGAGTACAGCGGTATATAATATATAGCTTGAACTATAATTTTTGCCTTTTCCTGTCCCCACATTGTCTTTAAAGGAGAACTAAGGTTTAACTAATGAAATAGGCTAGAAATGGTGCACATTATGTTTTGGGTGTTTTTACCAGCCCAAGGCAACCATAGCCCTTTAGCAGGGAAGGTATGTGCCCAGTAGCCCCCCATCTTCTATTTTGCTGATTCACTGCACACGCTCTGTGATGCTGTCAGTTATCTTAGCTAAGGGATCAAGGTACAATATAATATATATATTTATATATATAACAGTCCACACGACAGCACCACACTCCAAAATCCGCTGCTCTGCAGCTGCCCCTGTGCACGGAATATCATATAAATATCAAAATAAAGCAGCCAGCACCAAGGGTCTTTGTGTTTCAAAAAATCTCTTGTGTATTATAATTGCATGTACAACTGACGTTTCGGTCCCTTTTGGGACCTATATATATAGAATAAATTTCCATTAGCCAAGAGCTAAGTGAGTTGGCTAGGGCAAATAATGATCTGTTCTCTGTGATCATGTTCTAACTGTTGCTGTAGTGAGAACTGGAACCAGTCCTGTAGGTAGGGTTGCCTCCCTTTGGCAACCATAATACCAGCTAGGGATGGGGGCGTGCCAGTGATGTAAGGGGTGGGGCTGTGACACAAATTAGGCGGAGTCAGTGCATCCCCACCTGTATCACAGGGGACTTTCAGGAGTTGGACAGGTGTCTGAGGGCCAGAGGGGGAGCTGTGAGATGGAATTAGGGGTGGATCAGAGGCATGGCTGGGGTGGGAGAACAGTTATTACAGCCTTGGCTGGTAATTTACTGGCCAGGTGGCACCCCTACCTGTAAGACAGAAGGCAGTGAGCCCTGCTACATGACCTGGGGCTACATTATGAGAAGAATCCCTGTGATAGGCTGCATGCCTTGCTATTGAGGGGACACCTGTCTTTCAATTGTGTTTTACTTATAACCAATAATAAGATATTAACTACAGCTCCCTTTCAGCTTGCTAAGCTGCTGCCTTTGGATCAGAATTGTTATTCAGTAAAATATAGAAGGCT